>NW_012116265.1:12899985-12900359 GCF_000951035.1 Colobus angolensis palliatus | reverse complement strand
AGACTTATTCATGATCATGAGACCAGCACAGGAAAGACCTGCCCCCGTGACTCAAATACCTCCCACCGGGTACCTCCCACAACACATGGGGATCCAAGATGGCACCTGGGTGGAGACAGAGCCAAATGATATCATTCCACCCCAGCCCCTCCAAATCTCATGTCCTCACATTTCAAAACCAATCATGCCTTCCCAACAGTCCCCCAAAGTCTCAACTCAAAAGTCCAAAGTCCAAAGTCTCATCTGAGACAAAGCAAGTCTCTTCCGCCTACAAGCCTGTAAAAGCAAAAGGAAGTTAGTTACTTCCTAGATACAATGGGGGTCCAGACATTGAGTAAATACAGCCATTCCAAATGGGAGATATTGGCCAAAAC
>NW_012116265.1:12881064-12894530 GCF_000951035.1 Colobus angolensis palliatus | reverse complement strand
CCCCCTGACCAACCAAAGTCCATGCGCCACTGCATCCAGCGTCCAGCGCCTATGTTCCGCCGCCATTGCCACTGTCACCATGCCCAAGAGAAAGGCTGAAGGGGATGCTAAAGGAGATAAAGCCAAGGTGAAGGACGAATCACAGAGAAGATCCGTGAGGTTGTCTGCTAAACCTGCTCCTCCAAAGACAGAATCCAAGCCTAAAAAGGCCCCTGCAAAGAAGGGAGAGAAGGTACCCAACGGGAAAAAGGGAAAAGCTGATGCTGGCAAGGAGGGGAAAAGCCCTGCAGAAAATAGAGATGCCGAAACAGACCAGGCACAGAAAGCTGAAGGTGCTGGAGATGCCAAGTGAAGTGTGTGTATTTTTGATAACTGTGTACCTCTGGTGGCTGCACAGTTTGAAATACTATTTTTTATCAAGTTTTAAAACTGCAGAATTTTACTTTCTTTTTTAAGCTATGTTGTTAGCACACAGAACACTTCATTGTTGGTTTTTGGGGGAAGGGGCATATGTCACTAATAGAATGTCTCCAAAGCTGCACTGATGTGGGGAAAACACCTTTCCCTTCTAGTTTCGAGAGATTTCCTCTTGGCTCCCAGGAGGAGGGATTCTCTGACTTTGACACACATGGCCACCTTGGCACAAAAGCCTTGTGCTATGGAAAAACAAATTCATTTCTATGTCTTCTTCTCCCTTTCCATCTTTCAGCATAGACTTAACTCCCTTAAGCCCAGACAGCTACTGGGACCTGACCCCTAGTCATTGATTACCAATGTGTCAGGCAATCTGGACTTTCCAGTGATGCCACTGAGATGGCAACTGTCAAAAGAGCAGTGGTTCCATTTCTAAACTGTGGAATTCAGATAAATTCTGCCACTTTCATTTCACTTCCTGAAAGTCAGGGTCGGCATGTGAAAAGTTGTTAAACAACACGGTAAATGTGAAATGACAACCCTCACTCTAAACTTTCCCTGTTCAGACCATCAGATGAAGATTTCATTGGGTTTTACAGTGGCTTTCTGATTTTTGGTAGTACACTGAAGAAGGGAGTTTGAAAGTTGTTATATACTGTTAACGATTGTCTGCCCATGTCCTGCCTGAAATACCATGATTGTTTATAGAAAGTATCTTTAATAAAGCTAGATCGAGTTTGGCTTGGAAAAAATAAACAAAAACTCCAGAAGGATCTCCTTTGATTCCATGTCTCATATCCAGGTCATGCTGATGCAAGAGGTCGGCTCCCACGGCCTTGTGCAGCTCTGCCCCGGTGGCTTTGTAGGGTAGAGCTCCCCTCATGGCTGCTCTCATGGACTGGCATAGAGTATCTGAGGCTTTTCCAGGTACACAGTGCAAGCTGTTCATGGATCTACCATGCCGGGGTCTGGAAGAGAAGACAGTGGCCCTCTTCTCACAGCTCCACTAGGCAGTGCTGTAGTAGGGATTATGTGCCGGGGTTCCAACCCCACATTTCCCTTCCACACTGCCCTAGCAGAGGTTCTCCACGATGGTCCCGCCTCTGCAGCAAGCATCCAGGCATTTCCATATATTCTCTGAAATCTAGGTGGAGGTTCCCAAACCTCAATTCTTGACTTCTCTGCACCCATACACTCAACACCACATGGAAGCTGCCAAGGCTTGGGGCTTGCACCCTCTGAAGCCACATCCTGAGCTCTTCATTGGCCCCTTTCAGCCATGGCTGGAGCAGCTGGGATGCAAAACCCCAAGTCCCTAGGCTGCACACCGCACAAGGACCCTGGGCCTGGCCCATGAAATCATGTTTTCGTCCTAGGCCACTGGGCCTGTGATGGGCGGGGCTACTGCAAAAGTCTCTGATATGCCCTGGAGACATTTTCCCCATTGTTTGGAGGTTAACATTCAGCTCCTCATTACTTATGCAAATTTCTGCAGCCAGCTTGAATTTCTCCCCAGAAAATGGAATTTTCTTTCCTATTGCATTGTCAGCCTACAAATTCTCCAAACTTTTATGTTCTACATCCCTTATAAAACTGAATGCCTTTAATAGCACCCAAGTCACCTCTTGAATGCTTTGCTGCTTAAAAATTTCTTCTGACAGATATCCTAAAACATCTCTCTCAAGTTCAAAGTTCCACAAATCTCAAGGGGAGGAGCAACATGCCACCTGTCTCTTTGCTAAAACTTAACAAGAGTCACCTTTACTCCTGTTCCCAACAAGTTGCTCATTTCCATCTGGGACCACCTCAGCCTAGACTTTATTGTCCATAATGCTATCAGCATTTTGGGCAAAGCCATTCAACAAGTCTATGGAACGTTCCAAACTCTCCCACATTTTCCTGTATTCTTTTGAGTCTTCCAAACTGTTCCAACCCCTGCCTGTTACCCAGTTCCAAAGTCGCTTCAACATTTTTGTGTATCTACAGCAGTTCTCCACTCCTGGTACCAATTTGCTGTATTATTCTGTTGTCATGCTGCTGATAAAGATATACCCAAGACTGGGCAATTTACAAAAGAAAGAGGTTTAATGGACTTACAAGTCCACGTGGCTGGGGGAGCTTCAGAGTCATGGCAGAAGGTGAAAGGCATGTCTTATATGGTGGCAGACAAGAGAAGAGAGATTGTGCAGGGAAACTCTGCTTTATAAAGCCATCAGATCTCATGAGACTTATTCATTATCATAAGAACAGTACAGGAAAGACCTGCCCCCATGATTCAATTACCTCCCACCTGGTCCCTCCCACAACAGTGGGGATTCAAGATTAGATTTGGGTGGGGACACAGCCAAACCATATCACCCCCCAAGTAACTGGTATTACAGGCACATGCTACCACGCCCAGCTATTTTTTGTACTTTTTCTAGATATGGGGTTTCACTATGTTGCCCAGGCTGGTCTTAAACTTCCAAGCTCAGGCAATCCACCAGCCTTAGCTTCCCAAAGTGCTGGGATTACAGGCATGAGCCATCATACCCAGCCCTATTTAATTTATATGTAAAAAACATAAGGCAGAAATTATTACGGTTTCAGAAAACAAACTTGAAAATAATATCTTATTTCTAAACTGTTTTACTGACAAACATTCAAATGACAAACTAATGTATTAATAATAAACACAAACTAATTAGTAATTAGCAATAATTACAAACTAATGTATTAGTAATACGTTCAAGAAAAAATTAAAATATTCAGTCCACTTCTGCATTCTGACTTTGTAGAACTATCCACACAACTCAAAGAGTTAAAGAAAACAGAAAAACTACTTTTCTTCATAACTCCCAAAATTCATTTCTTCATATAGACGAAAGATCTGAGAATTTAACCAAGTCTTCTAATAGGTATAAAGGTTTATTTAGTTATAGGTTTTTACTTGCAGAACATCTCGGCCAGGCATGGTGGCTCACACCTGTAATCCCAGCACTTTAGAAGGCCAAGGCAGGTGGATCACGAGGTCAGGAGTTCGAGACCAGCCTGGCCAACATGGTGAAACCCCATCTCTACCAAAAATACAAAAATTAGCCAGGCCTGGTGGTACACACCTGTAATCCCAGCTACTCAGGAAGCTGAAGCGGGAGAATCGCTTGAACCCAGGAGGCAGAGGTTGCAGTGAGCCGAGATCGCACTACTGTACTCCAGCCTGGGTGACAGAGCAACATTCTGTCTCAAAAAATAAATAAATAAATAAATAAATCTCTGCCAATAGTCATCTTTGTGAAAAATACAGAAGTATGGAGCATTTAGTAATCTGCCCACAAATCAGAGTAAATTTGGTTAATAACAGAAACAGACCACCTTTCCACTAGATGCAATAACTTTATTAATAGCTTCACTCTACAAAGTTGTGGCCAATGTTTGTGGCCGATGTTTGTTTTCTTTATAATCTAATCTAGGTATTAAAAATTACTTCCTATTCAGGTAATAGCATATTTTACAATATGCACTTAGATAAGGAAGAAATTAAGATTTTTAAAATGAAGTAGAATATGAAATTACAACCAGGGTAATTAAGGTCTCTAAGGTCTCTCTTTGGTCTCCAAAGAGGGTTTAATCTCATTATTAAAAGTAATATTGAAGCAGGCATTGTCATCGTACAGTAAAATGGTCAGCTCTATGGAAGAAATGCACGAATCAAGAGTTTATACTAAAAGAACGGTAACAGAAACAACTTTCCTTCTGTTTGTGTTGTACTAATCATAAAATAAGGTATTATTGACTATCCTTTCTTTTCTACCATCCTCTTTTTTAAACAAATTAAAATCTCCTATTATAGTCTCAAGTTTCTGCTAATGAATTATCATGTCAGTTGTCACTCAATTATCACTTTCAACATTTAATCTAAATTATGTTCAGCACCTTGTTTTTTTCTTTCTTTGAAGTTCTTCCTTGAATTTAAAAGTCAAATATTTTTCAAGAAGAGTAAGTTGATGGAAGATGGAGGCAAAGATTAAATCAGGGGAAATCATTGATCAAGGATGCTTGGAATTCTTATGAATACAAATTGGCTATCAAGGTTAATGAGGTTCAACTTGAGTTTAGAAGAAGGGAAAAGTGTACTTAGTATTTTCTATGCATATACAGATTTAAGGTCTTAGGTACAATTTAAAAGGTAAATTATGCAAACTCAAATGTACCTTCCTTCCATTGTTTTTTTAAGAGCCATTTTTACTGTTTTTCTCTAATGTAAAACAACTGCTTGAAATACATATTCTGGATCAACAAAAACTAATGCAACTAGTAAGATATAGCAAAGGTCACATTAAATACTGACAAGTCTTCCAGAAATGGATGTGCTTTTAAGAAATGACTAGAGAGCAAATATTAGCTTTAAAAAAAACCATAAACTTTTTACAACATATTATTTCATTCAACAAAATACTAATTAAGTACCTAGTATAGGTAAGACTGTGTGGGAACACACAAGGACACAGAGATAAAACTTGGTTCTTAACCCATTTATAATCTGAACAAGAATAGAAGCTTTAAATTCATGAGGGGCTCCCAGAATGCCACAACTCTGAATTATAACATCAGTGCATACTAGTAAGTGGCCCAGAGCAAAATCTGTGCACAGCAACATATCAAAAGAAAAATTAAACATAAGACTGAGCATCAGAGCGAAAGCATAGAAGATTGCTGGAATGAGAAGAGATGTCAGTTCAACACACTCCAGGAATAAAGGGATAGAATCTAGCTGAAGTAAACAGTATCTCTGGTTAGAAGGACTCTGTAAAAAGGGAGGTAGGAGGTTGAGAAGTTCTACTATAACTATGAACAAATAACCCTTAAGACATCATTATTCTCTGATCCGTGTTCATTAAGCAATTTTTTGGTTACTAATTCTAAAGTCAGAAAATTAGGAGATTGGTGCCCTGCATAAGAGAATGATGTTTTCATATCTGTATAGGACTCCCACAGGGTAAACCAGTGAAGTGGTACTCTTTTGTATATTAGGTCAGTGCAAAAGTAATCTCGGTTTTTGCAATTACTTTTGCACTGACCTATACTTCTCTCTTCTGAGTTTCATTATTAATATGAGCCACTCTCCTGGGTCACACACAGAAGACTCAGGTTTCCAGATATGAGGACAAGACCTTGAAACATGATGTCTCCACCAAGGTAAGGGCACCAAAGTTCACTCTATCTTGGTGACAGTGCAGCTGGCTTTATTCTGAGTCTCCTTTTCTACTTTATTTTGGCCCACTTTGCATTTTTATTTTTTTATTATTATTATTATTTTTGAGATGGAGTCTCTGTCACCCATTCTGGAGTGCAGTGATGCAGTCTCGGCTCACTGCAACCTCCCCCCCCAGGTTCAAGCAATTCTCCGGCCTCAGCCTCCCAAGTAGCTAGGATTACAGGCACCTGCCACCACACCTGACTAATTTTTGTATCTGTAGTAGAGATGGGGTTTCACCATGTTGTCCAGGCTTGTCTCGAACTCCTGACCTCAGGTGATCCACCTGCCTTGGCCTCCCAAAGTTCTGGGATTACAGGCGTGAGCCACCATGCCTGGCCCCACTTTGAAATGTCTAACAAAACATACCCAGATTACTTCAAGAGACTGTGAGAAAGGTGCCATAAGTATATTAGTGATATGGACAAACGGATTATTCAGAAAGAAGAACGATCACTTACAGCTGATATAATCCAAAAAGGCTTCATGGTGGAAAAAGTTTAGGATTTCCACAAAAAGAAAAGACATGCAAAGTTGTTTACAGAAACAATGAACAACTGGAACAAAGGGAAAAAATGGTGGAACTGAGTAGGGAAGTTTAGGAAAAAAGGAATTATTTGACAAGACCACATATGAGGTTCTGTAGGAGAGGTGTCAGAAAATGAAGGTTAAAAAGAAAGACATTAATGATTGAATAAGTCATAAGAACTGTTACTATATATATGTTCTTGGGCCTGACCAATGATCTTATTTTGTGCATCTTTTTTATTCATATTTGGTCTCTGAAAAGCAACTAAAGAAGAGTAATCTCTCTTTTTTAATAGAATGCATAAGGCAACATCTTCATACTACTCAATATTCTCTAAAAATAAAGCAGAGACTAAATTTCAAGAAAAAATTTCAATTGTTAGTGATTTGTTTTTCTAAGACCACCAGAACAGGCACAAAAGAACCAGCGAGCAGGCAAGGGTAGGAGCAAAACTGCAAATTTATTTTTGGTCACCTAGCTTCACGGAAGAAGGTGGGTAGGGAGAGGTCTGTCGGCCTCCGGCAAAGGAGGCCAAGAGAATCACCCAGTGAAGCTCTCGGACGGAGTTCCTGCAGTCCCGACAGGAGTGAGGAACCGAGGAAGGCCGCGGGGCGCGCTGGCCGGGAGCGGCTTTTCTAGTTGTGGGAGGGCAATAGGCGGGGCACGGACGTGTCGGGGGGGGCGTTCCGCAGGTGCAACCAGGTAAATCTTGGTCTCTTCGGATTGACATCACCTGGCGCATGCCCGATTGGTCTGCACCTTCCCTGGCGCCGGCTGCATTTTCGCACGCGCGGGAAAAGTTGGTGATGAAAAACCCAGAAGTGCACCATCTTGCCTCCGTTCGTCCAAACAGTTAGAGGTTACAATCAAGTAATCTATGACCTAATATCTCACAAAGTCTGCATGAGACATCACTTTGAGAATAGCTTGGGAAAAAAGATATTCAAATGGCCTCCAAAAGGTGCCATAAGAACATTAGTGATACGGACAGCACACTTGTTCTACCTTAATAGTTCTTTTACAATGAAAAATAAAGCATAATCAGAAGTGTCACTAAATCAGAAACAGTTGCAAATTCAGTTAACTATTTTATTCTTTGAAAAAAGAAAATCAGAAAAAATAAGACTAGTTAATGTTAATGTCGTAAGGGATAAACATTGTGATGTCCTTTGCAATGGCAACTGGAAAAAAAAAAACTTTCATTCTCAAAAAGAAATTTATTCTTAGAAGCAAGACAAACTCAAAGAACTTTCTGCATCAATTTTATTTTTATTTACTTATTTTTTAGAGACAGAGTCTTACTATGTCACCTAGGCTGGAATGCAGTGGCACAATCACAGCTCGCTGGAGCCTTGAACTCCTGGCTCAAGCAATCCTCTCACCTCATTCTCCTGAGTAGCCGAGACTACAGGCACAAGCTACTGCTCCCAGCCTGCATCAATTTTAGATCCACTGTGAGAAACAAGGAGTCGACTGCATTTGTGTTCTTTGCTATGTTGCCAGCACCTAGAACAGTGTCTGGCATGTAACAGGCAGTCAATAATATTTGATGTGTTGTAAAAACCTTTCCTCCAATTGTTTTTCACACCCACACTCTATACAGCTAAACCAAACTAACCCAAGAGGACTCAAATTCTTCCCCTAACCCATATGAAATTGAAAAAGAACTATTCAGTTAGGAAAAGGAGAAAGCCAGGAATCTTGAATAAGAGCATTATTAGGCTATTATAAATAATTTTTTTAGTGCTCACATATTTGAGATTTTTTTCCAATTTATACCATGATGGCAAGTGAAAAGAAACAATATGAAGGAAGGAAAGAAAGGAGGGAGGACCAACGTGTGGTTATGAACATAAAGCAAAGGGATTTTTCTACCTTTTAGATCTAACCAGCATAGTTTTTGTTTTTTTTTTTTTAAATACGTGACTTCAGCAAAATAATCATATTTTAGCATTTTCATCAGCAAGATCAAGGGCTAAAATAATACCCATGAACCAAACTTTAAAAGTTGTATAATTACCATTACTCTGAGACAATTTCAAATAAGTCTTTATTAAACATGTAGAGGGCTTTGTAAAGAGTATATCAATATTTCATTATCTTTACAGTCTGAATCTTGAACTAAATTTAAAAGACATTTTCTACTGATGTGCTGACAAGATGAAAGAGAAACGCAGATGAGTAACATTAAATATTTCCTTTGGGTTATATAAAATTAGGTGCTTTTAGCACCAATTTTCTACCTTTCATTTTAATTTTGGAAATACTTCAAATTAGAATAAAACTTCACTCATAAAAACAGATACAGGGATGATTGATACATATCTATGTCCAAATGTGTCATCCATGTTTAATCTAATGTGCATAATTGTAATTTGAATTAAACCATTTCCTTTTATGAGGTCCTTTCCTTTGATTTTTAATATATACCGATAATTACCTCATCTATGCTAGATAAAAGCAGGAAATGGTAGCTGCCTAGTTATACTTCATTCATGGTTACCACATCATCCATGATTGCTACACAACTCTAAATTAATGGAGGCATGGCAATTCCACCTCATGCAGAACAACTAGAGGTCTGAAAACCTTTATGGTTTCAAAGAAGAATTATCAGTAACACCTTTTCACTATGCATTATGCAAGTTTCACCCACAAAATAAATAATAATTCACTGTTCTCTCAAAGAAAAAAGGTCCCTTCTGTCTGCAGAAAGGGTTCAATTGCTATTAGAACAAAAATATTTTCAAATTTAAAAATAGTAAAGGATTTCTCTGTGAAATAATAAAGGAAAATAATCCAGGTTCCTAGCTTTGGGGTCCTGAATGAAAGAGAACTGAATACATAGGAATTTCTACATATAAGTAAATTAGCCATTAATATAACTTTATATTATCAATGCTCAAACTAGAGTTCATAAAATAATACATCTTTATATTAAAATTTCATTAAGCAATTCCATGAGATAAAATTAAAATATTTCAAATATGGCTTAAAAAGAGCAAACTCACCTCTACTTGTGATGCCAAATGTGCTTTCTCCTTGTCTTTTCTCTCCATGCACCGTTTCACTTCCTCTAACTCAGATGCCATTGCACTGAAGTTCAGCTGCACTCTCAAATCTGACATTTGCTTCTCCAGGTCCTGTTTTTCCCGCTCAACTCCTTAAAAGACAAAATGTAAGGCTCAACAGTTGTTCTTTATTCACAGAAAAATGTACTTTCAAATAGTACTGAGACCTGATGTTTCAATATTCTAGCTGTCATAATCCATTTACTGACACTGTTATTCAACAGACTTTGCCAGCCTGTTGTTTCAAGTTTTATAGCTTTCAAAAACATATACATTGCTATGTCATCAAATATTATTCCAGTTTGATACTAAAATTTAAAATGTTACCTGATTTCTACTGCAATTTATTTCAAGAAAATCATACACATTTTTAAATTTAATTTTCCTCACATCTCTACATTAACTCCAAACAGTAAAACAAAAATACAAAAAGAGTTTTCAACGAAGCCACTTCATCCACAAAATAATTTTCTTGCAACATAAACAACAAATGATGCTATTAAATCTCTGACAGTGTATGGCCGACCAATTTACTAATCCTTACTAATCTGGAGATTACAACCTGAAATTAATATATCATTTAACAATATAAGTTGACTTAGTATTTAAATTAACGTGAAATACTTGATCTATGATACACAGGGGACCTTCTTCTAATATAAGGACAAATAACATAAAAATTCATCCTCAATGAGCTTACATCCTGATGTGATTTGGCTCTGTCCCCACCCAAATTTCATCTTGAATTGTAGCTCCCATAATTCCCACATGTTGTGGGAAGGACCAAATGGGAGGCCATTGAATCATGGGGGCAGCTCTTTCCCATGGCTGTTCTCGTGATAGTGAATAAGTCCCATGAGATCTGAGGGTTTTATAAAGGAGAGTTCCCCTACACAAACTCTCTTCCCTGCCACCATGTAAGACATGCCTTTGCTTCTCCTTTGCCTTCCATCAGGATTGTGAGGCCTCCCCAGATATGTGGTACTGTGAGTCCATTAAACCTCTTTCCTTTACAAATTACCCAGTCTCGAGTATGTCTTTATTAGCAGTATGAGAACAGACTAATACATATCCCAAGAATAGAGACAAAATATAAATTACTTTATGGAGTCTAAAATGTCAACAATTGGAACATGTACTGCCATTTAAAAACTACTATCTTTCTAGTGGTTTCCTTTCCAAAAAAAAAAAAAGGGAATGAAAGAAGAAAACACTAACAAATTAAATTTATACATCATTCGTAAAATACATTCCAACTTCAGAACACTAGTGTTCAAAATTATATATATTAGAAGGGAAGACATATGGGCATTTCAATAGGATGATAAGAGCACTGATAGATACACGTGGATTATACAGAAACAGTACAAACAGTAAAAGGGATTAGTTTTGTCTCAGTGAGGAACTAAGGTAGGAAGAACTGAGAACTAAGTCAGACTTAAAGAATGAATACAAAATTTCACCAAGCAAAGGAGAAGGAGCTGGGGTGTTTTTAGGGAAGGCACACACCTAGCATACAAGCACAAAACTGAATTTAACATTCAGGTAATTGCACACACAGTAGTTTTAAGTAGCCAATGCATCTCATATGTTATGAGGGTGGGAGGGAGTGTCAACAGAGTTTATGTGTTGCTAGGAAACTTAGAATTTATCCTACAAACCAAGATCAGCAAACATTTTCTATGAAGTATCAGATAACAAATATCTCAGCTGTATGATTTCTGTCACAACTATTCAATTCAACCATTGTATTGCAAAAGTAGCCTAGACATTGCATAAACGAATGGGAGTAGCTGTGTTCCAATAAAGTTTATTTACAAAAACAGGTGGCAGTCTGGATTTGGCCCATGAGCCCTACTTTCCCTACTTCTGATAGGTATCCAACCTGCAAATGTACATATTTATCTATTTGTAAATGTATTTATTTTATAAATATATGTATTTTATTTTATCTATATGTGTATATTTGTGTGCATATAACGTCTAATATGTATATATTGATACATGTTTCTTGATATATATATGGATGTAACATTAGAAAGAATATATATTATATAAAACATGAAGGCATGTATGTATATGTATACTTTATGAAATATATATATTTGATATGGAGACATATTTTGGTATGTTTACTCATATATATACTAGTAAAGATAAATATACACACACATCTATACATACATATACATGTAGTATACGTAATGAAACATTTCCCAAAGTTAAAATATTTAAAACAAAAAGTATAAAATATAAACAGCATTACAAATACTTGATTTTAGAGAATGCTTGGTCAATATAGGATAGCAGTTAAGATCTCAAGTTTGGGGAAAAAAAAAAAAATTGAAGTCTGCTACTTCCCTCATGTGTGATCTTGGGCAAGTAACTCAACCTCCTTATTCTCGGGTCCTTTTTTTAATCATTAATATAGAAATAAGAAATAATAATAGTGTCCTTTAGTAGTAGAAAAGAAAATAGATTTCAGAGAGGCCAGAATAGGTAAGACAAGAGAGTGCTACATGTCCTATACTGGCCCAAGCATGCTTAAGCTGGGGGAGTAGGAATAAGAAAGAGAATGTTGCAAATTCAAGAGATATTAGGATGTATAAATAGGCGTGAGGTAGAAACTAATTATATGGAGGAGAGAATAAATAATTTCTATGTTCTTTGCATTTTAGACTTGGATGTCTGGATGGAGGATGATGCCATACACTGAGAAAGGAAAGGAAAAACATGTTTTGAGGAGATGATGAATTCAGCTGTGTATCAACACGCATTCTGAGGAACAGCATACAGAGATAACCAATGAGCAACTCCATCTGGAGGGCCAAAGGTTAGGAGAGCAAATAGAGCTAGATTTAGGAATTGTCATCTATAGGTGATAATTTTTCATCAATTCCCAGGCAGAAATACTAAGTAACAAAAGCCACGAATAGGATAGTAGGCAAAACCAACATTTAAAAGACACACTGAACAGAGCAAAAAGATTCCAATACAAAGAATGTAAATAACTAAGGCAGAAGAATCAGGAAAGGCAAGGAGCATGGAAGTCAGAGGAAGACTTTCAAGAAGGAAGAAGAAATAAGCAAGTAACAGTAAAATAAGTAATGAAATGATATCCTTGGAATTGACAGAGGAGATTGCTAGCAAACCATGCAAAGTCAATTTTACAAATAGAGGTGGAACCCACTTTGCAGTGGGCAGAGGAAGAAATGAAAATGTGATAAGTATGATTTCTACTGTAGAACTGTCTTTAAATAATATAAGTATTCTGTAAAGAATGAAAAACTCTACAATTGTTAAAAGGTGAAGTCCATTATCACATATACAAAAAAACTTCCAAAATTTTTTTTGTACCTGATAAGTAGCTAAGAAAAGCTCAATATTTTTAGTCCTCAAAGACTTACAACAAAAATAATTACATTTTATGAAGTATCAAAACATATAACAAATGTGTTGGTCTTTTTTCCAACAATTCTCATGTGCATCTTTATGAAATTTGATGAAGAAGCTAACAGCTTAGGATTGTTTAAAAATAAGTGATATTCTGGGTCAAATGATACTTACATTATATCACACAGAACTGAATGAAACTTAATGGCATACAAATAAAAATATGCTAAGGTTTGGATATAGTTTATTTATCCTCACCAAACCTCATGGTGAAATATTATCCCAACTATGGCTGTTAGGAGATGGGGCCTAGTGGGAGGTGTTTGGGTCACAGAGACAGGTCCCTCATGAATGGCTTGGTGCCCTTATTGCAGTAGTGAGTGAGTTCTTGCTCTCCTGAGGCTAGATTGGTTCTCAAGGGAATTGATTAGTTCAGACAAGAGTGAGTTGTCAGAACTGTTCAGACAAGAGTGAGTTGTCAGAACTCCATGACATCCCTTGAATTTGGTCCCCCTTTACACATCCCCACTCCCCAATTGACCTCCTTTGCATTGTTTTGATGCAGCACAAAACTCCTCCCCAGAATTCAAGTAGATGCTAGAGCCATGCTTCTGGCACAGCCTACAGAACTGTGATCTAAATAAAGCTATTTTCTTTGTAAATTATCCAGCCTCAGGTATTCCTTTAGTGTAACACAAAACAGACTAAGAAAATATATTATTTAGAGGTCAGGCGTGGTGGCTCATGCCTGTAATCCCAGCACTTTGGGAGGCTGAGGTGGGCAGATCATGAGGTCAGGAGATCGAGACCATCCTGGCTAACACAG
>NW_012116265.1:12863017-12880844 GCF_000951035.1 Colobus angolensis palliatus | reverse complement strand
AATAGGTTTGTCGAAATTTGTCATCCATTGATGATTTTCTGGCAATGTGGAAATTCTAGCTTAGGCAACATATAGAGGTATATTTGGAAAGCCTGGGGCAATATTTACCTTCCCTGAATTTAATAGTACATCAAACACTTAAAAAAATTTCACCAATACTTTGAGCATTTGAGCAGGAAGCCTCATTATTGGAATAATATAGAAGCTGAGCAATGTGAACTCACCTAATAGAAACCATTACATAATCTCAATATTATCATTATTAAGCCTGAACATACATCCAGTCATTAAATTTCATAATTTAAATTAACACCTCCACTGAGAAGGTATCCTAATATTTTTCAAACACAAAGTGTTCCTAATCCACATTAAAAGCCAGTGATACAGCTCATGACTACTTCTGAGTTGTGATTAATTTTTGTCACCAACTCCAGATCACAAAAAAGATAGGGTATTAACTTTAATTTCTCCTATATTGAAAACTGAGATAAGAGAATGTGAAAGACAGAGTGACATTTACAGTGTAAGTACAAAGACTGGTACATACATACACATATGCACATATATTTGGGCGTGGGAACAGGAGGCTGGAAAAACTACTGCTTTTGCGGGCTCTTTCTAAGAGAAAACCATCCGTGGTTAAGTAGGTCTAATAACCCAAATGGGTTTGAACCAAGCAGGGAAGATATTAAAATGGGATGATGCTAAATTATTATCAACTTATCAGAAAATTTTTAATAGATCAAGAAATAGTATGATATGAGCATCACAAAGGAATGCAATTTCTGAGGATGAAAAGTATTTTCTAAGAAAGACCAAAAAGCCCCCACACAAATTATCACATTATTAGGTACAAATCTACATTTTACCTCTCCTAAACCTCCAGTCCTCCCCTTGTTCATCCTGATAGTTTGACTGTTGCTTGGAAATCTGAGACACTTGATGCTGTAAACCCTTTCGATCACCCTCTGCTTTCGTAAGTTGTGCACGCAGTTCTTCTACCTAAACACATTGTCAAAAATCAAACATCAGTTTTCACAATCAGAAAAAGACCTACTTCAAATGGGCTATTGTAAACACAAGTTGAATCCAGGTTAATCTCCTTCCAAGCATAGTGGAACGGTTTCCTGCTCCATTTCCTCATTCCTCTCATTTATTCCACAAAGAATAAATGCATAGTTTTTCCTTCTCTGTGTCCACTGAGGCAAAGAATGTGATCAGATTTTTTTTTAATCACTTATTTGTCCTCAGTCTACTCCATTACTATTAACCCAAATCAGCTTCAATTAAGTATTATACGTTTTTATATTTTTCTATTTTCACCCATTTGCTTTCATGTGAACATGGTCTATTGGTTGTTAAATTCAAGATAAATGATCATGATTTAGCATATTTTGATACTAAAATAATGCTCAGAATAAGTATGTAATAGATGCTGTTGAATAAACTCTAAACTCCTTGAAGTCAGAAACTGATTTATCTTTCTATCCTTAGACTGCTAAATCACCTAGCACATAACAGGTACTTCCAAAAGACCATTAAACAAGTTAACAGTGACAAAAAGATTCAGCTAAAATCACAATGACTACCTAAACAAAGACATATCTTGCTTCCATAACTGAAACTGGAGATTATAAGTCAGAGTTCCAAACAAATCAGAATGGAATTAAATACAAATATAAACTTCTAAAAAGGAAAGTTTGAACTCTGCCAAAATTAATTCCATGTGACCACTGGCTGCAGAACAAAGTCAGTGAATATTTTCAAAGATTTTGTAAAACAGGTGCTATCTTGCATTTTCAGCACCAATTGTCAAAATGTAATACTCCTTCTGAACATCTATAATGCTTGACATCTTTGCCTACCCCTAGCATATTCTGAAGGTGAGTTATATAAAACACACTTCAAAACAGAAGAAAGTATAATTGCAGTTTGTATTAAACACAGACAGAGAGGCAGTTAGAAACCCATATGCCCTTATCCAATGTATGTAAGATGGTTATTTAAAGTTACTGAACTTTAAACATCAGAAGCGCCAAATTCCCATTGTGGGCTGATGGAATGCAAAATGTTATACTTAATAATTAAGCCTTATCGGCCAGGTGTGATGGCTCACACCTATAATCCCAGCACTTTGGGAGGCCGAGGCAGGGGATCACGAGGTCAGGAGATGGAGACCATCCTGGCCAACATGGTGAAACCCTGTCTCTACTGAAAAAAAACAGAACATTAGCCAGGTGTGGTGGTGCATGCCTGTAATCCCAGCTACCGGGAGGCCAAGGCAGTAGAATCACTTGAGCCCAGGAGGCGGAGGTTGTGGTGAACCGAGATTGCGCCACTGCAGTCCAGCCTGGCAACAGAGTGAGACTGCGTCTCAAAAAAAATAAAATAAAATAAGCTTATCTTTGGTTTAAAAGGGTCAAGTAGTATCTTGAAAACATGAATTAAAGACAATAATGTTATTCAAAGTAACGTAAACATGCAAAGGTCTGTTTTATGTAGTTTACTTCTTCCTTTACTTCCCAATGCCTCCTGGAATAAAATTAAGCTCCTGGGAAAATTTTATCTTATACTTTCAGTCTTACTTTTACACTGCTCATGCTAAGAGAGATAAGTAGTAAGTTGTAGCAGCAATCAGCAAGATACACCAACGCAGTGGGGACTTTGGCTGATGTTTGTACTAGCTTTCTCTGAATTTCCCTGAAAGAATTTTATCTTTTGCTTAGGTGTGCTAATATACATTCCTTAGGAAAACATTTTTTTCTAGACCTAGGTTTTTTTTTTTTTTCCTTTCACAAAGACATTTAAATAGAGCTACTCAGTCCTGATTTAATATAAAAGTATATTATAATAACTTGCATAGACTTACCTGATGCAAAAGTGTTTCTCGGCTGCCTTCAGAGTGATTCAATAACTTTCGAGATAGCTCCAATTCCTGTTCAAGCTAGAGTTTCAACAAAGGATAAATAAAAATGTCCAATGGAACAGAAGATAACTAAATTATTATGGGCACAGTTTAAAAGGAGAAAAGTGGAAAAGTTTTCAGAAGACATTTACAGCTAACATAAAAGAATAAATCTCTCACTATGAGCATATATCAATACTTCCATTAAAATAATGTTAATCGTATAACATGAAGTGAACTAGACCAGGCCTCAGGAAGTCGGGATCTAGTAAGTTTCACCCCAACTGTGAGTCAGTACCAGTCTCTTCTCCTTAGGCCTCTGTTCTGTCATCTCTATAATAAAAATTTTGTATTAAACAGTCTCTGAGATCCCTTCCAATTCTAAATCACTTTAATCTAAATTCTAAGGCAATTTTTTCCTTTAAATTAGAAAATGTAGTATCAAATTAACTAAATTAGAATAAAAACTGCAGGGACCCAATAACTCAAAAGTTTCATCTAATTGGTGATTTCCTACATCCCTAATATTTCTAATATTTATAAGACATTCCTTAAATTTTTAAATGTCTAAATACAGAATGAGACGTTTAAAATTTCCTTAATGATACTGCCATGAGATAAATATTGATAAAAAATGTGACCAGTTCAGGAGATCGAGACCATCCTGGCTAACATGGTGAAAACCTGCCTCTACTAAAAATACAAAAACTTAGCCGGGTGTGGTGGTGGCGCCTGTAGTCCCAGCTACTCGGGAGGCTGAGGCAGGAGAATGGCGTGAACCCGGGAGGCAGAGCTTGCAGTGAGCCAAGATCGCGCCACTGCACTCCAGCCTGGGCAACAGAGTGAGACTCTGTCTCAAAAAAAAAAAAAAAAAAAATGGGACCAGTTAAGTGACTAAATATTCTACAAACTCCTAACATGCCTAGATGATTTCAAGCTGAAATATGTAATAGGATAGAACATAAGTTTCTTAAAAATTTAGAGCTTATATGTCCTAGATTTATTTGCATTTTATAACAGTAAGGTAGTTTTATAAAAATCGCACATTTATATTAAGACGCTAGTAAGTGCTTAGATTTGTAGTACTTATTCTAAATTATCATTTCAATTTAACAACTGCTATCTGTATATTAATCCTTTAATAATTGCACATGTGGTAGGTGTGCTTATGAAAGAACATGAGAGAGCCTTGTGGTTGATGGAACAGTTCTGTATCCTGATGGTGGTAGTGGTAACAAGAATCTATACAAGATAAAAATGGATTGAACTTCACACACACACACACACACACACAAACACATAAAACACAAATGAGTATATATAAAGCTGGTGAAATCTGTATAAACTAAGTAGATTGCACCAACAATTTCCTGGTTTTGATATTGAATGGCAATTATGCAAAATGTTACCACTGAGGGAAACTGGGTGCATGGGACCTCTCTGTGCATCTTGTTTTACAATATCCCATAAATCCATAATTATTTCAAAATATATCTTTAAATCTCAGTATATAATTGTTTTAAAATTATACATGTGGCTCATAAAACAAATGTCATATTTTTTAAAAAGTAAAGTATATGTGGGGATCACAGAATCCACATAAAATACTGTCTGACCTGTGCTTTAGTCTCTATGGAGAAATAGAGTGAAGAAATCATAATTGAAGCCAAATGACTTTGAAATCAACCAAAGCCCATATTGGTCATAATCCCTGTGTAATTTCAACATCACAACTCCCAAAGGGCAAATTTGATGACCTAACATACTTCACTTACCCTGAAAGCAGCAGGGAAGCTGCCTTTACATGAGTGGGTGAAATAAAATAAAGGAGGCAATGGTAGGTAGAAAAAAGCAATACTGAGTAAAGAACAGGGCAAATTTTCACTTCATCTTCTATTACTTTGAGCTCATCCTTAAATCTGCTTATTCACAAATTAAGGAAGAGTTGTTTGGCCTCTGAATTCCTTTCTAACTCTAAAGTGCTAAGCTCTACGTGCTCATAGACATGAACACACAGTTCATAAACATGAACATAGGTCAAAGGTCGTTGATATTTAATTTAATTTAATAGAAATAGAGAATGCTTTCAGAACTGGGCTGCTTACTATATCTGTCCACTATAATGAAAATGAATATAACCAAAATATTCAGTCTCCAAATGACAGGCCTTTTCTAACCCTGCAACAAAGTCAAGTTCTTAAAATGTTTCCAACAAGAAAAGGTAAAGTTTAATTCAGCTCTCAAGAAAGCAGAGCGGTCATAGATGACAAGGTAGCAAACAACTTGCTTCTCTGTTTCCAAGAGTAAGTCCTAGCAAGTAGAAGAGCTGCTGAACCAATTGACTCCATATAGAAAGATAAAGAATTCACAGTGTTCTAAAGGATCCTGGGGACACTTTTCAAGGCACTCAACAAATACCATTGGCCCCAAACCACTTTATTCTCTGAAAGATAACTTTTAAAATCTTACTTGATTCTTCTCGGTTTCAGTTTGTATTAGCTTATTTTTTATTGCCCCCTCATGCTCATCTGCTTTAGCTTCTTGTTTCTTTAGTGCCTGGAATGAAAGAGGTGGGGAAAAAAAATTATTCCAAAATATGTACAAAACTGAAAGTCACTACTAGAATTTATTATGTATTAGGGCTAAGGAAGACATGGATATGAGTTACACAAAATCTATAAATTACAACCTGCTCATTCACTGTAACCCTAAGAACGCTTCAGTGGGGACAAAATATAAACAATAAACAATTCCTGATCATCCTAATTAATATTCACTTCGTTTCCTTTTTTTCCCCATCTTTGGGAATTTTACTACATTATTTAGAGGGCCTAGATAGCTAACAGTTTTCTTGGAAACAAATATTCTTTTCTACAGGTTCCCCTCTTTAATAAAATGAGGAAAAAGAACTTTAAGAAAATACACATTTCAAAAGTTAACTATAAAAGTGTTTGCTTTGGTTTGTTTCTATGTTAAAACAAAATTAAACTTAAAGGGGAAAATTATACTTGGAAATGTCTTTCATAATATCTGAAATGCATTCCATTTGCTTAAAAAATATTTTTAACAATTTTAGTGTTTAGACTTAGCAAGGTGTATGTGTAAAGTCCATAAGACTTGTGAAAAGCCAAGCTTCCAGAAGCTTTTCCAACAAGATCAACAGAAAACCAACTTTTAGGCAAACAGCAAAATATGTTAAAAAACTGCTTTGATGCAAGTATACTCAATCAATTTCAGCTCCCTCTGCCATAATTCCGACTCTCAAATAGAAATTGAGTAAAGAGGCAGAGAGGCATCAACAAAATGAAAAATAATTTTGATTTGAGAATAACAATATTATCACACTTTTATAGTGTTTCGTATGTCCAGGCATTCTTCTTCTCCTTACATATAATAAATAAATATATTACATATATTCAAAATATACATTTACTCCTCATGATGATTCTATGAATTATTATTATTCCAAGCTCATTTTATTAAAGGGGAAATTGGAGCACAAGAAGTTGAATCATTTGCCTAACGTCACTCACCTACTTAGTGACAGAGATAGGATACAGATTATGGCTGCCTGCCTCTTAACAACTGAGTACACTGCTGCTTCATATTGAAATAATAATACCAAACTTAAAGGGTAGTGATGAAAACTCAATGGTTTGATATCTGTAGAGCACATAAAGCAATGTCTGGCTCCCAGGAAATGTGCAATAAAATGCAACTATTATTATTGGTAATAATAATAGACTGGGTAACAGAGTGAGATCCTCAAAAAAAATTAAATAAAAAAAATCAAAATTTCTACATTTAAGTTGGTTGAATAAAAGAAACTCTAATTCTCTTGGATACTTAGACATTTGCTAAAATAATATTGTGCTACTCCTTTCTTCCTTACTTTCCCCTTACAACATCTAATAAGTTATTTATAATATTGATTTTCCAAAATAATGTACTTTTCTATTATAGCTCTACTTGCTGCCTAAAACTGTATTTAATAGTCTCCTTTTTTCAATTTCTCCTTTTACTCTAAGTATATATAAGTCTTAAAAACTTTTTGTGAATGATAACTTAAATTCTATTGTTTTCAATAAGGAGAAAAAGTGAGATACTAAGGAACGATCCAAAGCAAATTACTACATTTCCACTATATCATCTAGAAATGCCATTAAGTTTGAACACTAGCTCTGCTTTCTATATACCATGAGTCAGTAAACAAGTAAACACAAATGCAATACTGTAGCCTAGAATATTGAATCGTTTTCTACATTATCTAGTTTAAAATGAAAGACAAAGAAGGAAAAGCTAACACTTAAGGGCCATTAAATATATATTGATGCACCTGTAAACACTGAAAACACAAACAATACTCAAAGAGAGACATTTTTAAATTAGCCAAATCAAAATTACAAGCCATTTCTTTAAACCTTAATAATAAACGTTAACTAATTTACTACCTTTTTTTAAGGGTGTAAGCCTGCACTGGATTTCTTTTCCATTTGACTTAAATCAAGCAACTTAGAATTATATTAAAACTGACCCAGTAAAAGCAGTTATAAAAGAAGAAAAAAAATCACATGCCAATGAATTTCAATAATTATGTTATTTTGTTCTTTAAAGCTTGTTTGTTTCCTAAGAGCAGTTTAGCTAAAAGCTATCATGTGCCCTGCTCCAGGATTTAGATTGTCTTTTACACGTTTAAGATCACAGCAACAACACTGAGCCTTAATAGAGGGTCCCTGGGGCACATTTAAATCTTTAATAACAACAATTTTTCTTCTTTCCCTTAAGTGTGTCGTATCGTGTATTGTACTACTGCATTTCCTTAGAAGTAGGTGATTCTAAATTCTCATAGTTACATATAGTGGAAAAAAAAATGTAGCTTTTCCTTTTAGAGAGTAGTAAAAAGGGGAAAAGAAAAATGTTTGTAGACCTCTCACTTAACTATAAAAATCTCTACCACATTGACAACAAGCATGTTTATCAAGAGGCTCTAACAGACAACACACTCCAAGATGTAGAACAAATAGGGAATTAAAGGCCCTTTGTCTGCTTTAAATGGACCAGCAAGCTTGGTTAAGAATGATGGCATGGGAATGAAATAAAAATCACATGTTAATTCCCACACAGGCCAATGAAATTTCCGGAGAAAAATTATAAACATAACCTATCCCAAGTTATCCTAATCACTCAGCAGTGCTACAATTGCACGCCTTTGGTCACAAGGGCAAGAACATGTAGATCATTTACTGGTAAAGTAACAACACTACAGAAAAACAAGTATGTGCTCATATTAAACAGTCAACATCATTTACTTGAAAGTACAAACTATCAAATCAGATTTTTTTCCAGTAACAACAAAGAATGAAGAAGTTATATCACTAAACACTAGAAAATCATTGTTCTTACTATATTTTGTAATTAAACTCTTCACATGGGTAGAAAATAAAAGCCAGTGGACAAATATTTTAAGCTTAACAGAATATAATGCGATTCCAATCCAAGTTAGACCACATGAGCTATAAGCTGAAGTTATATGTTGTTTATATTTATGTATACTAAAATTTTGAGGTCGCTTTAAGGACACTTTCAATCAAGCAAAAACTCTATTAACTCTAGTACTGAGTATGTATAAAACACTATCATGGAAACTTTATTTAATTAAAAATTTTGTTAAGATGGAAATCTGATGTCTATCTCAAAAATTCTTTTTGGACGCCTAAACACAGGTCCAAAGGCGTCAAACATTAATAAAATAATACATATATTTAAAAGGACTCTATATGCATAATACAGCAGGATTTTATTACTCAGAACATGTACTACTAATTTATATTAACACATACTTTTTTTTGTCATGTTCTTTGAATTTCTAAATTATGCTTTTTCCCAAATCAAGTTAGAGATTCCTCCCCCATGAGAACAAGCTAAAGTAATGGAAAATTTTAGCCTTTAAGTTCATCCAGTTGGGGATTATCTGTGCCAACAAAAATCAAAACAAAAAAAATTAAGTTTCTTTTCAAGGCAAAAAAAAACAAAACAATGCATTCATATTCTAAATCCTTGAACCAATATCTAATTTAAAAATAGCTAAGTGGATATTACTTAAATTGTTCAAAAAAATTTATTTTTCAGCCATGACCAAGGAAAGGAAATTCTACAACAACTACAACTAAAAAAATAAAAAATAAAACAAATCACACACACCACACACTTTGGTAGGTGAAAAGTAGAAATGCTTGATAGAAGTCCAAAAGGAATGCAATACTGATACTATTATGATACCACACAAACTTAAGGGATATCAAAGTAAGAGAGAAATTCAAAAAACTTGGTACGAATTGAACTGTGTGTATTTTCCAGATGGAAACAGTAAGCACATAAGTCACAAAATACAACAATTCCTCTTTTTCAAAGGGTAATATCCAATATCATGTAGTTAAGTAGGATCAATCATAAGTTAAATACTATTTCTAATAGTAATAGTAATCCTTAATAACATTCCTTAAAGATACCTGTGGTATTTAAACATAAAGCTCAAGGTTTTATTTTGAGAATGGCCTAGATTTTTTTTTTTCTCTTCTAATAAGATGTTTATTATTTCAAGAATCCCAAAAATACACAAGGGCTCTTATAGGAATTATCTTGGTGGAAGAGATGGATGCTTTTTACTGATCTATTTTCCCCAGTGAACAAATAAACTTCTTGGTTCCACTATGCCCATACCTATGGAATCTACCACTGTTTAGGGCACCCAGTGTCAACGAACCCAAACAAGGTCAAGGGTTCAGTCATGAATTCCCTTTGCTCTGTTTCGTGGACACAATCTTTACCCTAAACCTAGCCAAGGGCCTCACAGAAGGCTAACTAGACCAGAGATTATGAATGAATCCGCAAAAATTCAATACCATGACTATAATAATAACTCAAAGATAAAACCGCTGTTGACTAGTGTCAGGATTTCATTCTTCAAATGTTGTAAATTTGCCAATCTGCAAAACAAAACCTTAATCGCTTCATAAAAAAGCCAGTATGCTAAAAAGACATAAAAGTCTTTTAACTTCTTTAATTCAAAAGCAACAATGGTAATGAGTATTATTCCCTAACATGCCATTGCTTTTACTGGAACAGATTATATTTTTATGCAATCTTTAACTTAATAAAAATCTTGCAAGTAAAGTTAAATGTGAGCCCAACAAGTGCACTTTCCAGGATTTCCTTCAAAATCAAAAAACAAATGCTCCTAGAAGAAGGTCTGTTTTTATCTGAGTAGTTTGCTCTCAAAAAGAGATGCATAGTTTTATTAGAAATCCACAGTAATATAATACTTCATTTGACTTTCTAAATGCAGGACCACTGAGTTAGGATTGTTGACAAATAGAAGATCATAGATAATTATGGAAATTTAATTTAGAATTTCTCAAGTTGTATATCTTTGAACAGAAAGCTCTGTAAATATACAACATCTTTCAGTGTCCAGAGTTAGAGGATGTTATTTTATGCCTTTGGATTTAGGAGGATTTTTTTTGTTTTTCACTATTTTCTAATAAAAATAAAACAGTACTAAGTCAATGAATACGTCTATCTGTAGCAAAATGGTTTTTGTTTGTACAATATTACTATGCACTCAGTAGTTGCCCAATAAATATTAATTGATAATGATGGAAAGGGGCTTTATAAACAGATGGCCTAGCATAAATTCACTGAAAACATAGACAGAAACATTCCACTCTTCAAGAAAAGCATAACATAGAAATTAAACAAGTCCTGCACACAGAAAATCTCAGTCTATTGTCAGGCAGCTGTTCAGTCAACAGGAGCAGCAGACATTTTTCATCATCATCATAGCATTAACAGCATTAAATGTCTATTTGCATATGGTGCTGCAAAAAGTGACTCACACAGATTCATGCTAGTCTTATTTGTTATAATTTACAATGACAATATTGGCAAGAACATATAAGTACACATAGCAAAGTAGAAGTGATTAAACATACTTTGAGATATAGTAATATGTGGTATGAACATAAAATATGTGTCAGGCTTAAACACAACTCACAGTAGCAATAAGAGTATTTATCTATCGTGTAAACTTCTACTATTCCCCAATAGAATTACAAGTGCTTTACAAGAACACTTACACATATGCTGAAATACTACGTAGAATAAAGAAAGAAGTCAGAGGCCATAATAGAGTAAGTAATGACTCTTCAAGAACCCAGAAAGTGAATATAATCCCAGTAGTTACCAGTGGGGAAAGAAGAGATAAAAGAAGAACAAAAAAATCATATGGGGACTAGCTCATAGTTAATAGGATGGTAGGATCAAGGAACCTATAAGCAAATTTATCAACCCAGGAAGACATCCTGAAAAACACACATTTTACAAAAATACTTAAATAAGAAAATGTAAGATAACATACATGGTAGAATTTTGGAGAAAGACCGTTAAAATGAGGAACTGAATGGAGCAAAAAGTACATTGCAAGCATTTAATAATTAATAGCCTTTAGTATTATTTTCTTAATAAAGTAAAGAACTTCAGAAGACATGACATAAATGTTAATTATATAGAAATCAGATAATAAGAACTTCACGACAACTTACATTTATACATCATCTCATAAAACTGCACCCTTCAATGAATCCAAAAGCTAACAGCTGGCATGCTACTACTTCTATGATATAGAATACATTTCTAAACTTTCAACTTTTGTTTTATCATTATTCAATACTAGGCCACTGAAATATATTATCAAACTGGAATATTCTTTAATCCAGCCAACTATTTCACAATACTAGAAAGATAATATAGCTTGTGGAGACACTCTAAAATATCTAAGAAGCTAGCTTGCTCTGTAAATGGAAATTCAAATATCAAGTAGAAGGTTGAAAGAGACATCCTCCAAGGTCTCTTCAGAATTCTCTTCTATAGAAGCGTTGGGGGAAAAAATATCTTTCACTGAAAAAAATATTAAAAGTGTTTTAGTGTCATCTGTAAGAGGTGGAATAAGGGGGCAAGGATGGAAATCAAGAAAAAGACTAAAAAGGCGACTGAAGAGCATGATGTATCTCAGACCTGCCTGTTTCAAGCTGTGTCAAATAGCATTCAAACGCCTTTGAAAACTAAATCCTATAATAGTCAATCGTTCTTCACCATCCATTTCCTTTTTATCAGCATGTTGACATTAATGGCTCTCTCGCAGTCTTATAAAGAACAGAGAACAGTGTTTATTTCATCCTTGCAAAGAAAAAATTTGTTATTTGTTACCACAAGTAACAAACATAAAGAAGAAAATAATTAGCATGATGTTTGATGATAGGACGAAGAGCAATGGTTTGAATCAAAATGATAGTAAGTCAAAATTTATGTAAGTGTTTCAGCCATTGACTGGTAAAGTGCTTGACATGTAACAACAAGCAATGGGGCAGAATCACATTCATAAAGAATTTCCTAAAATAATGTAAAAACACATTCTTAGCAAAAATGCCACCTCTCTCACCCAAACTTTTCCCAAGGGGCCATGTAGAGGTAATTATTTCCCCTCTGAGATATTCTGTAGACTACACAAATGTGGAATAATGCCCTTACTGCATTACAATGACAGTTAATATCTCTATTTCCTCAACTAAACTAGGAGTTCCTAAAAGGTGAGACAGTATTTTAGGTATCTTTAAATCCCTAGTCCCCAGCACAGTACCTGAATTATATTAGGTACATGATAGTATTGGCCAAATGAATATTTTACTGAATGAACAGTTACTAGATAGTATGCAATATTTATTCATTCATTCCTTCAAGAAACACTTACTGGGCCCCTACTCTATGCCAAGCACTGGTCTTGGTACTGGGGATACAGCAACGAGCAAAACAGGTAAGTCCCTACCTTCATAAAGCCTGCATTCTGGTTAAGGGGACAGACGGTTGACAGATAACGAAAGTGTTAAGAAAACATACAACAGTGCAAGGGGCTCAGGAGTGAAGGAGTATTTTATCTATGATAGTCAATAAGGGCTTTCTGAAGTAGAGTTCTGAACATGAGGGCACAAACCGTACAATTGTTTCAGAGCTGAAAATTCTTAGCTGTGGGAACAGAAAGTGCAAATGTCCAGGAGGAGGTGGTACCTGGTATATCCGTGGAAAAGCAAGACAGCTAGGATGGTTAGCCTACAGTTGGCAAGAAGAACAATGATAGAAAATTAGGGGCTAGGCGTGGTGGCTCACGCCTTTAATCCCAGCACTTTGAGAGGCCAAGGCGGGAGAAACACTTGAGGCCAGGAGTTTGAGACCAGCCTGGTCAACATGATGAAACTCCATCCCTACTTAAAATACAAAAAAAATTAGCTGGGTGTTGTGGCGCGTGCCTGTAATTCCAACTACTCAGGAGGCTGAGGCAGAGAATCGCTTGAACCCAGGAGGCAGAGGCTGCAGTGAGCCAAGATCGTGCCACTGCACTCCAGCCTGGGAGACAGAATGAGACTACATCTCAAAAAAAAAAAGGAGGAAAGAAAGAAAATTAGGGTGAGAGGAATTCAGAAACCAGATCAGAGGGGCTCTATTTCTATAAATAAACCATTGATTAGCCGGACATCATGGCACATGCCTGTAATCCCAGATACTCGGGAGGCTGAGGCATAAGAATCACTTGAACCCGGGAGGTGGCGGCTGCAGTGAGCCAAGATCATGCCACTGCACTCTAGCCTGGGCAACAGAGTGAGACTGTCTCAAAAAAAAAGAAAAGAAACCATTGAAGGGTCTTGAAGAAAGATGTGACATTATCTGATTCTGTAAAAGATCACAAGGAGGTAAGAACGGAAGCAAGGAGGCTATGGCATTAGCCCAAGCAAGAGAGGAGATGTAGTGGTAGGAGATGAATAGTTTCCAATTTAAAAAAAATATTTTTTAAATAGAGCTGACAAAATTTAATGATAGACTTGGTGTAAAGAACAGGAGAAAAGGAGAGGCAAGGACATAAAGGAAACATATAAAGGTTTTAAAATATAAAACAAATTATTTTATCAAGATGGTTATCCATCTGTTTAAGAAGAAATATATGAGCTACTTATTTCAATGAACCACACAAAAAGAGTAAGATTTTGCACCTTCCAAACAAGTTCACAGGTCAGGAGGAGAACGAACTGGAAACTGGGAGCTCCAGAGACCCAAGTTCGCCCACACTTTGTGGCTTTGAATCACAGCATCACTGTAACTTGATTCCCCATCCAAGACTAACACTGGTAAGGAAAGCTTCAGGATCTCATTCTCGGATAATAAACATAAAACTGTAACTTTTTCTCACAACCATACAAGATGCATTAAATGATGAGATAATAAGGTTATAGTTCTAAATACTATCCTAATACTTGACCACAGTACGGACAAACGTATATTAGAAATAACCTTAACAGTTTCTCATTTTTTGAGCAATAAATAATTAATACCACAACTTTAATATTTTGTAAAAAGGGATTTGGGGTACTCAATAGAAATACAAATTAACTAGAAATGCAATGAGTCATGAGAGCTATAAAAAATGCTTTTCTAACAACTAAAGAAAAAAACAGGCAAAAGATATTCTCGTGAAATAAATGCTCATATCAAATTATAACCTGTTTTACTAGATATAAATAGTTTTCTTCCATAGAGGGACAGAGGGAAGGAGGAAGGAAGAAGGGAAAAAACCTGTAACCCTGAAGAGGAAGCATGAAACTATAATACAAAGGCACAGAAATGACAGTTTTCATGATAAATACAGCAGGTGTCTTCATATAAAATACACAATGTGTCATACTTTTTAACAGTGGAGGGTAACACCATTTCAAATTTAAATTTTTAATAACAGTTAAATAATTAGATTTCTTCATTTGTGAGGCT
The DNA here is from genome assembly GCF_000951035.1 of Colobus angolensis palliatus. Taxonomy (NCBI): domain Eukaryota; kingdom Metazoa; phylum Chordata; class Mammalia; order Primates; family Cercopithecidae; genus Colobus; species Colobus angolensis. Next base: position 12,866,071 of record NW_012116265.1, on the reverse strand, counting down.
AGTGCCAAGCACACTTTCAGAAAGCCCTAAGAGTTGAGAGTATGCACACTGTAAAGAACTGTTTTTCAATACACTTGGCCAACTTTAATAAACACTGCCTACTACGTCACAATTAATGGTTCAACACTGACGACTAGTGGTCAAAACACGTAGTAATTCCCTATCAAGTATTCTATGACGTGTATCAATTTATTTAAAATATTTAATGCAAATTATGTTAAAACCTAAATTAAAAAAGCTTGCCCTTACAAGCATTCAGAAAAACACATTAAAAAAAAGGAATTGTATCTGTAAAGTCTCTTTAAAAATTCTTTCTGTCCATTCAAAAGTCAATCAGCATTTGCTGTCAACTTACAAAGGAAACAGTTCCATGAAGTGTCAGTTTATCCACGCTCACACAGCTATATTAACACTCTTCAGAAATCCATAATTAATATTTCAAAGAGGCCTACATTTACAGTGCATGTATCTGGGCATCTCCATTCTGAATTTCTTTTTCAAACCTTGTTAAACACAAAGATATCAAAAATCCAGCTGTCTTTATTAAATTGTCAGTATAGTTTGAAAACCAGCAACCCACTATATGAAAATGTTATTTTTATAAAGTCGAATTATGTTTAACTATGATTGAATTCTTGAAGAATGTTTATGGAATTTTGATTATATCATTGTAACTACTATATAATTAAACTTCAAATAAGTTTAAATTGTTTAACTTTTACTTTGTGTCTTCAGGAATGAGAGCAGTAGAGTAGCACAAGGTATAAAAATCTTGGAGTGAAATTTATCAAGAATATTATATGCAGCTGAACAATCATTTACATTTGGAAACATCAATTGCTTTAGCACCTCTTCAGTGAGCTCTGTGTGATAAACACTGTACTACCTGTTGCAGAAACAAGGGTAAACACGATGCACAAAGCCCCTCCAATGGAGTCTACATTCTTTGGCAAAGGCATATAATAGCACAAGTAAACAAACAATAATTACAGTTTGTGGTAATGCTATTTTTAAAAATAGAGTAATATGATACATGACAGTGAGCAATGGAGCTGAAGGGGCGATTTTAGAAGGGGAGAAGGAACAGGAAAGTTTTCCCTAAAGATGTGACAATTGAGCCTGAGGAATGAGAAGGGAGAAGTTATACCAAGTCAGAAGAAAAATGTTCCAGTAAGACACTGAGACGAATACAATGTAGCTGGAACATAGATATCTTAGACTAATAAGTACTGTATGTTTAAAATTTTAGAACAGCTATCAAAAGAACAGAAATATAATCTACAGCTCCAAAGCAAACAGAAAGTATCAAAATGAATATATAATATATTCCATTCCAAATAAAAATGGGAAAAAGAAACAAAAAGAGAAGTTAAAAAAAAAAGATGATAAAAACACTTTAAAATATTCCAATAATCACAGAAAGTATAAAATGACTAAAGTAACCATTATTTTATAAGATAAAGTTATTTTTAACTTAAGCAATAAGGTATTTCGTAAGAAACATGGAAAAATGGAAATACTAAGGAAAGATTAAAGAGGGAAAATGATATGCCATGAATAAAGTAATCTTAAGAATGTTAAAATCAAGAGGCACACAAGGTAATATTTTTTAAATAATTGACCAAGAAGTAATTTAATTATACACGAGATACTACACACACAAAACAGATAAAAGAAAACTGACACAAATCACAGGGAGAAACTGATAATCTTTATAACAATGAGAAGCTTTAGACTGATATATTTACTAAGAAAACAGAAGAACAGAACAACAAAATTCACAAGTGACCTATTAAATGTATATGTGTGTATGTATGCATGTACGACATGCACAAGCACATAAAATTCTGCATCCAAAATACAGAAAAATATTTGTTTCTTACTCTGGAGTACTTACAAAAAATTGATCATAAAATTAGGTCAAAATGGAAGTTTCAACAACTTTCAAAGGAGTTAAATTAAAAACAATAAAGAATTTAAAAATAAGCATACATACATTTCTGAAAATACCAAAAGACATTCTCAAATACGTCTTGAGTTATAGAGAAAATTGCAGCAAATTATAAAAGATTTTGAAAAAAAACTACCATAAAAGTATAACAAAGCATATGGTAATTTGGTTAAATTTTCAGTATTCATTTTAAAAAACAGAAAAATCAATCAAGCATTCAATTTTCAAACCTACAAAATAAAACAGAATAATCTTTTAGATGAAGAGAAAGAAAGAATAACGGAGTTAAGAGCAGAAGTTAATGAAGCAATAAACAAAACTGGTCAAAAAGAAAACTAATAAAATAATACTATTTCTAGCAAGACATTAAACATGAATTACCAAATTGACTTAATAAACAGGCTATACAAGCCAATAAACATTAAAAACATTAGGAATATGCTGCATCAAAAAGATAACAGGCACAAATTGTTTTATGGGTAAGTTTCAACAAACATTCAAGAAATAGACAATCCCTCTCTTGCACAAAACTAAACCACAAAATAGGAGAAGAAGGTTTCCACCTAATTCATTTTATGAGACTAATGTAACCATGCTTCTAAAACCAAAAACGTCAGTGCAAGAAAAACTGATCTCAATCATAAACACAAATATAAAAATCTTAAGAAAAAAATAGCAAATTAATTCAGCAATGTATAAAAAAACATTATAATCAAAGTTCTCAGGAATGCAAGGAGGGCTCAATATCTATTGATGGAATCAACCATATTTAAATCAATATATTTAAATATCCAAAGTTAAGTGCATAGCAAGAATATTTGATAAATTTCACAACCCATTCATGATTTTTAAAATAAATAAATAAATAACAACAAACATCTCTTGGCAACCTAGGAATAGAAGGCAATGTTCTTAATGTGACAAAGGTTAGCACTAAAAAGTCAGGGCAAACACCACACAACAACATTTAACACTTAAGAATCATACAAATATGGAAGTAACACAAGAATTCTTGCTATCTTTGCTTCCATTCAATATTAGACTTCAGGTTCTACCAAGTGTAATAAGATAAAATAAAAAAGAAAAGAATTATAAAGAAAGAG
>NW_012116265.1:12860438-12862764 GCF_000951035.1 Colobus angolensis palliatus | reverse complement strand
AAAGAGACTAAATTGCCTTTAATTTCAAATGATATGATTATCTATACACAAAGATAGTATGTCAGTAAAGCTATTAAGAAATTATAAGAATTAATAAGGGCATTGAGCAAAATTGTTGGATATAAGAACCACATATAAAGCCAGTTGTACCCCTATATACTATAAATCATCAATTAGAGATGCAATTTTTTTAAAAATCCCATTCCAAATAGAAAGAAAAACCATAATGTACCTAAGAATAAGTCTAACAAAAGAGATCTAAGAAATTTATACAGTTATAAAACATTATTGGAAAATATTAGAAAAGACCTTCTCTTTAAATCAGTCTGTACTTAATTCAATCGTAATCAAAATGCCAGCATGATTTTTCATGGACTAGGACAAGAGATTTTCATTATCATTTACCAAAAGATAATAAAACCTATAATCATTAAGAAAGAGTGATATTAGTATAGGGATTGACAAGCAAATCAATAGCAAAGCATGTAGAGGCCAGACCGATATTGTAGGAAACTAGATATACAACAGATGTGGCATTTAAATTAGAGTGGAAATAACCAATTTTTATTCAAAAATGATGCTGAAGCAACTGATGAGTCATATAAAAAGTGAATTAGATTCCTCTCTCCTACTAAAAAAAAAAAAAAAATCTCCTGAGGAGAGAAATACAGGCATTCTATGTAAGCACAAATGCAAACTGCCAAGAGATGTGTGAATAGACAAATTCACTAGAGAAATGCAAATAAACATAAAAATGAGTTAACAATTTATACTCATCAGGTAGCAAAAACTTAAAGAATTATAACCACTACTTCTGGTAAGAATGTGGGGGAAAGAGCTACACTCAATCATTGCTGGCAGAACAAGACGCAGTTTCAGAACCTCTGGAAAATAAGATCTACCAATGGCAGTAAAAGATTACATTAGAACCACGTCAGCTAGTTGGATGAATTTCCAGAAAGCACTGGTGAAAAAAAGGAAAAAGCAAGAAGCGGAAATGCATACAAAATGTGACCTCATTTTCTAAAAACGAGTACATGACCAAAAAGTCCCCATATATGCAAAGGTATATATAGTCCATATACATCAGTCTGGGTAATTAAAAACAAACAGAAAAATATAAAGGGATACCTTCCAGGCCATCAACACTAATTTCTTTTTTTAGGGGATAAAAGAAGTGGTTCATGATGAAAGGACAGAGTTGGAAGAGATGTAGGAAAAAATCAGCCATGTAAATAAATAAATAAGCCTGTATTGTAAGAGAATGTTTGAATATTTCATATGATCACATTTAGCTATATTAAAAAATGCTTTTTATACTAAATATTTAATAATGAAATGTTAAAAGAACTACGTGAGAAATAAACCGAGTTAAACATAGGACCAAAACAGTGCATTAATATGGTCACTACTTAATGTATTAAGCAAATATTTAGTAAGTATTATCTTCAAATACTAGAAATGCAAAGTGTTCAAAATAGGTAAAATAAAAAGAGACAACATATCAAGAATCAGTAACATAAATAATCGGGGACAAAACTCTCACATAATATGTATTACCAGAAACCGGGCAGTGAGAGAAAAAAAAAAAAAAATGCCATCTTTACAAAAGAAGAAAAATAGTCAGTGGCATTAGAGTTGGTTAAAAGAATAAAAAGTGTGGCTCAAAATAAGCCCCGATTTATACTACACACACAACTTTACCCCGTGAAGAATAAACACTGGAGGAGGAGTTTTAGGATTTTCACTTGCTACACTCATTTTCCAACAAAGTAGTACATGTGTGGTTGTCCTGTTGTGATAGTGCTTTCAGCCTCTTGGTGGTTTCAGGGCACTGAGGCCCTGCCTGTGTTACTCTCTGCCTACCGAACCCCATGGGGCTCACACAGTCCTGCCCAAGGACTCAATTCTAGAGCTTATGTCCTAAGAATAAGAACAATAAAGTACATCCTCTGAGTTTTCTTCCTGCTTTCCATAGGATTGTGTTTGAATCTCATTTACTTGTAAAATCTATTGGTCTTTCTCAAAGATTAGAGAGGCTGCTGGGATGATCAATGTGAGGGTGATTTTAATGGGCATTTAAAACATCTAACAATATCATAGGGAAAGAAAAACACGAATAACTGTATGCAAAATATGAATATGAATAACTCTATGCAAAAATGTAGGAGACGACTACAAAAAAAGGGGGCACTGGTTATGAAAACAAGAGGGAGGCAAAGTGAATGATCAAATGAAAGTTTTACAATTGAACCCTGAAAAGGTAAGTAAAGGTGAGTCCAAGATCTGCCAGTCTTGGAAAGGCCTCTACGACTCCAAACAAAGT
>NW_012116265.1:12848446-12858593 GCF_000951035.1 Colobus angolensis palliatus | reverse complement strand
AGATCATGCCGTGGCACTCCTGGGCAATAGAGTGGCCCTGTCTCAAAAAAAAAAACAACTTGAATTGACTTAGTAAAGTTCAAAGTATCATCTACAATTTTAAAAAGATAATATTAAAAGAATATTACTGTCATACAACTCATATAAAATACTCATCTCTCTTAAAGAAGAGACTTCTATGAGATACCAAACCAGGTTGTTTAAAATACAATATATGAAGGGCCTTACTAAATAAAGAAAATCCGGCATTCATGTGACTTCAATAGCACATGAGTAGCTGAGGCTCAAAAAAGGAAGTAGATTTCTGGGCGTTCATGGCCCTTTTGTTCAAACCAGGATAAGAAACAGAAATGAGTGAACAATTCTTTAAAAACTCTAAAGAAAAGGAAAATGGCTTTCCCTTGACCAATTTCCAATGATTAACAACGTGCTTTTTCATTAAATGGGAAGAGGTAAAGCTCTGAAGACCTAAGGACCCATGAGATAACTAAAAAGCAGCAGGTTTTTGCCGAAATCACAGACTGCCTCCCTATAATATACTATATCTTCAAATCTCTGCATCCTGTAATTTCAAATGAAAACTCTTAATGTCTTAAGTTTTAAATGTCGTATTTTTCATTAACATTGGAAGATACATTTTAAGAAGGCAAAAGAGCACAGTGGCTAAAAGTTCAGGCCCACCTGCTCACCTATGGATTTAATTTCTCACCATAAACAGGAAAAAAAATGCATCGATTACTATTATCATATGGTATAGGAATTTCCATAAGTATTTTTAATAATCAAAAAGAAGGGAAAGTGTTTCCTCTCCTTAAACATGACCTTTCCAGAACAGTCTAAGCCATTTAACATGGGAGCAGGAAAATACATCAGCTTAATCTTTCCTAGTTTCCACTACTCTGTTTATAATCTAAAACCACTTTGTAAAAATGTATAGGTCACTGCTTATATTAAAATGACAAAATATGAAATTAAACCGTTCTCATCAATAGTGATCTCCTATTGTATTGTCAGAGATGGAATTCCAAATCACAGCTGAAGCTTTTAGTCAAATTGACAATTACAATGCGAATACCCAGGCTCTGGTGTCTTAAGAAAAGGGGTGGGAAGCAATCTTTCTCTCCCTCTTTCTTTGTAATTTTGTGCATTCTGCAAAGAGAGAAGAAAATAAGTACAGAAAATTTCTCTAATTTTCTCTTGCAGAAAAGAACAATTGTCTCTTTAGTACTATTCTTATGCTCACCAGATGTAATTTGCTTTGAGAACAAATGTATAAAAATCAAGGTTAAAAAAAAAAGGCTACCCACATGCTGTATCTAATTATTCAACAACATATCCTCTTCAAAGTAATTACCAACTTACAAGGGTAAGCCTTCTTTTGTGAAATGGAAGGAAATGGAATTTCAGAAAACAAAAGCAGATTTTTCTATCAGCTTACATTAAATTTCAGTGTTGCAATTTTTGTTCCTAATTTTCAATTAACAGTGAAAAAAACTTTTAAAAATCTGTCGATTAATAAAGGTTAATGATCTACAAGCACACACAAGTGTATCTTTAGAACTCTTAGAAAAATCATTTCATAAACAAAAAGAATTTCCATTTGTTTTGAATCTTTTGGGTTTCTTGTTGTTTCTACTTTTTTATATTTTATGTATAGACCAAAGACACATTTAAAGGGAATTTCAACAAATTAATATTCTAAAATGATAGTAACAAAATATAACCAATATAATAAGAATCCATGAGTGCACATAATAAAAAGTTCTTTCTTACAGTAGGATTCTATAAACGTAGAACGAATCATATTAAATCACTATCTGGCACTACTTATAGTAGTAATTGTTTCAGATGAGTCAATAATAGATGCTAAAATTAGTGAGCAAAAGTACAATAGAAACAGGATATGTTGAAGCCCCAAAGAGTTATCCTATAAAATAGATAGTTTTAAGAGAACAATTGTAACTTTACAGTGGATAAACCCACCCGGTAGGCAACACAATAACCAAGTGTTCAGTTTTCACCAGTAATGTAACAAAACAACATTCTATGACTCCTAAGATGACACTATGGGAAGGACATAACTCCAATTATCTAAGTTTCAAGCCAAAAGTCCATCACCTGAATCTAGTCATGAACAAACATCAAGAAACCCAAAATGAAAGCCATTCTACAAAATAAATTGTTCACACCCTGAGAAGTCATCACTCATGATGACTGAAAAACCGTTCCAGATTAAAGGAAACTAAAGAGACATGACAACTAAATGCCATGTGTGAACCTATATTTTATCCTGGATCAGGAAAGGATACTACTGTAGTAGCAAAATTTGAATAAAATGTATAGACTAAGCCATAGTATTTTATTGATTTCAATTTCCTAATTTTGATTGTTATACTGTAACTATAAAAGAAAACATACATATCAAATTATTTAGATGAAAAACAATTTATTTTTTAATCAGTTGACTTTAAGATTCACAGATAAATATGTATATCATGTCTGCAAATTAAAAATGTTTCACAAAAAAATTACATATATGTGGATGTATCTAGAATAAATGATGAAACAAGTCTGGTAAAATATGAATAATAAGGGAATCTAGGTAAAGGTTATATAGAAATTCTTTATTCTAAATTTTCAACTTTATCTATGTCTGAAATTTCACATTAAAAAGAGTACCTAAAGGGTAACTATTCTCCATTTTAAATTGGTTTGATAATAACCTAATTCAGGAGTTGGCAAACTTTTTCTGTAAAGGGCCAACCTGCCAATACTTTAAACCTTGTTGGCCATATATTCTTGTGGGCTACAACTACTCAACTCTGCCACTGTGTCACAAAAGCACCAACAGACAATATATAAATGAATAGGAGTGGTTGTGCTCCAATAAAACTATTTACAGAAATAGACGATGGGCCAGATTGGATCTGTGAGCCACAGTTTGATGACCCCTGGTCTAGTCTATGCCCAGAAAAATTAATCAGAATAATTATACTTTCAGTTAACATTTTCTGAGCATATGACAGACAGTATGTTAAGAGCTTTACTGGCATTAATTCATTTATCCTTGCACTATTCTAATTAGGTCAATAGTATTATTATTTCCATTTTCCACAGACAAAACTAGCGCCTAGAGAAGTTAAGAAACTTGCCCAACTAACGTCACACGGACAGCAAATATGAAACCAGGGAGGTCTGATTCTATACACTGAACTACAACCAATATGTGATATTAATACTTCTCAGATGGGTTGAATTATACTGTCACATGCAATAACCATTTTAACATGGCTAAATAAATATCCAAATTCAAGATTTACATTCCATGAAAGTGCTTTTTACAAACCTCCTGTAGCTGCAGGGACATGAGTCCCAGTTGGTCTTGGCGTCTTTCCACCAGCTCCCTTTCTGTGCGCATCTCTCTCTCTAGTTCCTTAAGCCGCCGCTCCACCCGATCTGAAACCTTAATAAGAATTCAGAGAAACAGCAGCATTATAGAGCTAGCAAGCAAAACAGACTAAATTGAGAAGATAGTTTTATAGCAGATACACTACTGCTTAAAGCATTTATGACTGTTTTGTTTGCAAAGCCCTTTCTAATGACACTAACATGAAGTAGCTAGCCAAAAAACTTATTGAAAGTTACAAAAGAAAGTCATCATTGATCTCCAAATGATCTACACCTGGATCCCAATAATTGGCTCAAATTTTTTGAGGTATGAGATAATATTCAGTAGATCAGAGTTAAAAGCAATACACTAGAAAAGAGTGCCCTCTGGTGAGTTATAATGTAAATACCAATTATGCTAAAAATTGCATTTGTTGGCCAATTAATGATAAATTGTTCGATCTAATTAGTTCTTTTCTATTTTTATTATCCATGAGAATGACCTGCCTATGAAGGTACTGATCTTTATTTGTAGTAAATAATTAAGAGGGCTTTACATTAGCTTGTCAATCTTTTCTACTGTGATCTGCTAAAAATAAAACAAGCTATAAAAGATCAAAAACTAAAGTCAAACTGAAAATGTTTAATTGGGACTCTCTAAAATAAACATGAAAGAATTTTTCTGACACAAAATTTTCCTTACCAAAAGTTGCATAAATTCAAACACATCTCATGTATTTCATTATACAGCCCACTAAATAAAATTTACACTATTGACAATGTCTATATTTCATACAGAAGGACATGGAAGACATTTGTATTCGTATAAGAGAAGCAATAAACACAGCTCTGTTATAAGAAATCTTTTGTCACCAATTATTTATACAAGAAAGAATGAAGACAAGTCCTGACAAGGAACCTTACTGGGGTCATGTAAATGTTCTAAACTGAGTTAGGGAGGTGGCTGGATAACTCAGTAAATGTACGAAAAAAAAAGGTATTAAATTGTACACTTAAAGCATTAATTTTGTGGTGCATTATAGCTCAATCAAGTTTTTAAAAAATAGAGAAACATAAGTTTACTTAGGCAAAGCAAAAGTTTAGTTTACTCTTGAACAACAGGGATTTTAACTGCAAAGGTCTACTTATAAGTGGATTTTCTTCTGCCACTACCACTGCTGAGATAGCAAGACCAGTTCCTCCTCAGCCTGGCTCAACTTGAAGGCAGAATATCTTTATGATGATCAACTTCTACCTAATGAATGACAAATATATTTTATCTTCCTTATAATTTTCTTAATAACTCTTTCCTTTAGATTATTGTAAGAATGCAATATACAATACACATACAAAATATGTGTTAATTGACTATGTTATTGTCAATGCTTCCTGTCAATAGTAGGCTATTAGTAGTTAAGTTCTGGGGGCGTTCAGATTTATACTGTATCCCCAGCCTCTGCCTTCAAATAGCTTGCTATCTATTGAAGACTGACAATAAATGAGTAGTTAAAATTTCTCTGATTAAATTCAATGAGTTAGATGACTTCTATATTTCAGAAAAGAAGGCTGTTCTTATAGAATCCTATCAAAATTAAAGCAGTCCAAGTAACCACATACTGAAATCAATATCCAAAAGTATTTAGACATCAGCAACTTTGCTACCATAGCTAATACATGTGATGATACAGAGTTACTATATTTGGAAGATTGTTTCTCAATTTTTTTTTTTTTTTAAACAGTCTCACTCTGTCACCCAGGCTGGAGTGCAGTGGCATGATCTCAGCTCACTGCAATCTCCGCTTCCCAAATTCAAGCAATTCTCCTGCCTCAGTCTCCCTAGTACCTGGGATTACAGGCACCTGCCAACACGCCTGGCTAATTTTTGTATTTTTAGGAGACATGTTGTTTCACCACATTGGCCAGGATGGTCTTGCATTCCTGACCTCAAGTGATCCACCGGCCTTGGCCTCCCAAAGTGCTGGGATTACAAGTGTCAGCCACCGCGCCCAGGCCCGGCCTTTGATTCCTTCTAAGTAGAAGTTTTATTGAAACATAATTTCATGTATTAATATATACATTGTGAAATAACTATAGTCATGCTAATTAACATATCTATCACTTTACTTAGCTAACATTATTTTTGCCAACACTACAGTCACCATTCTGCACATTAGCTCTCTAGAACTTATTCATCCTACATAAGGAAAACTTTGTACTATATATCCCCATTTTCCTGACCCCTCCCAACTCTGCCCTTTCCCTAGCAACCACCATTCCACTCTCTGCTTCTACGAACTAGACTTTTTAGAGTCCACATTTAAGTGAAATAATGCAGTATTTTATTTTTGTATCTGCCTTACTTCATTTAGAATAATGTCCTTCAGGTTCATCCATTTATTGTTGCAAATGACAGAATTTCCTTCTTTTTAAAAACTGAACAATATTCCATTGGGTGTATATACGTGTGTATGTGTATTTCTTTATCTGTTCTTTGGTCAACAGATACTTATATTGTTTCCACATCTTGACTATTGTGAATAATGCTGCAATGAACATAGGGTATGCAGATGTCTCTTCAAGACACTGATTTCCTTTGGATATGTATCCAGAAGTGAGACTGCTGGATCATTTGGTAGTTTTATTCTTAATTTTGATATTAATGTTTCTCTTACACAACTTCTGACATAGGTCCCAATGATCCATGCTTCTTGGTATTCATGTACCTGTGTAATCTGCTACCCTTGAGTGTAGGCTAGCCCTCTAATAAAGAGAACACTGCAGAAGTGATGGGGTGTCACTTCTATTATTAGGCTGCAAAAAGCTGACTTCCAATTTGCTACCATCTTCTCTTTTGCCAGTCATCTTCTTGTCTGCTTGTTGTAATAAAGCAGGCTGCCACCTTATGAGATGTTCTACGGAGAGGTCACATGTCAAAGAATCAAAAGAAGCCTTTTAACAGTTCATGACAAACTGAAGTCTCAAGTCCAGTAACCTACAGGGAATGAATCCTGACAATGACTTGTCATTCCAGTCAAGCCTTGAGAAGAATGCAGCCTGCAAGTGGCCCAGAGCCAAAGGACCCAGCAAAGCCACATCTGTCTCTCAGCCCACTGAAACTGCCAAATGAAATGTTGTTTTAAGCCACTAAGTTAGGGGAAATATGTTACATTCAATGCTAATTGTACATACCCGGACGCCATGACCATCCTCTATGGACCCAGTATATAGGCCAGCCCCACAGATGCAGGCACCAGGCCTACCTCCAGGAACTCAGGTTCTAGGTGCATCTCAGTACTAGACTGGCCCCTGTAAGCACAGGCTCCAGGCCTTCCCCCGTGGGCCCACGTACCAGGCCCATCCCAGTACCAGGCAGACCCCAACAGACTTAGCTGCTATGGGCATAAGCTCCAAGCCTAGCCTTAAGAACCCAGGCACTAGGGACACTCTTGCAGACCCAATCAAGTTGGCCCACACCAGTAGACCCTGGTGCCAGGCCAGCCCCAGAGGAGCCAGGATCCAGGCCCTCCCACAGAAGACCCAAAGTCAGTGTCTGCCCCAGTGAATACAGGCTCCAGGCTCAAACTCATAAACCCAGATAACAGGCTAGCCTCTGGGACCCAGATATCAGCTCAGCCCACCTGCTGACCCAGTGACAAGGCCAGCTCCCAAAAATACACCAGCAGCAAAGTTCATTAATGAACCCTGCCAGAGAGCCTACCAAAAATCTCCGCATAGACTCATTAAGTAAAGGGAATCCCCTGCCAAAGCCAGTCTGTAAAGTCTGGAAGAAGCGTCTGCTTCTTCAAATGCATAGAAACTGAGGCCATAAGGATCATAAATGATCGGGGAAACATGGTATCACTAAGAGAATAAAATAAAGCACCAGCAAGCAATCCCAAAGACATGGAGATCTTTAAACTGCCTAATAAAGAATACAAAACAATCATCCTAAATAAGTTCAGTGAGCTACAAGAGAATACAGTAGTCCCATTTTACTCACGCGGGATACACTGCACAATTCCCAGCAGATGCCTGAAACCAAGGATGGTATCAAACCCTATAGATACTATGCACAATTTTTCCCTCCACAATTTCACAGAGAGTACATTTGTTCATATCACAGAAATTAAAAATCTCAGTGTACTTTTTTTTCTTTCCTTATTAAGTTGAGACTTTCACATTTTCACTTAGAAGAAACACTTTATCCTTCTCTTTGGCATTGCCAAACTGTCAACATCACTACTCTGCACTTTGAAGCCATTATTTAGTAAAATGAGGGTTACTTGAACAAAAGCACTATCAGGTTACTGAGACAGTGAACCTGATAACTGACACGACCGCTAAGCAACTAATGGGTGGGTTGTGTCTACGGCATGGATATACTGAATAAAGGGATGATTCACGTCCCAAGAGGGATGAAGTGAGACCACTGAAGATGTCATTACTCTACTCAGAATGGCATGCAATTTAAATCTTATTGTTTATTAATGAAATTTTTCATTTACTATTTTTATATTGCAATTGACCACAGGAAGCTGAAACCATACAAAGCAAAACTGGGGGAAAGGACAAGCTTCTGTACAGACACCAAAATCAGAAAATTGTTGCATGAACAAAATTAGAAATTCAACAGAGATAGAAACCATCAAAAAGAACAAAACAAAAATTCTTAATCTAAACAACACAATGACTGAATTGAATAATTCCACAGCAATCTTGAAGCAAACTAGATCACAAGCTCAAAGACAAGTCATTTGATATTGCCCACTCAGAGAAACAAAAAGAAGAAGAAAGAAAAATAATTAAGAGAAACTATGGAATTTATGAGATACCATCAAGTAAAGAAATTTACTCATTATGAAAATCCCAGAAGGAGCAAAAAAAGAGAAGGAGATGAGAGGAGTTTACTTAAAGAAATAATAGCAGAAAACTTCCTATATCTGGAAAAAGAACATCCAGATCCTTGAAGATCAAATAACCACAAATAGATTAAATATAAAGAGATCTTACTGAAACACACAATGATCAAATTCTCAAAAGGAAAAAACAAAGAGAAAATGCCAAAAACAGCATGAGAAAAACAACTCATCACATACAAGGGAACCCTTATGAGACTATCAGTGAATTTCTCAGCAGAAACCAGGAGAGAACAAGATGATAAACTCAAAGTCCTGGCAGGAGGTGGGGGGACGGGGGTGCTGACAGCCAAGAATATTATCACATTAACTTGCCTTACAAGAAATATAAAAAGCAGTTCTTCAAGACAAAATTAAAGAATGCTAATAACACAAAAGCATATGAAAGTATATAATTTCTTATATTCACTGTAAAAGTACTAATATATTCAAATTTAAAATACTCCAGTACTTACAATGGTAGTGTTTCAGTTACTTTTAACTCTAGTTTAAAAGTCAAAAGACAAAAGTATTAAAAATAACTATAACTACAATAATTTTAATGGATATACAATATTTAAAGAGGTAAACTGTGATATCAATAATGTAAAATGGGAGGGGAAGTTAAAGTCTAGACTCTTTGTATGCAGTCCAAGTTAAGTTGTTATCAGCTTAAAACAGATTCTTACAAGATATTTTATGTAAATATCATGGTAACCACAAAGAAAAAACCTGTGCATATTTAAAAGACAGAGAAAGCAGTCAAAGCATACCACTACAGAAAATTATCAAATCACAAAGAAAGACAGAGAGAAAAAATGGAATGAAGAAACTATAAAACATTCAGAAAACAATTAAAACAGCAGTAGCAAGTTCTTACCTATAAATAAATGCTTTAAATGTAAACAAATGCTCCAATCAAAAGACATAGAGTAGCTACATAGACTTTTTCTAATGACCCAACTGTATGTTGCCTAAAGAGACTCACAAATAGACTTTAGAGACACAGACTGAAAAATGAAGGGATGGAAAAGGGTATTCTACACAAATGGAAATTAGAAGAAAACAGAGGTAGCTACACTTATATCAGAGAGAATACACTGTAAGTCAAAAAATCTAAAAAGAAACAAACAAGGTCATTAAATAATTATAAAGGAGTCAATTCATCAAGAGGATACAATAATTGTAAATGTATATGCACCTAATCAGAGCACCTAAATATATAAAGCAAATCTTGATAGAGCTGAAGAAAAGATTAAACAGAAATACAATAGTAGTATTGTGGACAATGGACACACCATCCAGATGGAAAGGCTATAGAGAAACGTTAGACTTGATCTACACTTTAAAACAAATGGACCTAACAAACATATGCAGAACATTCCATCAAACAGCAGCAGAATACACATTCTTCTCACAGACCATTCTCCAGGACAGACCATGTTAGGCCAGAAAACAAGTCTTAACATATTTAAGAACACAAGTATCTCTTTAGAGCATACAGGTATAAAACTAGATACAAATGAACAGTAAAATTCACTAATAGGTGGAAATTAAACTACACAATTCTGAATAATCAATGGGTCAAATAAAAAATGTAAAAGAAAATGAAAAAATACCATGATACAAATACAAACAGAAATACAACACACCAAAATTTATGGGATGCAAAAAAGCAGCTCTAAGACAGAGTTTTATGGCAATAAATGCCTACATTTAGAAAAAGATCTCAAATAAATAACCTAACTATACCCCAAAAAACTAAAAAACAAAACAAAACTAAGCCACTGTCAGTAGAAGAAAGGAAGTCACAAAGATGACAGCAAAAATAAATGAAACAGAGACTAGAAAAACAATAGAAAAGA
>NW_012116265.1:12841795-12848396 GCF_000951035.1 Colobus angolensis palliatus | reverse complement strand
CACTTTAAAACAAATGGACCTAACAAACATATGCAGAACATTCCATCAAACAGCAGCAGAATACACATTCTTCTCAAGCATACACAGACCATTCTCCAGGACAGACCATGTTAGGCCAGAAAACAAGTCTTAACATATTTAAGAACACAAGTATCTCTTTAGAGCATACAGGTATAAAACTAGATACAAATGAACAGTAAAATTCACTAATAGGTGGAAATTAAACTACACAATTCTGAATAATCAATGGGTCAAATAAAAAATGTAAAAGAAAATGAAAAAATACCATGATACAAATACAAACAGAAATACAACACACCAAAATTTATGGGATGCAAAAAAGCAGCTCTAAGACAGAGTTTTATGGCAATAAATGCCTACATTTAGAAAAAGATCTCAAATAAATAACCTAACTATACCCCAAAAAACTAAAAAACAAAACAAAACTAAGCCACTGTCAGTAGAAGAAAGGAAGTCACAAAGATGACAGCAAAAATAAATGAAACAGAGACTAGAAAAACAATAGAAAAGAGCCATGGAACTAACAGTTTTCTGAGTTTTTTTAACTTTTATTTTAGGTTCAGGGGTACATGTGCAGGTTTGTTATATAGGTAAATTTGTGTCACAGAGGTTTGATGTACAGATTATTTCTTCACCCAGGTACTAAGTCTAGTACCCAGGAATTATTTTTTTTCTGCTCAAAGTTAGTTTTTTGAAAAGATAAACAAAACTGACAAAATGCTAGCTAGACTAAATAATGGGAAAAAAAGAGTAATGACTCAAGTAAATAAAATCAAAAGTAAAAGAGGAGACATTACAAATGATGCCACAAAAATACAAAGTCTTGTAAAAAAAATACTATGAACAATTTTATGCCAACAAATTGGATAACCTAGGAGAAACGCGTAAATTCCTAAAAACCTACAACTTACCAAGACTGAGTCACAAAGAAACAGAAAATAGAAACAGAAAATCCAAACAGACCAATAATGGGTAAGGTGATTGAATCAGTCATCAAAGACCTCCCAACAAAGAGAAGTCCAGAATCTGATTACTTCACTGGTAAAATCTATCAAACATGTAAAGAAGAATTAACCCCAATCCTTCTCAAGCTCTTCCAAAACACTAAAGATAAGAGAACATGTCCAACTTCATCCTATGAGTCCAGGAGTACCCTGACACCAAAGACACTACTAAAAAGAAAATTACAAGCCAATATCCCTGATGAACACAGATGTAAAAATCCTCTGCAAAATACTAGCAAGCCAAATTCAGTAGCACATTAAAAGAATCATTACCACCATGATCACTTAGAATTTATCCCCAGAATACAAAGCTGTAAATCAATAAGTGTAATATACCACATTAACAGAAAAAAGAATAAAAATCCTGTGGTCTTCTCAATAGAAGCAGAAAAAGCATTTAATATAATTCAACATCCTTTCATGATAAAAAGAGACACTTCCAATAAATGAGACATAGACAGAATTTATTTTAGCATAATAAAGGCCATATACAACAAGCCAACAGCTAACATAGTACTCAACAGTAAAAATCTAAAAACATTTCTCTAAGATCAGAAAAAGCCAAGGATGCCCACTATGAACACTTCCATTCAGTGTAGTACTGAAGGTCCTGGCTAGAGCGACTATGTAAGAAAAAGAAATAAAAGGCATCTAGATGAGGAAGGAAGAAGTTAAATTGTCCCTGTTTTCAGATGACATGATCTTATATATAGAAAGCCCTAAAGAGGCCCCTAAAAAAACTGTTAGAAGTAATAAATTAAGTAAACTTGCAGAAATCAAAATTCAGCATACAAGAATCAGCAGCATTTCTATACATAACAACTCAAAGAGAAAAAAAAAATTCCTGTTCACTATAGCATCCAAAAAATACAAAGAAATAAATTTACCTAAGGAGATGAAAGATTCGTTCTCTGAAAATAATAAGATATTAAAGAAATAGGAAGTCAGTAATGTAAAATCTTGGGAAAAGAAAACAGCCAGTGGAAAACAAATCAAGATATACAGAGAAAGCCACATAATGTAGGCAGTATAGACCATGGTAAGGGATTTGGAACAAAAGAAACTCAGGGAGGATTTTTAAACCTGGAGGAATAATTAAACATAATGACAATTTAAAACAATAATTTGCCTGCAGTGAGAAGCACAGATAAAGGCATGTATGGGAGCAGAGGGACCAACTTCAATGGAGCCACTTCAGTAAACCCACTGAGAAGAGACGGTAGCTTGAAAAGTAGTATTAGAAGTAGATGAAATTGAGCATGATTTCAGAAATTAAAGGGGCAGGATCTTGTAATGGATTGGAAGTATGGTGTAAAGAAATGGATCTAGGTGAATCCTTGGTGACCAACTTAACACGCTGGATGGAATATGATGCCATTTCCTGAGACAGGGAAGACCAAAGTAAGTAAAAACAGCCCTAAATGAAGGTTGTGGACCTTAACCTAAAGATACATATTTATAGCTTTTTGAGTGATGACATAATTCCTAATAAGAATTATTTTAAAGAAAGCATATTTTAGTACTTATTTTTTCTTTCTCTGAGACCTAATGGAAAAATGTTAAAAATGTAATCCAATACTAAAAAATTCATATTTATCAGGATACCATTATCAACTAAGTTTAATACTAGAATACCAAAAATTCCTAAATCTCCATAATTGGTTATAAAAATAGCAGAATAACAAGAATAAAAATTAGAATGGCTTTTAAGATTAGTAGTTAATGAAAGCTCAAACAAAAGAAAAAGCATTCTGTTTAAAAGATTGTATTCTCACTTTTCAATATGTTGATTCCTCAGATCTTTAACAATACCTGGTGCTTTAAAGTCCACTTAAAGAAATATGTTACATACTTATATATATATATATATAACTGCTGCTGTAATCTATGCAATAATCATGTTATTCTAAATGCAGTATTCACAGAATTCTTATAAATTCTATTAATGGTCAACTCTTTGAAAAACAGCTGGATCCATGTTTACATTTTTATTCTTTATAGTGACCCTACTATAGAAAACTAAAATAGAATTGACTTTTTCCTCCATAAATAATCAAACAACATGCAGTCATATCACACTCAACTCAATAAAATCTAGACAACTAATAAACTGAAATTTCCCCTATGGAATAAGGCCTATGCAATATTGATTGCTTATCACCACAATTAAGTGTTAATAGAAAATATTTTCCATAACATCATACTATAAACGATAACTCTTCCCTTCCAATGGGCAATTTGACATAAGCAAAAAATATTTATGATTCACAAAAGATTAACACATCAAATGTTGACATATATGACAGCAACCAAAACTTTTTGTCTCTCAAAGAAAAATGTGTTCCACAAGCTTTCAAGATATATTTTAGTTACTGAGAAAATGCATGATAAACAACTGTAGCCTCAGAATAATACACAATAAATGTGATTAACAGTGCTTACTAGTAGAAAGTGAAATTGGCGAGAGATAGAGGCAGTCATTTATTTTCACTTTATATATGTACAATATTTAAGTTTGCCACAGTGAATGTGCATCATTTTGGTAATTTTATTTTAAATTTAAATCTGAAGCAGGGGAAACAGCTGCAGTTTCTGAGAAGCTTAACACTCAAATAATGAAACCATCTTCTCTGACAGCAGGTTATGAATTCACAAATACAACACAACACGTCAACCAGTTATAAAACATGAATGTTGACTTCAATTTTAAGAAGTGAGTCACAAAGTTTATATTAAGCCCTGGAAACAAACATCAGGTGGCCTTCGGAAGACCTTCTTAATTCCAACAATTGTTATTAAGTTTTACTTTGGACATTTTTTTTCTTAATCAGGACCATACACACCCACAAGAAATTTGAGATGCCCTTCATGCAATTATGAGACAATCTTACTCTGACAGCAAATTCCAGAAAGCACAAAACAAGGTGTAACATCACAACTGATGTAAGGAACTGGCACATGAGCAATTCAACTGAGTGCACAATTATGTGGGCACAATTTTCTGGGTTGAGATAATATAAAAGGCTGTGCCTCATGAGCGGGGCAGAAGGGATAGTTGGGTAAACTAGCAAGTTTTATACAGCAATTACACCAATGAGCTGGGCACCAGGGAGGTGTGACAACCAGTTGTACTTTACGTGATGTGGAGTCATTCTTGATGCATGGCAATAAAGATATGAAAGTTTGAGCTCTCTCTGAATTCAACTAACTGCTAATTTTTTACTCAGTAGCTATATTTTAAACACAAAGTAAAACTGTAGAATGTATATAGATAATACTTACTAGTTTTATTTGCTATGTGAAAGAAATCCAAATAAAATGATAACCATTTATTACAGGTTCTCTTGTCACATGGCGAAAGGTGAAACAATAAATGTAATGTGCACTATGCAAATTAATACTATTAAACCCCAAATTGAAACCATCCCAACTATCTAACAGGTTCAAAAAACAGCATGACAGTAAAACTGGATATGACGATGGCTCACTCAGGTCTACAGGGACCTCAGTAGAATATTAAGTATATCCGAATTTAGATCAAAGCCCATTTACAAGTAATATAATAATTTGGCAGTGTCCCCACCCAAATCTCATCTTGAATTGTAACTCCCACAATTCCCACATGTCATGGGAGGAACCCAGTGGCAGGTGATTGAATTATGGGGGTGGGTCTTTCCTGCACTATCCTTGTGATATTTTTAATATCACAAATATTTTAAATAAAATATTTTAAATAAAGTAAGAATATTTTTAATAAATTTGTTTTAAAAATGGGAGTTTCCCTGAACAAGCTCTCTCTTTCTGCCTGCCGTCATCCATGTAAGATGTGGCTTGCTCCTCCTTGCCTTCCGTCATGATTGTGAGGCCTCCCCAGCCATGCGGAACTGTAAGTCCATTAAACCTCCTTCTTTTGTAAATTGCCCAGTCTTAGGTATGTGTTTATCAGCAGCATAAAAACAAACTAATACAACAAGCATGTTCACAAGATGTATATCTAGGTAGCAAGTGAAAGAAGCCTCATGCAACAGTTGAAAAACTTAGTCAAATCTTGTGCATTAGAAACCATAGCCTGGGTGCAGTGGGGTGACTCATGCCTGTAATCCCAGCACTTTAGGAGGCTGAGGCAGGCTGATCATCTGAGGTAAGGAGTTCGAGACCAGCCTGGCCAACATCATGAAACCCTGTCTCTATTAAAAATACAAAAATTAGCCGAGTGTCATGGCACACACCTGTAATCCCAGTTACTGAGGAGGCTGAGGCAGGAGAATCACTTGAATCCGGGAGGTGGAGGCTGAGATCACACCACTGCACTCCAGCCTAAGTGACAGTGTGAGAATCTGTCAAAAGAAAGAAAGAAAGAAGAAAGAAAGAAAGAGAGAGAGAGAGAGAGAGAAAGAGAGAGAGAGAAGAGAAGAGGAGAGGAAAGGAGAGGAGAGGAGAGGAGAGAGGAGAGAAAAGAAAGAGAGAGAAGGAAGGAAATAGCAAACATAGTAATGACATCGGATATGTAAAAAAGATTAAAAGATTAAGGAGTTTCACTTCCAGAAATAACAGACTAGATAATTGAGATGAAGGTAACTAGTAACTAGAAAGCTAGAAAGAATATTTTAAATATAATTGTTTTTTAAAACACTGGGAAGTTAAAAAGTAATAAGGAAATATGAGAATAATACGCAGAAGAAAGAAACCCAGAGAGAACAGTCTATCCTTTGAAATCACTTTTTCCCCTGAAATATCAGCTCATTTCAGAAAAGGCAGCTGAGACACTGAGAAGCTGAACAGAGTTTTTACCAGATTCTTAAGGTTAAATGAGAAAAAGAGTTGAGTTGAGAGACTTGCAGGTAATGGGTCCCTGATTAATCACTCTCTTAGCCTTTGGACTGGAATCCTGAAGGGCTATACACAAGCAGTAAGGGTGAACCAGAAATACTCAAGATTCAGTACCAAAGTTTATTAGGTATCTCAACAACAAATAATAAGATAATCCACGATTGCTACTGACCCTAGTCTATAACAAAAAGTAAATGTCTATATTCTCATACATAACAATGTCCTAGGCCTCAAATTATCTATTCAAATTCTGTTGGCAGAAAATAAAGTAGGTTTTCTGTCATCAAACAACAAGAACTAGAGAACCAAAAGTAAATAGTAGGACAAAGCAATGTGATCAAAGTCCAAGAAAAGCAAGGGATAATAGACAATCGAAACAGACGCATAGAAGATCTAGATAATGAAGTCATGAGACACAGATAAACAGATTGATGATTCTGATAAACAATTACAAAGTTAAAAACAATCAGATGACAATTCTAGTAGTGAAACTTGCAATGATTTAAAATGAAAACAGTGAGTGGGTTTAATAGGCTTGCCTCAGCTGAAGAGATATTAAGTTACTAAATAAAAAGTCAGAAGAAAATATTCCAAATAAAGAAAGAAGAAAAAATTAAAACTGACAGAAATGAGCATAAGAGAAAAAGGGGATAAAGTCAAAAGTTCAAGATTATATGTAATGTGAAGTCCTAAAAGAAGAGACAAAGAATAAAAGTAATTTTTGAAGAGATAATGGTACTATAAGC
>NW_012116265.1:12835337-12837381 GCF_000951035.1 Colobus angolensis palliatus | reverse complement strand
TGATTTCTCAATAGAAACAATGAAACCCCCAAATGATTAAATTTCTTTAAAATACAGAATGGGGGGAAAATGGCTTATCTAGAATTTTATATCCAGTGAAAATTTCTTTCAACAAAGTAAGCGAAAGACATTTTCAGACACACACAGAGAAGATTTTTCACCAAAGCACACGCTCTAACGGAAATTATAGATGGGACACTTTCGGGCATATGCACGCTCACCCTAAAGGAAAATTTTAAATATGTTCTTAAGGTAGATGTGCAATCTGAAAAATGCAGAAAAGACTGAAGAACAAAAAACAGTAAATCTAAGGGTAAACCTAAATAAACCATTATTGCATAAGATAATAGTAATGTCTTCTAAGGCTCGATTAAATACAAAATTAAATAACAGAATAGCATAAAAGTGAAAAGCGAGGTTTATGGAGTCGAGGTGCAGTAAGATCTTTGCATTTTCTGAGAAGAGCTAAAAGAATTAATTTATATTAGTTTTGAAATATCAAAGACACATGTTGTAATCCCTAGGGTAACAATGGAATAACAAGATAGAATTAGAAGCTAATAGATGTGGAATACAGAAAAATGAAAACTAATAAAACCAAAAAACACACACACAAAAAAAGGAAATACAGTAAGTGGGACCAAGAGAAAGCACATAGTAAGATGGTAAATTTAAATAAATGAAATCAACATTTACATTAAATGTAATACAGCAAATCCTCCAAATCAAAACAGTGTTATACTGACCTTTAAAAAAAATTTAATGACACCCTATAAAACAGCATGAAAGATATCAAATTCAAGAAATAAATTGTATTAAAAATGTATAAGATATAAAACTTCTTAGAGTGACGTCAGCAAGCTGGCCAACTAAATGCTCCTAGCACTTTTCTCCACCACAAGAAAACACACACACACACACACACACACAAACCACATTTTGAACCAAAATAACTACAGGAGAGCAATGAGAACAGCAAAGTAGCAACAGAAATTCTATAGGGAACAAAAAGCCAGAATGGCTGCACAGGGAAGGAAAGAAATCACCTTGCTCCACTACCTCATCCCCCCAGTTGGGGATCAGCCCCACCACCTAGGGACAAGCTACTTCAGAGTCACTGTGTATCCCTCTCTCAGTCACTCCTGTATCCTCCCCTTAGGACCAAGCTGAAGGGATGCCCCACTTCCAGGGACCCAGAGCCTTAAAGTGCTGGAACAGTCTCACAACAGGTGCCAGGGACAAGACAATACCCACCCTCCACCCCAGGTACCTCAGGCCTTGGGCACACTGGAGAATTTATGCCTCTGGGTACCTGGGTACCTCAGACCTCCTACATACCTGGAGTACCTCAGACCACCTGGGTACCTCAGACCTCCTACATACCGGAGAAGTGGCACCCCTCATGGCACAGCCAAGGTAGTGCTCTGCCACACACGGACCTCCGGCCTCCTACATACTGGAGAAGTCTCCTTCAACACCATGCCATTGGTGAGGCAGCAGACCCTCCCCCTGCAGGGACCCTGGTCCTCCAGCATACTGGAGCAGTCACGCCTCCCAGCACACACGTGACATGACACCACATACCCAGGAATCCAGAGGCTCTACTGACTCACGTAGCTGCACTTTAGCAGTGCCTCACATACCAGGGAATAAGAGCCATGGCTGAGCGGTGCCACCGCACCCTGAATGCCCAAGAACCACAACACACCCCATCCAACTGGAAATAGATTAGCCCTCTACTGTCTAAGCTACTCAGGCACCTCATCTCTTCAAGGAATGGAGTCATCTCTGTGCTTCTCTCCACCCCTTGAGACCCAAGCCACAGCAGTATATTGCCATTCCTCAGTCCTTGCTGCTGTTGCAGCTGGCCTCTTAAAGCTTGGGTTACTGCTATATCCCACCCACCATTATAGAGTCCAGAGTCACCACTGCATGATTCCTCATATCCTGGAGTCCAGAGTCACCACTGCATGGTTCCTCATATCCTGGAGTCCAGAGTCACCACTGCATGGTTCCTCATATCCTGGAGTCCAGAGTCACCACT
>NW_012116265.1:12786417-12835287 GCF_000951035.1 Colobus angolensis palliatus | reverse complement strand
AGAGTCACCACTGCATGGTTCCTCATATCCTGGAGTCCAGAGTCACCACTGCATGGTTCCTCATATCCTGGAGTCCAGAGTCACCACTGAATGATTCCTCATATCCTGGAGTCCAGCCTTCTACTGTGCCCTGTTGGTTTTAGGTCCCAAATTGCAGTTGTACCCAACCCCAGGGCCTGAGCCTCTGGAGCATCCCTTCCTCGCTGGAGCCATACAAGTGTGGTACCCTGCTCCCATGGGTAAGAATCACAGCTGCTTCCCAACCCTCGGGCCTGAGCTACCAGGTTGTCCCTTAGAGCAACAAACCTTAGCTTACTGGAAGAATTGCATCCCCTCATGCCTTGGAGAGTGATTCTGTACCTCAAGTCCCAGGTGCTACAATAGCTTCAGAAGACAATGAGTGCAAGATCCTGACCTCATGACCACTCTGAGCATCTGTGCCATGGATCCTAGTGCCACTGTAGCAGCCTGTGAACCGTGTCAGATCCAACTTCAAGAGAGATCCTCTCAGCTAAGAATCCCCACTCTAAGGAAGACAAAAACAGGAGAATCCCTAAAACCCTTGCTCTAATAACCTACACAGTCACTGTCACTAACACAAATTCCTTCAGCCTAGACCACTGAGGCTCTGCAGGTATCACTAACATTAACCACAAATGAAAAAGCTTCACAGAGACTACAACACTGCACTGACACAGAAGCAGAGCCACCACACCCTGCACAGCAGGACTCTCAGGCCCATCTGCAGCTAAACGTTTTCCCTTACAAAAGCCACTCTGTAAAGTTTGGAAGGAGTGACTGTACCACTAGATAGACAGAAATTAACACAGGGACACAGAAAAAAATGATAAAGCAAGGAAATATGACACCACCAAAGAACCACAATAATTATACAGTAATTGATCCCAAAGAAACAAAAATTTATAAATTGCCCCAAAGGAATTTCAAAATAACACCCTAAAAACTCCAATGAGATGCAAGAAAATACAAATAGACAATTCAATAAAAACAGGAAAACAATTAATGATCTGAATGAGAAATTCAACAAAGAGATACATGTTGTTAAAAAAAGAACCAAACATAAATCTTGGAGTTGAAGAACTGAATCAATGAGACAAGAATAAAATTGAGAGTTGTAACAGCAGACTAGATCAAACAGAAGAGAGAGTTTGTGAATTTGACATAAGTATTTTGAAATGACTCAACCAGAGGGGAAAAAAGAATGAAAAAGAGTAAAGACTTATAAAAAACCATCAAGCAAATGTTCACAACTGGGAATTTCATAAAGAGAAAAGACAGGCCGGGCGCGGTGGCTCAAGCCTGTAATCCCAGCACTTTGGGAGGCCGAGATGGGCGGATCACGAGGTCAGGAAATCGAGACCATCCTGGCTAACACGGTGAAACGCCGTCTCTACTAAAAATACAAAAAAACTAGCCGGGCGTGGTGGCGGGCGCCTGTAGTCCCAGCTACTGGGGAGGCTGAGGCAGGAGAATGGCGTAAACCCGGGAGGCAGAGCTTGCAGTGAGCTGAGATCCAGCCACTGCACTCCAGCCTGGGCGACAGAGCAAGACTCCGTCTCAAAAAAAAAAAAAAAAGAGAGAAAAGACAGAGAAAAGAATGTTTACTTAATGAAATAATTGATGAAAACCTCCCAAGTCTTGGAAAAGATACAGATACCAGATCTATGAAGCTCAAATGTTCCCAAATAGATTCAACTCAAAAGATCCTCTTCAAGTCATATCATAATCAAACTGTCAAAAATCGAAGACAATTTTTAAGAGCAGCAAGAATTAATATCAAAATTTCTTACACTCTGCCAAAAAATGGAGGTGGAAGAAATACATCAAAACACATTATCACTTTGAAACCTAAGCCAGATAAAGACATCACAAGAAAAGAAAGCTATGACAATCTTTCTGATGAACACTGATGGAAATCCTCAATAAAATTTGCAAATCAAAGCCAACAACACACCAAAAAAATTATACACCATGACCAGATAGGATTTATTCCTGGCATACAAAGCTGATTAAACATATGCAAATTGATATCATACATCATATTAACAGGACAAAATATAAAAACCACATTCTAATCTCAACTGATGGAAAAAAAAAGCATTTAACGAAGTCCAACATACTTTCTTGATAAAAACTGTCAAAAATTTAGGCATATAAAGAAAGTTCCTCAACATAATAAAAACCATTTATGAAAAGCCCACAGTGGACATTATAAAAACGAAGAAAAATCGAAAGCTTTTCCATTGAGATCCAGAACAAGGCAAGGATGCCCCCCTCCTTCTATTCAACATAGTACTAAAAGTGCCAGCAAGAAAAATCAGACAAGAAAAAAATAAAATGCATCCAATTGGAAAAGAAGTAAAGTTATCTCTATTTGCAGAGGAAATGGTCCTACACATCAAAAACCCCAAAGATTCCACACAAAAAAGAAAAAAACTATTAAAAAAAATAAGCTCATAAAGGATAGAAAATCAACACATAAAAATTACTACAATTTTATACACAACAATCTAACTGAAAAAGAAATCAGGAAAATAGTTCCATTTATGATAGCACTAAAAAAAACTGAAGAAGAATAAACCAAACCCAAAATTAGTAGAAGAAACAACAAAGATCAGAGTAGAAATAAATGAAATTGAAATTAAGAAAATACAAAAGATCAATGAAATGAAAAGTTGTTTTTTTAAAAAGATAAGTAAAATTGACAAACCTTTAGCCAAACTAACTAAGAAAAAAATGGAGAATGCCCAAACAAATAAAATCAGAGGTGAAAATGGAGACATTACAACTGCTACTGCAGAAATTCAAAGGATCATTAGTGGCCACTACGAGTAACTATATGCCAATGTATTGGAAAACCTAGAAGACATCTAGAAGAAAACTCCTAGACAGATGCAACCTACAAAGATTGAACCATGAGAAAATCCACAAGCTGAACAGACCAATAACAAGTAAAGAGATAAAAGACATGTCTTCTAGCAAAGAAAACCCTGAAACCCAATGGCTTCATTTTTGAATTCTACCAAACATTTAAAGAACTAATACTTATCCTATTCAACCTATTCCAAAACATAGAGTAAGAAGAGTAACAGAGTAATATTGGCCATTTTACAAGGCCAATATTATCTTAAGATGAAAACCAGATAAAGACACATCAAAAAAGGAAACTACAGGCCAATATCCCTGAGGAATACTGTAGCAAAAACCCTCAACAAAATACTATCAAGATGATTTCAATAACACATTTAAAAAAGGTCATCAAGACCAAGTGGGACTTAGTCCAGAAATGCAAGGATGGCTTAACACATGCAAATTAATCAGTGAGATACATCATATAAACAGAATGAAGGACAAAACCATATGATCATTTCAATTGATACTAAAAAGGCATGTGATAAAATTCAACAACCTTTCAATGATAAAAAACCTTCAAACAACTGAATATACAGGAACATACCTCAACATAAGAAAAGCCATATACAACAGACCCACAGCAACTATTATTCCAAATGAGGAAACAATGAAAGCCTTTCCTCTAAGATCTGGAACAAGATAAGAATGCCCACTTTCACCACCATTCTTCAACATAGCACCAGAAGTCCTAGCTAGAATAATCAGACATGATAAAGGAAGGGCATCCACACAGGCACAGGCAATCAGACCAAAAACAAACAAATGGTATCACATCAAGTTGAAAAGCTTCTGTACAGCAAAGGAAACAATCAACAAGATGAAGAGACAACCCACAGAATGACAGAAAATATTCATCTGACAATAAATTAATAATCAGAATATATAAGAAGATCAAACAACTCTATCAGAAAAAAATCTCATAATCCAATTTAAAATGGGCAAAATAGCTGAATAGATATTTCTCACAAGAAGGCACACAAATGGCAAGGAGGCATACAAAAAAGTCATCACTGATCATCAGAGAAATACAAATCAAAACTACAGGAGATATCATCTCACCCCGGTTAAAATGATTTATATCCAAAAGACAGACAATAACAAATGCTGGTGAGGGTATGGAAAAAAGAGAATCCTCCTGCACTGTTGGTGGGAATGTAAATTAGTACAAGCACTGCGGAGAATGATATGGGGGGGTCCTCAAAAAACTAAAAACAGAGCTACCACATGATCCAGCAATTCCACTGCTAGGTATAAACCCAAAACAAAAGAAATCAGTGTATCAGACATCTGCATTCCCATGTTTGTTGCAGCACTATCCACAATAGCCAAAATTTGGAAGCAATCTAAGTGTCTATCAACGATGAATGGATAAAGAAATTGTACTTATACGCAACGGAGTACTATTCAGCCATAAAAAGAATGCGATTCTGTCATTTCCAACAACATAGATGGAACTGGAGGTCATTAGGCTAAATGAAATTAGCCAACACAGAGAGGCAAACATCACCCGTTCTTACTTATTTGTGGGGTCTAAAAATAAAAACAATTGATCTCATAGAGCAGGAGAGTACAAGAGTAGTTATCAGAGGCTGAAAAGGGTAGTGGGAGGATGGGTAAGAGGAAGGAAGCTTAATGGGTATAAAAAAAATACAGTGAATAAGACCCGGTATTTCACAGCACAAAAGGGTGACTACAGTCAATAAGAATTTAATTGTACATTTTAGAATAACTAAAAGAGTATAATTGTTGTTTGTAACACGGAGGATAAACGCTTGAGGTAATGGATACTCCATTTACTCTGATGTGATTATTATACATTGCATGCCCATATCAAAACATCTCATGTACCCGTAATTATATACGTGCCTACTACCTACCCATAAAATTTTAAATGAAAAGATTTTTTAAATAAAATAAAATAAAGGCTGAATCTTTGAGAGTGGGGAAAAAAAGAAATAAAGGGCATCCAAATCGAAAAGGAAGAAGTCAAATTAATTATCTTTGTTTGCAGATGACATGATCATCTATTTGAAAAAATCTAAAAACTCCATCAAAAAACTGTTAGAACTGATAAACTCAGTAAAGTTACAGGATACAAAGTCAACATACAAAAATCAGTAGCATTTCTATATGTCAATAGTAAACAAACTGGAAAAGAAATCAAGAAGGTAATCCAATTTACAATAGCTAAAGATAAAAATTAAATACTTAGGAATTAAACAAAAAAGTGAAAGATCTCTACAGTGAAAACTATGTAAGATCGATGCAAGGAATTAAAGAGAAACCATTAAAAAATGGAAAGATATTCTATGTTAATAGACTAGAAGAATCAATAATGTTAAAATGCCCATACTACCCAAAGTAATCTACAGATTCAGTGCAATATCAATGACATTCTTCATTGAAATAGAAAAAAAAATCCTAGAATTTATATAGAATTATAAAAGATCCATAATATTCAAAGCTATCCCGAGCAAAAAGAACAAAACTGGAGGAACCACATCACCTGCCTTCAAATTATACTACAGAGCTATAGTAACCAAAACAGCGTAGAACTGGCATAGAAACAGAAACATAGACCAATTAAACAGAATAGAAAACCCAGAAGCACATCCAAACAACCGCACCAAACTCATTCTAGACAAAGTTGCAAAGAACATGTATTGGGAAAAGGAACAGACATCTCTTCAATAACTGGTGCTGGGAAAACTCATATGCAGAAGTATGAAACTAGATCCCTATCTCTTGACATAGACAAAAATCAAATCACATAGATTAAAGACTTAAATCTAATACCTCAAACTATGAAACTATTACAAGGAAACGCTGGGGACCAAACTCTCCAGGACATTGGAGTGACCAAAGATTTCTTGAATAATAACCCAAAAAACACAGGCAGCCAAAGCAGAAATGGACAAATGGGATCACATCAAGTTAAAAAGTTTGCACACAGCAAAGTTAACAGTCAACAAAAGGAAGAGACGACCCAGAAAATGACAGAAAATTTTTGCAAACTATCGACCTGACAAGGGATTAATAACTATTCTACAGAGAGTTGTCAAGACGGCTCAATAGGAAGAGCTCCAGTCTGCAGCTCCCAGAGAGACCAACACAGAAGGTGGGAGATTTCTTCATTTCCAACTGAAGTATCCAGTTCATCTCACTGGGACTGGCTAGACAGTGGGTGCAGCCCACGGTGAGTGAGCAGAAGCAGGGTTGGGCATCGCCTCACCGGGAAGTGCAAGGGGCAGCGAATTCCCTTCCCTAGCCAAGGGAAGCCACGAGGGACTGTGCTGTGAGGGACTGCGCTATCTGGCCCAGACATTATGCTTTTCCCATGGGTTTCGAAGCCCACAGACCAGGAGATTCCCTTGTGTGCCTCTACCACCTGGGCCCTGGGTTTCAAGCACAAAACTGGGCGGCTGTTTGGGC
Source organism: Colobus angolensis palliatus (assembly GCF_000951035.1). Classification (NCBI taxonomy): domain Eukaryota; kingdom Metazoa; phylum Chordata; class Mammalia; order Primates; family Cercopithecidae; genus Colobus; species Colobus angolensis. The sequence goes on along the minus strand of NW_012116265.1, from coordinate 12,828,921 downwards.
AGACATGATCTAGCTGCTGAAGTTTTTATTTTGTAGCCCAGTGGTGCCTGCAACCCCAGTGAGACAGAACCGTTCACTACCCTAAAAGGGGGCTGAAGCCAGGGAGCCAAGTGGTCTCACTCAGTGGGTCCCACTCTCACAAAGTCCAGCAAGCTAAGAACCACTGGCTTGAAATTCTTGCTGCCAGCATAGCAGTCTGAAGTCGAACTTGGTGGTGGGAAGGGCATCCGCCATTACTGAGGCTAGAGTAGGCGGTTTTCCCCTCATAGTGTTAACTCTGACTGTATGTAATACTCACCACAGCACGGCAAAGCACCTGGGGCCAGACTGACTCTCTAGATTCCTCTCACTGGGCAGGACATCGCTGAAAGAAAGGCAGCAGCCCCACTCAGGGGCTTATAGATAAAACTCCCATCTCCCTGGGACACAGCACCTGGGGAAAGGGGCAGCTGCAGGCGCAGCTTCAGCAGACTTAAATGTTCCTGCCCGCTGGCTCTGAAGAGAGCAGCGTACCTCCTAGAACAGCACTTGAGCTCTGCTAAGGGAAAGACTGCCTCCTCGAGTGGATGCCTGACCCCCCGTGCCTCCTGACTGGGAGACACCTCTCAGCAGGGGTGAACAGACACCTCATACAGGAGAGCTCCGGCTGGCATCAGGCAGGTGTCCTTCTGGAACAAAGCTTCCAGAGGAAGGAACAGACAGCAAAATATTTGCTGTTCTGCAGCTTCCACTGGTGATACCCAGGCAAATAGGGTCTAAAGTGGACCTCCAGCAAACTCCAACAGACCTGCAGCAGAGGGGCCTGACTGTGAGAAGGAAAACTAACAAACAGAAAGCATTAACATCAACATCAACAAAAAGGATGCCCACAGAAAAGCCCTATCCAAAGGTCATCAGCATCAAAGATCAAAGGTAGATAAATCCATGAAGATGAGGAAAAATACTGAAAATTCCAAAAACCAGAACGACTCGTGTCCTCCAAATGATTGCAACTCCTCTCCAACAACAGTACAAAACTGGACAGAGAATGAGTTTGACTTTGACAGAAGCAGGCTTCGGAAGATGGGTAATAACAAACTCCTCTGAGCTAAAGGAGCATGTTCTAACCCAATGCAGGGAAGCTAAGAACGTTGATAAAAGATTATAGGAACTGCTCACTAGAATAACCAGTTTAGAGAAGAATATAAATGACCTGATTGGGCTGAAGAACACAGCACAAGAACTTCGTGAAGCACAGACAAGTATCAAAAGCCAAATCGATCAAGCAGAAGAAAGGATATCAGAGATTAAAGATCAACTAAATAAAATAAAGCATGAAGACAAGATTAGAGAAAAAAGAATGAAAAGGAACAAACAAAGCCTCCAAGGAATATGGGACTATGTGAAAAGACCAAACCTATGATTCACTGGTGTACCTGAAAGTGACGGGGGGAATGGAACCAAGCTGGAAAACACTCTTCAGGATATTATCTAGGAGAACTTCCCCAACCTAACAAGACAGGCCAACATTCATATTCAGAAAATACAAAGAACACCACTAAGATACTCCTCGAGAAGAGCCATCCCAAGACACATAACTGTCAGATTCTCCAGGGTTGAAATGAAGGAAAAAATGTTAAGAGCAGCCAGATAGAAAGGTCGGGTTACCTACAAAGGGAAGCCCATCAGACTAACAGCAGATCTCTCAGCAGAAACACTACAAGCCAGAAGAGAGTGGGGGACAATATTCGACATTCTTAAAGAAAAGAATTTTCAATCCAGAATTGCATATGCAGCCAAACTATGCTTCACAAGCTAAGGAGAAATAAAATCCCTTACAAACAAGCAAATGCTGAGGGATTTTGTCACCACCAGGCCTGCCTTACAAGAGCTTCTAAAGGAAGCACTAAATATGGAAAGGAAAAACCAGTAGCAGCCACTGTAAAAACATACCAAATTGTAAAGACCATCAATACCAGGAAGAAATCGCATTAAATAGTGGGCAAAATAACCAGCTAGCATCATAATGATAGGATCAAATTCACACATAACAATATTAACCTTAAATGTTAAGGGACTAAATGCTCCAATTAAAAGACACAGACTAGCAAATTGGACAGAATCGAGACCCATCTCACATGCAAAGACACGCATAGGCTCAAAATAAGGGGATGGAGGAATATTTACCAAGTGAATGAAAAGCAAAAAAAAAAAAAAAAAAAAAGCAGGGGTTGCAATCCCAGTCTCTGATAAAACAGACTTTAAACCAAAAAGATCAAAAAACACAAAGAAGGGCATTACATAAAGGTAAAGGAATCAATGCAACAAGAAGAGCTAACTATACTAAATATATATGCACCCAATACAGGACCACCCAGATTCATAAAGCAAGTACTTAGAGATCTACAAAGAGACTTGGACTCCCACATAATGGCAGTGGGAGACTTTAACATCCCACTGTCGATATCAGACAGATCAATTAGACAGAAAATTAACAAGGATATTCAGGACTTGAACTCAGCTCTGGACCAAGTGGACCTAATAGACATCTGCAGAACTCTCCACCCTAAATCAACAGAATATACATTCTTCTCAGCACTGCAGAGCACTTATTCTGAAATTATCCACATAATTGGAAGTGAAACACTCCTCAGCAAATGCAAAAGAATAGAAATCATAACAAACAGTCTCTCAGATCATAGTGCAATCAAATTAGAACTCAGGATTAAAAAACTCACTCAAAACTGCACAACTACATGGAAACTGAACAATCTGATCCTGAATGACTACTGGGTAAATAACAAAATTAAGGCAGAAATCAAGAAGTTCTTTGAAACCAATGAGAACAAAAACACAATGTACCAGAACATCTGGGATACAGCTAAAGCAGTGCTTAGAGGGAAATTTATAGCACTAAATGCCGATATCAGAAAGTGGGAAAGACCTAAAATCAACACCCTAACATCACAATTAAAAGAACTAGAAAAGCAAGAGCAAATGAATTCAAAAGCTAGCAGAAGACAAGAAATAACTAAGATCAGAGCAGAACTGAAGGAGATAGAGACACAAGTCCTTCAAAAAATCAATGAATCCAGGAGCTGGTTTTTTTAAAAGATTAGCAAAATAGATAGACTGCTAGCCAGACTAATAAAGAAGAAAAGAGATCTGAATCAAACAGACACAATAAGAAATTATAAAAGGGCTATGACCACTGATCTCACAGAAATACAAACTACCATCAGAGAATACTATAAACACCTCTATGCAAATAAACTAGAAAATCTAGAAGAAATGGATGAATTCCTGGACACAAACACCCTCCCAACACTAAACCAGGAAGAAGTCAAATCCCTGAATAGACCAATAACAAGTTTTGAAATTGAGCAGATAATTAATAGCCTACCAACCAAAAAAAGCCCAGGACCAGACCAATTTACAGTCGAATTCTACCAGAGGTACAAAGAGGAGCTGGTATCATTCCTTGTGAAACTATTCCAAACAAGAGAAAAAAGGAGGACTCCTTCCTAATTCACCTTATGAGGTCAGCATCATCCTGATACCAAAATCTGGCAGAGACTCAACAAAAAAAGAAAATTTCAGGCCAATATCCCTGATGAACATTGATGCAAAAATCCTCAATAAAATACTGGCAAACCAAATCCAGCAGCACATCAAAACACTTATTCACCACGATCAAGTTGGCTTCATCCCTGGGATGCAAGGCTGGTTCAACATATGCAAATTGATAAACATAATCCGTCACATAAACAGAACTAATGACAAAAACCACATGATTATCTCAATAGTAGCAGAAAAGGCCTTCAACAAAATTCAACAGCCTTCATGGTAAAAAACACTCAAGAAACTAGGTATTGAGGGAATATATCCCAAAATAATAAGACCTATTTATGAGGAACCCATACTCAATATCATACTGAATCAGCAAAAGCTGGAAGCATTCCCTTTGAAAACCGGCACAAGACAAGGACGGCCTCTCTCTCCACTCCTATTCAACATGGTATTGGAAGTTCTGGCCAGGGCAATCAAGCAAGAAAAATAAATTCAAATAAGAAGAGAGGAAGTCAAATTGTCTCTGTTTGCAGAGAACATGATTGTATATTTAGAAAACCCCATCGTCTCGGCCCCAGAATTCCTTAAGCTGGTAAGCAACTTCAGCAAAGTCTCAGGATACAAAATCAATGGGCAAAAATCACAAGCATTCCTATACACCAGTAACAGACAAACAGGGAGCCGAAACATGAGTGAACTCCCATTCACAAGTGCTACAAAGAAAATATAGTACCTAGGAATACAACTTACAAGGGACATGAAGAACCTCCTCAAGAACTACACCCACTGCTCAAGGAAATAAAAGAGGACACAAAAAAATGGATAAACATTCCATCCTCATGGATAGGAAGAATCAACATCATGAAAATGGCAACACAGCCCACAGTAATTTATAGATTCAATGCTATGCTGATCAAGCTACCATTGACTTTCTTCACAGAACTAAAAAAAACTACTTTAAATTTCATATGGAACCAAAAAGGAGCCCGCATAGCCAAACAATCCTAAGCCAAAAGAACAAAGCTGGAGGTATCACACTACCTGACTTCAAAATATACTACAAGGCTACAGCAACCAAAACATGGTACTGGTACCAAAACAGATACATAGACCGATGGAACAGAACAGAGGCCGCAGGAATAACACCACACATCTATAACCATCTGATCTTCGACAAATCTAACAAAAACAAGCAATGGGGAAAGTATTCCCTATTTAATAAATGGTGCTGGGAAAACTGGCTACCATATACAGAAAAGTGAAACTGAACCCCTTCCTTACACATTATACAAAAATAAACTCAAGTTGGATTAAAGACTTAAACGTAAATCCTAAAACCAAAAAACCCTAGAAGAAAACAGCCAATACCTTTCAGGACACAGGCATGGGCAAAGACTTCATGACTAAAACACCAAAAGCAATGGCAACAAAAGCCAAAATAGACAAACAGGATCTAATTAAACTAAAGAGCTACTGCACAGTAAAAGAAACTATCATCAGACTGAACAGGCAATAAATAACAAATGTTGGCAAGGGTGTGGAAAAAAAAAAGAGAACCCTCCCACACTGTTGATGGGAATGTAAATTAGTATATGCACTATTTTGAGAACAGTATGGAGGGTCCTCAAAAAAGTAAAAACAGAGCTACCACACGATCCAGCAGTCCCACTGCTAGGTATATAACCAAAACAAAGAAAGTCAGCATATTAAAAATACATCTGTACTCCCACATTTATTGCAGCACTATCCACAATAGCCAAGATTTGGAAACAATCTAAGTGTCCATCGACAGAAGAATAAACAAGGAAAACGTGGTGCTTATACACAATGGAGTACTATTCAGCCATAAAAAAAAATGAGGTCCTGTCATTTACAAAAACATGAACAGAACTTGAGGCTATTACGTTAAGTGAAATAAGCCAGGCACAGAAAGAAAAACATCACATGTAGGAGCTAAAAATTAAGACAATCAAATTCACAGAGAGTACGAGGATTGATTACCAGAGGCTGAGAAGGATAGTTGAAGGGTGAGGAGGAGATGGAATGGTTAATAGGTACAAAAAAAAAAAAAAGATGAAAAGAATGAATAAGACCAAGTATTTGACTGCACAACCATAGTCAATGAAAATTTAATCATACATTTAAAAATACTTAAAAGAGTATAATTGAATTGTTTGTAACAAAGAATAAATGCTTGAGGTGATGAATATCCCATTTATCCTGATGTGATTATTATATATTGCATGCCTGAATAGAAATATTTCATGAAATATGTATATGTTTATACATATGTCACGTCTTAAAAATTAAAAAACTGAAGAATAAATTGAACCAAGAAGGTGAAAAACCTGTACACAGAAAACTGTAAGATGTTGATGAAAGAAATTGAAGACAAAATAATGAAAAAATAAATGAAAAGATATTCCACCCTCATGAATCAGAAGAATTAATATTGTTAAATTATCCATTCAACCCAAAGCAATACATAGGTTCAGTATAATCCCTTTCAAAATCCTAATGGCATTCCTCACAGAAAAAAATAAAAATAAAAAAATAAAAAAATCCTAAAATTTGTATGGAAACATAAAGACCCTAAAACAATTCCAAGAAAGAAAAACAAGGTTGGAGGAATTATACTTCCTGATTTAAAAATTATATAACAAAGCTATAGTAATCAAAACCGTGTGGTACTGGCATAAAAACAGACACATACACCAATAGAACAGAACAGAGAACCTAGAAGCAAACCCAAACAGATATGGTCAACTAATTTTTGACAGGGGCACCAATAGGACACAATGAGGAAAGAAGAATCTCTTCAATAAACGGTGTTAAGAAAACTGAAATTTCACATGCAAAAGAAAGTGAACCCTTATACCATACATAAAAATAAGCTCAAAATGGATAAAAGACCTAACTGTGAGACCAGGAACTATAAAACTCCTATAAGAGAACATAGGGGAAAATCTCCTGGGCACTGAAGTTGGCAATGATTTTTGGGTATCAAACCAAAAGTTCAGGCCACAAAAGCAAAAGTAAATAAGTGGGACTACTTCAAATCAAAAAAAAAAATTACATCTTTTGCTGCTCTGTACAGCAAAAGATATAATCAACAAAATGAAATAGCAGCCTACAAATTGAAAAAAATATTGGCAAACAATAAATCTGATGAGGTTAATACCCAAAATTAACAAAGAACTCATACAACTCAATAGTAGAAAAACAAACAATCCAATTTTTTAAACAGGCAAAGGATCTAAACAGACATTTCTCCATGGAAGACAAAAATCACCAACAGCTACATCAAAAGGTATTTAGCATCATTAATCATCAGGGAAATGCAAATCAAAACCACTATGAGATACCACATCACAGCTGTAAAGGTGGTTATTATTTTAAAAAGTCAAAAAATAACAAATGTTGACAAGAGTATGCAGAAAGAGTAATTAAAAATAGAACTACCAAATGACACATGATCCCTCTGCTGAGCATATACCCAAAGGAAATAAAATCATCACCATGTAAAGATTCTACATTCCTATGTTCATTGCATCATTATTCACAATAGCCAAGATATGGAAAAAACCTAAGTGTCTGTTGATAGAAAAATGAATAAAGAAATTGTGGTACATATATACAATGAAATATTACTCAGACTTACAAAAGAATGAGATCTTTTCATTTACCACAATATGGCTGGGTCTGGAGGACAATTATGCTAAGTAAAATAAGCCAGACAAAAAAAGAAAAATATTGCATGATCTCACTAATTAAATATGGGATCTACAAAAAGAAATCAAATATACAGAAAGAGAGAACAAAACAGTGGTTACCAGGGACAGAGGGGTTAGAGGGGATGAAATGGGAAGATGCAGGTCAGAGGATACAAAGTAGCTGATATGTGGGATGAACAAGTCTAGAGATCCAAAGGACAACATGAGAACTGTAGATAATAAAACAGTACTGTATATGGGATTCATGCTAAATAAGAACATTTCAGATGTTCTTGCCACAAAAAAAAAAAAAAATGGGTAACTGTCAAAGGACAGATATGTTAATTTACTTCAATGTAATAATCTTTATACTATCCATGTATATCCCATAACATCATGTTGCATAGCTTAAATTTACAAAATAAAATTTACTAAAAAAAAATAAGTAAAAGGATAGTTACATTTAAACTTGAGTTTTAGGGGTAGGGAAAGGGCCTATCAGGGCAGGGTGGGCATGAAATTTTGGGGGGTGATGGGTGTGTCCTTATCTTGACTGCAGTGATGGTTTCACAGGTATACACTTATGTCAAAACTTATCAAACTGTACACTTTAAATATGGGCCATTTATTCTACGTCAATTATACCTCAAAAAAATTTTTTAAAAAAATCTTTTTAACTTCTAGATTTAAAAAACCATAAAATATTATTGGAAAGATATACTATGTTTATAAATTGGAAAACTGGATATTATAAAGATTTCAGTTCTCTTCAAATTGACCTATAGAAACAATGTAATCCAATCAAGATCCCAGATTTTTAATAATTTCATTTGCAGATTTCAAAATATATATGGAAATGCAAAATGCAAAGAACACACAAGACAAGTTTGAAGAACAGCATGAAAGGAGTTACTCTATCCCTATCACAACTAAATACAAAGCAACAGTAATCAAGACAGTGGAATACTGGCACTTGGATAGATCCAGGGGACCAAAGAGTCCCGAAACAGATGCTTGTGCATATGAACATTTGATGTATAACAAAGATACGATTGTAAAGTAGTGGGGAAAGAGTAGTCCTTTTAATGAACGGAACTTAATCAATTAAACATTCATATAAAATGTATTCCTCCTAATTCATACCACAAATACCAATTTCACATCTAAATGTGAAAGGTAAAACCATAAGCTTCTAAATGATTACACAAGAGAACATCTTTGTGATCTAAATATAGGGAATGACTTCTTAGACAGGTCAAACAAGTACTAACCACAAAAGAGAAGATGGAAAATTAAACTGGATTAAAATTCAATAGAAGGTCCCATTAAGAACAATATAAAAATGAAAAGAAACAAGCTGCAATATGTTAGATAATGCGTGCAATATAAAAAATTCACAATGTGCTCATATAGAAAATATATAGGCCAGGCGCAGTGGCTCATGCCTGTAATCCCAATACTTTGGGAGACCAAAGTGGGTGGATCATCTGAGGTCAGGAGTTCAAGACTAGCCTGGTCAACATGGCAAAACCTCATCTCTACTAGAAACACAAAAAATTAGCCAGGTGTGATGGTGCACGCCTGTAATCCCTGCTATTCGGGAGACTGAGGCAGGAGACTCACTTGAACTCGTGAGGCGGAGACTGCAGTGAGCCGAAATCGTGCCATTGCACTGCAGCCTGGATGACAAGAGAAAAACTCCATCTCAAAAAAAAAAAAAAGAAAAAAATATATAAAGACCTCCTACAAAACAATAACAAAAAGACAATCAACCCAATTGAAAAGTGGACAAAAGATGCAAACTGGCACTTCAAACAAGAAAATAACCAACAGTCTACAAACATATGAAAATATGTTCATCATCAGTGGTAATCATGAAATGCAAAAGAAAACCAAAATGTGACACCATAAACACCTATCATAATAGCTACTATTGAAAGGACAAGTAATAGCAAGTGTTGGAAAGAAGAAGAGCAACATGCATTCTCATACACTGTTAGTGGGAGTGTAAATTAGTGCAACCACTTTGGAAACCTATTTTTTGGTGTCTACTAAATTTGAAGGCATCTAGGATCTGCACTCCATGTTATGTACCATCAGAAATGCATGCACATGTTCACTAAATATTGAATAAGAGTGGTCATAGCAGTATTATCCATAGAAGCCCCAAATTTAAAATAATCCAACTATCTATCTGTAGCTATAGAATGTTAAAATATATTGCCATATATCAATACAATGGAATACCAAAGAACAATAAAAATGAACAAAATGCAAGAACCTGACACAACACCCATTACAATCCTAATGATTAGCAAAAGAAGTCAAAGACCAAAAAAACTTGTCCTATATGGTTCCATTAATACAAGGAGTTCAAAACAGGGGGAAATTATAGGGTTAAAAGGCAAAATAGTGATTATCTTTAGAAAGCAAGTGATTGGAAAGAGAAATTAGAAGTTTTATTGAATACTGGTAATATTCTATTTCTAGATCTGGGCGGTGAGGGTATGTTCACCTCATGATAATTTATCAAGCTATACACTGATACATGTACTTTTCTGTATGTATACCTCCGAATTTTTAAATTTTTAAACAAGTAAAAAAGAAGAGAGAGCTTCAGCAGCTTCCCTTGTCAAGTAACAGGTTCCACTCTGGAATTTATGAGACAAGATAGAATATTACTTAGTAAGTTAAAGAGGACCTTAGAGCAACATTCTTAAATGTGTACTTCAGCTCTTGTTTAGTATGTAAATCAGACAATAGCACAGATTTCGTACTGTGTGAACTATTGCAATTAACTAAGAAAAGCACCAAACTGTTAATCTCAGAAAAGTCCTTTTTTGGAAGTATGTGATGTTTCAGATATTTTAGACTGGTACAGTTTAAATTGAAGGTACCCTTGGTACATCTGAAAAAATCTAGAACTTTACGCAAAAAAATAAATATATCTTGATATTACACATTAGATGCCACATTGCCTAACATTAATTGCAAAAATGTTGTCTACTTCAGCAGAAGACAGGCATTGTATCTTCACCTTTCTACGGCTCTTCACAAAAAACTTAATACCAAAAACAAAAAAGAATTTTCATGTAGCCAAGTGTTTATTCATATTTTTAAAATAAGCAAATTTTACTATAAGAGAAATTTTCAAATACCTTATTTTCAAAAAGATCAACTTCGTTGATCTTTTTATCTCTTAGCACATTCAGCCAATAAATTCAAACTCCAAAATGAACTCAATGTATCTACGTAAGGAACTGTAAACAAATTAACAACTGGAGAAAAATTATCTACTTTTACTAGGAAACTTTCAATGTGAATAAAATATATTCAGGAAAAAATCCTGCTCACTTTCCTTATCTTGAATAAAAGGTATTATGAGAAATGAATAAATACACTCCTGAAGTTGACAAATTCGCAAGTTTAGTGACCATTAACCATTTCCTCCTAAAAAGACAAACTGATAATGTAAAGAAAGTAACACTATATAGACTGTATTTTTTTAACCTAATTCCACCAAGGATAGTGATTTGATAAAAATAAATCACTGAACAGTGAGTGTCAACAACATGACTTTGAGATAACAGAGCTTGGGAATTAGGAGTATTTTCAACTGGAACCATATCAGAAAAAAACAGACAGCAAAGAGGTCTTTGTAGCAATTGTAACTACACACATGTGAGACGACCTGAAAATGGGGAGCGCTACAAAACCACTATGAAAAGCATTCTGCAAGGGAGGCTGAGGCAGGAGAATGACGTGAACCCGGGAGGCACAGCTTGCAGTGAACTGAGATCCGGCCACTGCACTCTAGCCTGGGCAACAGAGCGAGACTCCATCTCAAAAAAAAAAGAAAAGAAAAGCATTCTGCACTTCTCAAATATCATTTCACAAAAACTACAGAACAATCAGAGCCAGTAAAACTTAAATTATCTTTCAAATAGTCATCATAAACTCTAACCTAGTTAAAACAAATGTTGACTCTCTCTCTAATATGCTAATACTGTTATATAAATACTTAAATGTCAATACCAAATAAATATACCCTAAATATAAATATACCAAATATAAATACCCAAAATTCATGAACATTTTATAAGAGCTACAAGAATACACTTTTAGACAAAATGGGACATACCACTCAAAAGGTAAAACTCTACTAAACTTCACTGTGATTATGGCCAGCCCACCCATCCTCTATATGTGAAATAAAACTTTTTATTAAAAAAGAGGTCTCACCACTTCTTGTTTCTGGGCTTCATTAAGTTTATCAGTCAATTCTTCCAAAGTCCTTTTTGTTTCGGCATCCGACCTAATCCACAAAAAAAGATTTAAACTTGGATATTTAGAAAATACACAGAACTAGTGAAATGCTTAACATGATAATTATGTTATTACAAAATATTCTACTTTAGTGGTTCTCAAATGGTATAAACATCTGAAACACCCAGAAGGCTTGTTAAAACACAGACTGCTGGATCCCGACCCCTAGATTTCAAATCAGCAAATCTGACATGAGGCCCAAAAATATGCCTTTCTAAAATTCGTAGGTGATGCAGGAATAGAGGTCTGCAGGTCTGGAGACCAAACTTTGAGAACTGCTGCTACACTGGAACATCACTCTCAGTAAACAAACATGTTGCAATATCTCCCATTTTAAATTAAGAAAAAAGGGAGAGAGAGAGGGACAAAAGAGAACAAAAACTCTTGATCTTACATGCTCTTTCTAGCAATTCATAAAGAAATTACCTCAAAGTGTGCTGTGCAAACTCTGTCCTCACTAACCGACCTCCCATTACCTTGTTTCTCATTAAATTAATAACAAACGTGATAAATGAACAAATCGTACAGAAAGATTTACAAAGAAAAGAAAAAGCCTTTCTGTCTTGCATTGTCTTACTTCTGGCTGCACTTCCCTCTGTGAATCATGCACAACCATTTCCATTATTAATTATTTTGCTAGTTGCTTTCATCATGTTCAACTCAAGACATTTTCAATTGGCTGTTTTGAAATACTTAGCTCATTCTCTAATTTCAGATTATGTTATTACCATTTGGGTTCTATTGGACCTGTAGAGTTTTATGTAATATATTTATATGTCTTATGAATATTATGAATTATTCCATCATATGAAATTGATGGAATTGATGCTTTGTGCTCACATTCTGTCATGCTCACATTTTAGTCAGCTTCACACTTGAATCATAACTTTCTTGTGTTCTTGTCTTTTCCAAGCTTTCTCATTATCTTTTGGCTTTATATGGGCCTTACTTATCACATCATTGATATTTTCCTCCCACTTCTTACTGAATGGTCAACAAACCATCTATTTCACTCTTTTTGACAACCTTCTTCTCAAAGGACACTTACTTTCCTGCTCTAATGTAGAGTGAATACTTCCTGGGCCTGCTCCATGACTGTCATTCCAGGGTTTCTTTCACTGAATCCCCAGGTTAATTTTACTATTTCTTAATATCTTTATCTTTGTATTTCTTGGTTACAATCTTATTGAACTTATGTATCCTTATTTCCTTTTGAGGTATATTTCCTTTTGAGGAAATTACCTTAAAAAGATAAATTTTCGAAGACTTTAAACCTCTGAAAATGTCTTTCTGTATGTATGCATAGAATGTTAAAATATATTGCTGTATATTCATATAGTGGAATACCAAAGAATAATAAAAATCAGTAACTGCAAGAACCTGACACAACACCCATAAATATTACAGCCCCTTTCTTGGCTTTTGTGGTTCTATGCTGTCTAGAATTTCCCCCATCTCACTAGCTATTCCATCTCAGGTCAGCTCCTCCTTCTATCATAAGATTCCTAAATATTACAACTCCTTGCAACTCAGTCCTGTCCTTGATATCCTCCCTATAGTTTCTCTCTTGTTATTATCCATTTCCATGGTTCCAAATGACACTTCTCCATGCTGACCACTCTTAAATTTTACCTCAACAGAGACTTTTCCTTTTCCTACCTCAACAGAGACTTTTCCTTACTTTTCCATAGTAAATATCTATCTGAATATTTTACTTTCCATTTGCATGTCTCACAGGCATCTTGAACATAATATATTCAAGGCCAAACTCTCTACACCTCACCTACCCAAACCAGTCTTCCATATCTCAGGAAGTGGAATCACCATCTACCTAGTTATTCAAATTGAAAATCTTAGAGTCATCCTTAGTTTATTCTCGCTCACCCACCACTACCAAATCCTGTCTCTCTGATTTCCAAAAACAGTATCTTCAAACACACCCCTGTCCATCTCTCTCCTGCCATAATCCTGGGCCAGGTCATCATCAGCTCTCATATACTAGTGCAACAGACTTCTACCGTGTCCTCCTCAAATCAATTTTTTTTTTCCTTTGTCACAGGTTTCACTCTGATACCCAGGCAGGAGTGCAGTGACTCATTTCAACTCACTGCAGCTTCAACCTCCTGGGCTCAAGCAATCCTCCCACCTCAGCCGCCCAAGTAGCTGGGACCACGGGCACGTGCCACCATGCCAGGCTAATTTTTCTGTATTTTTAGTAGAGACGGGGTTTTGCCATGTTGCCCAGGCTGTTCTCAAACTCCTGAGCTCAAATGATCCACCTGCCTCAGCCTCCCAAAGTGTTGGGATTATCAGCCTGAGCCACTGCACCTGTCCCAAATCAGTTCTTCATATGGCATCGAAAGTAGGTGATTTCTGAATTAAACTTTACTTAATCCTTTCCAAAAGCTTGCTTCCCAGTGTACTTTCATTATCTAATGTATGTTTTGTAATAAATGTCAAAAATGAAAAATCAGTAATTAAATGAGAGTATCAACCTTTCAACATCAAATAGAAAGTTAAACTTTTTAACTCCCTGTCCATTATTTTTATAAACATGAAGTAAGAATTTGTGGTACAAGTAAAGCAGAACAGCATCCAGAAATTTTACACATTCACAAAGGCAAGCCACCTCATTTCCCAAGAAACCTAACTCCTATTTTGGGTTAAACAAAGTTTTCTGCCTCACACATGCCTCCAGGTCACAAAGCTATTACCAGATGGTACCAGCCTATAGATAGATCACAAAAACTATTACCAGATACTAACAGCCCAGTCCAATATTGGTTATTTAAATGACCATTGAAACTAATCAACTAAATCATCCCTGCAACTTCCCCTGTATCTTCTTACAAGGCAACTATTCCCTGTAACTCATGCTCCCAGTGCTTAATTTACACCCTTCCTTGAAATGAGTAATGGTTATGTAATAAAACCATTCCTACAATACATTTAAGTGTTAATGTCATTTTGTTAATTTTATCAACTTGAAAAAAAAAAAAACCTAAATATTAAATAAGTCTTACCAGTTTAAAAGGTTAGCAATATAGCTCAATAATATATCTCACGATCCAGGAATTTAAATGCTTTATTCGTATCAGTCACATGTGAAAATGATTTTGAACCACCATATACTGTAAGTGATAAAGAACAGAAACTTTGGGGCCTTACTGCCTGGATTTTAATTCTGACTCTGCTACAGCCTTCCTGTTTGATTTCTAGAGAGCTGAGTTATTTCATCTCTCTGTGCCCATTTTCTCATCCATAAAATAGAGGAAAAAATAATGATTACCTCAAAGGGTAGTTACTAGAATTAAAGTTAAATCATGAAATAAGGGCTCAATAATATTAGCTAATAGCACTAGTAATAATGGTAGAATCTTTCATTCTCATTACAGCCTATACTTGATATTCATAGATTTAACATTTATAGTTTTGACTATTTTTGTTGCAGCAACACAGAACTAGTGCGTGGTATGATTTAGGTAGCTGGAGTTAGCAAGCAAATATCGTAAACAAATTTCAATTCAGCTTTATTGTTCCCTAATCATTGCTGTATGTGGATTGTAAATCTTAGGAAGGCATAAAAATCTTTGTTTTTCAGCAAAACATGGCCTCCAAAAGAAAGCCACTTGCCACTGGTGATGACAAAAATGGAAAGAGAGTAAAGAAGTTTAAATTAAATAACAGCTCTTGGGGACTATCCAGATTGACAAAATTGTGAAGATGGGGCAGACGTTAACCACTGACCCTCAAAGAATTCAACTAAAAGCTAAAGTATTGCATTCTGCAATGGCTTATGTTCATTGACAAACTTCATGTTACACTTCTTTTTTGTGTGTGCAATGCCAAAAGTCAGTCAGCTAGCGAGTCAGTCTTTGTGTCTCTCTCTCCAACGTATTTGCAAATCTACCTCTTTGCAAAAGTCTCACAATGTATCCCTCCATAACGTCAGCATTCCATTGCATTAAGTTAAAGTGTTTTTTAGAAATAGGAAATTAATTTGTCTAACATTGAGTCATGATATATTCTAAATTCAAAGGGCTGTAAACTGTTCTGTTAATAAATTTTAAGATACTGTATAAAAACAACACTTTAAAAATCTAGATAAATATGTCAATTACAGAAGCTAATTTATTCTCCTCATAATTTATCCCTCTCATAAAAACCATAGGCTGCTTTTACCGGCTCCTTCTGGAAAGCTCCCTGTTGAAATCATCTCCAAGGCGAATTTGTTCACTGCTGAGGTCTCGAAGAGACTGATGAAAAGCATGAAGCTAGCAAAGGCAAAACACAGTTATCCGTTTAGAATTCTGTTGAATTCTTCCAGGAAGATTCGCCAAAGGTAAGAATAAGATCTTGTTCTTTGCGATAATAACCAGATTCTGTAATATTATTATGAAAGAAAACACCTATTTTGAAAGAAAAAATTTCCAAGAAAAACAAATTTTTAAAAGCCGTATATAACATTTACCATCACATTTTCTACAGTACAATTCTACTCCTTCAGAATTCTACGCTCTAGAAGGCATCTGCTTCTTCCTTAATCAGAGTAAAAGAAAAAGAAAAAAGAGAGAGAGAGAAAGAAGGAGAAAACCAGTCTGCCAACTTTTTCTGTAAAGGGTTCAATAGCGACTATGCCAGGATTACAAGCTGTACGGTCTCTGTCACAGTTAATCTTGCCACTGTAGCGCAAAAGTAACTGTAAACAAATAAGCATGGCTGAATTACAGTAAAATTTTATTCTATCAGCCTACAATGCCTTAGTTTGCCAACTCCTGCTGTAGAGAAACTCTTGCTCATGTACACTTGGAACCATGTACAAGAAAGTATGGTGCAGCATTATTCATAATGAGAACATGAGAAACCAAATGTACAGCAAGATAAATAAATTGTGGTGTGTTCCTCCACTGGAGTATGATATAGCAGTGGAACTGAAACAATCAAAGATACCTACGCATTAGTCAAGTTGAATGTCAAAAACATAACATCAAGTAAAATAAGAAGTTACAAAAGATTACAGTAGTATCCCATTTACATAAAGTTTAAAGGCAAGCAACACTAAATAAGATGTAGGTAGTAAAAATTTAAAAAGTAAAAAAATAACTGTTTTTTAAAGCAGAAACAGTGTCATGATACGTATGAAGTCAGAATAGTGGATACCCCTTGGGAAAAGATGGAGTATAAAAGAGGCTTGGGGGTATGATAATGCTTTACTTAGTGGCCTGGGTGGGGGTTATATGGTATTCATTCCCATTATTGTAACTTTAACTGTAAATATATATGCTGAATATAAATAGCATGATTTATAATAAAACTACGTTAAACAGACTTGAAGAAACAACAAACTGATTCATTTCAACAAATGCACATTAAGCAATTTATCAGTGCCAGCTACTGAGAAGTGGTTCACAATCTCATACGAGAGCGACATGTAAACAAACCACAAATTCTTTACGGGGGCATTAAGAAAGTACACAGGCAAGTGGAGCTAAGGGTAATTTTGAGAACGAACTTAATGAGGAAGAACCATAAAAAGAAAGGAGTGACGTAGTATAGTGAATGAAAAACTTAAGTTTTGCAATCATGATTTTCCAATTTAGCAAACCAGAATCCGGGGATGCATCCTTGACACTTCCTTTTCACTCACTGTTGCATTCCCCACATGGCTATCTAATTTTCAAGACCTTTCCATTTTATACACTAAAACGCTTTTAATTCTACCTCCTTCTCTCCGACTCCATCTATCCTAACCCAAGTGACCGTCAATTCACATCCAGAACACAGTAATATCCTTCTAATTGGTTCACCCACATTGACTCCATTTTCCACACTACAGCCAGAGTGATCTTTTCAAAATAATTTTGTCAGCCCTATTACACAGCTCTACATAATCTCAGCCCTTCACATTTGTTTAGCCTGGTGGGCCTTCTTTAAATTGCTCATAGGGGCTATCTTCCCTCCTGCCAAGCTCTTTGTTCTACCTGGAATGACTCTTACTCAACTTTCAGATCTCAGCTCAGTCAGCCTTTCTTCAGGAAGCCCTCCTTGCCAGGGCATGTCCTCTACCATACAATTCTGTAGCCCTATGCATCTTTTCACTATAGCATGCATCTCAATTCATAAATAAGGTTGTATTTATGTATTTAGTTAATATCTAGCTCCTCCTCTAGATTATAAACGTATTAAAAGACAAGGTTTCTGCTCATCACTGTTTCCAAGTGTAAGCATTATCCCAATAACAGAGACATTAAATAAACAGAAGGAAACAGTAAATGAATAATGTTAAGATATTGTTCTCTGTTCTGGGCTTCATCATATAGTCCATGCTTGCAAGGTGCAACTATCAAAAAAATAATATTGTCAAGGAAAAGTTTCCACAGGGTGTCTTCTAATACATTTGATTTTGTTGTCTCTTCATGCAGTAACAAATGACAGCTACAGATGAGTATCTTAAGATACACTTGAGTACCTAATCCTAAAACTACCAAAACCAAAAGGTCAAAGTGCAGAACTCCCCCAGCCCTTTTCTATTTAATTTAGCTACTTAAGACAACAAAAGGAAAAATTACAGCTCTGCAGAGAACTTCTTTAAAGAAGCAGAAAAAGATTTCCACACAACTAATACTTCAGAAATCTTTAGTGAATATATAAAGTATGGAATTTCTTACTTAATAGCAAATGGCTCTATCTATGATTCAACAATCAGAAAAACACTAATGGTAGGAAAATCAGTAGATCAACCACACAAAGATTAACTTGGTCATACTAAACCAAACTTAGTAAAAGAGAAAGTAGCTGACTTAGCAGGGCTTACGGAAAAATGTGCTGAACAAGAAAGGAAACAAAACATGTCCAATTAAGCTCATTTTTAAATGTTCTGCAAGATATAATCCTCCATAACAAACTCAAAGCAAAGGGAAGATGATTTGTACATTGAAAATAAACTAGTTGACTTGAAAAATCCTATATTAACAATCTTATATTCACATAGAATGACAAAAGACCCCATATAGCCAAAACAATCCTAAGCAAAAAAAGAACAAAGCTGGAGGCAGTATACTCCCTAATTTCAAAACATTATAAAGTGCTTGTAATCAAAACAGCACGGCACTGGCAAAAAACAGATGCATCAACCTATGAACAGAGGCGAAAACCCAGAAATAAACCCACACATTTGTGGTTAGCTGATTTTTTATGAAGGTGCTAAAAACACACAATGGGAAAAGGATAGTCTCTTCAATAAACTGTGTTGGCAAAACTGCACATACATGCAGAATAATGAAATTAGGCCCTTATGGATGAAACACTTAAATACAAGACCTGAAACTATAAAACCACTAGAAGAAAATGTAGGAGAAAAGCTCCATGACTTTGATTTAGACAATGATTTCTTGGATATGATGACCCCAAAAGCACAGGCAGCAAAAGCAAAAATAGGCAAATGGGATCACATCAAACTATAAAGCTTCTGCATAGCAAAGGAAACAATTAATAAAGTGAAGAGACAATCCACAGGATGGGAGAAATATCTGCGAACCATATGTTTGACAAGGCATTAATATCCAAAGTATATAAGGAACTCAAACAACTCAATAGCAAAAAAAAAAATTTTTTAATGGGCAAAGGACCTGAACAGACATTTCTCAAAAGAAGACATAACAATGGTCAATAGGTACATTTTTTAAAATATTCAGCATCAGTAAACTTTAGGAAAATTCAAATTAAAACCACAATGAGATTATCACCTCATACCTGCTAAAATGGCTTTTATCAAAAAGATGGAAGATAAGTGTTGGACAGGACGTGGAGGAAAGGGACCCCTTGTACCCTGCTGGTGGGAATGTAGATTAGTGCAGACATTATGGAAAACTGTATGGAGGGTCTTCAAAAACTAAAAATAAGACTACCATATGACCCATTAATCCCATTTCTGGATATATCCCCAAAGCTACTAAAATCAATATGTCAAAGGGATATCTGCACTCTCATGTTCATTGCAGCATTCTTCACAATAGCCAACATCTGCAGACAACCTAAGCATCTATCAGTGAATGAATGGATACAGAAAATGTAGTATATATACACAACACAATGCTATTCAGCCTTTAAAAATGGAGAAATCCTGTCATTTGCAAAAACATGGATAAATCTGAAGATATTATGCTAAGTAAAAAAGGCTGGGCACAGAAATACAAATACTATATGATCCCACTTGTGTATGAACTCTAATAAAGTTGAACTCATAGAAACATAGAGGAGAATAATGGTTACCAGAAGGTGGTGGGGAGAGGGGGTGAAGAGGGAGAGAAAGGGGAGTTGTTGATCAAATAGTCCAAAGTTTCAGACAGACAGGAGGGATAGGTTTTGAGATTTATTGCACATCAGGGTGACCATGTCAATAATAATGTATTAAATATTTCAAAATAACTGACAGAATACATTTCAGATGTCTCACTATGAAAAATGATAGATAAGCAAGGTGATAGATGTTAACGTGATTTAATCATGCCACACTGTATACATATATTAAAACATCTTATTATACCCCATAAATGTATACAACTATGATTTTTCAATAAGAAAAAAATAATAAAAAGTAAAATAAAGTCATTTATTTGGTTCAAAATCAAAGGGATCAGTATAAAGTTACTAATGATCAAATTATTGGTTAAAATATAAACTTAAAAAGTTCAAGTGTTAGTCATTTATATAAAATAGAAACATAAGGAAATACTGCACACAAATTACAGAATTGTACAAAGTACCTGAGTCATATCATTAGTCTCTTGAACAAAGCGGACACCAGTTCTTGATCTCATTCGTTTAATACCCAGTGGATCCCCATAGTCCTTGAGAGGTGAGGTAGGTGGAAAACGATGGCTCTCTTCACAAGTGAAAGAAAAGGGAATGTATTAAAACACTGCATAGAAGAGACAATCTAAAATTTTACTCAGTACAAACAAGGCAGACATGGATATACATATACATATGTCCCTAACCCAGACTATTTCCCAAGTATCTTGCTATCGCTATAAAGTTCCACCAAATTAGCATTAATTGTGCTCTTAAAGCAGATAAAATGAAAAACAGAAATAACCTGGAAAGAGAACACTCCAAAGTTTCAATCTGCTATACTTTCCAAAGAAGCAACATATTTTCTCATATAAACATAATAAATTGCTAAATAAAAAATTTGTATGACCGCTTAATATAACTTAATACTAAAAAACACAATTTTTCAAACTACGTAATCTACAATCTGAACACCATAAAAATAAAAACTACATAATAAGCGCCCAATTTTTAATCTTTTTTATCACAATCAACAGTAATATTAACAATGTAAGCTACCAATGTTCAATTATCTAAATCGTCTCCCCTTACTGCAGGCTTTTCGATTCAAACATGAATCTCAGTGCTATACAAAAGTGTAAATAAGATTAATTAGGACAAACGGTCATAACCTCTAAGCTAGTCATTCATATCCACCTGCATGCCAAGACTAAAATTCACCTGGTCTTAACAAATATCACAGAATATTTCATAAGACATGTGAAATGTATTATGCTAGGACAAGATACTTAACCTAAAAAGTGTATCACATAGTGAATCTTATTTATGTATTTGTTTTGATTCTTTGGCAGCAGACAATTAAATCCAGGTTTTTGTCAGGTAAAGCTCTAATGTGGTCTACAGAGTCTAAGGAAAGAAACAATATAACAACAAAGATCCTTTAATATATTTCAAATTATGTGCTATAAAATCCTGAACAACAAATGTTCTATCATCCAATCTGCGTGAAGTTACGCGTGGGTCATATTTCTCCAAAAATTAAATGTATTCAATATCTACTTCAAAAATACTTTTAAAACAAAAAAATGTTTTCCAGAACATTTGAAGTGTTTACCTGGCCCAGTGCCACCATCAAGGTCACTTGCACTCAAACTTGTAACAGAAATACTTCTCCCTCCTGAGTTTCTCAATAAACGTTGACTTCGGAGTTGGTCGATTGATTGTTCCAAGCTTTCTTTTAACTAATTTAAAGAATATAATGAAGCGTTATTCTTCCTAAACAACTTCCAAATACGAATAGACCAAAGATTTTCAAAGCTATTTCTGAAATATCTGGGTTCCCCCCCAAAAAAAATCAGAAAATGTTAAACTAAGTTATGTTTAAAATATAAAAATAGTAAATATAAACATTTTAAGAACCAATACTAAAATCTGGTTTTAAAAGGCATCCGTCACTACCTATTCCATTTTTTATTGCCAGATGTGGAAAAGATGTCTACTGTGTAAGGGCTTACAGAACCACATTGAAATGTCTAATTGGTGCACCACTCGTGTGAAGAAACATAACAAGGTCAACACAACTGAAGGAAGACTGAAAACTTTCCTCCCTTCTAAACATTCCTTCAGAAACTCCAGGTCTACAATAAATAGGAAACTAAACAGCTGTCACAGTGACAGCTGCTACTGAAACAATGTACACTGTCCAACTGTATTATCAGAATACCTCTTTCAGTCATTCCAAGGCTTCAAATCCCAGAAAATGATTGGGTCAGATATCAGACTGCCAGTACACACTAAAAACCACAGCTGTCCAAATGCTTTATTCAGTATATTAAGGAATCAGCCAACAGGGGACATATAAAAACATATCTTTAGACTTAAAGAGCTACATTAAATAAAAACATGCTAAATACTGAGAATAATGTCCAGAGCTGTACACAACTACAGACCTGAGAAGAGGATTCGACTAAGACCCGAGGGGAAAAAAAGTAAAGCTGAAGAAAATCTATACACCCTGAATTGCTGGGAAACTTCGGGTCTAGATATCTTATTCAAGGATGAATAGAAAGTAATAATTTTAAACATAATGCATGGATCCAGGGAACAAGTCATCTATAACTATTGAAATAGAATTTGACATTCTATGTAAACAAAACGATTCACTGAGAAGACAGGGTTTCCTAAATTCAGCCAGCGTTAAAAGGTAGAACACCATTTATGGGGAGAACAAGTTGCTTTACTTGGGGAAACGAGCAGAAAGAAAGGAGCCTCAACTGAAGGAAAAGCACAGATGAAACAGAATATGAGTCACAAACAAAGCAAATCCTTTTTCAGTCTGGCTGTTTGGATTTGGCTGTTCTGGAGAGCCCAAATTGAAACAATTTGTATTAAAAGAAGTAGAGTTAGAATTTCAGGAATCTACTTCTTTTGTCCCTCTCATTTCTGTAGGAAAAAAAAAAAAAAAGAGGATTTCCACATCCCTGTGTTTCCTCCTTCCCTAAACTGGGATATGTACAATACCATCCTGCCTTGAGTATTCACCAGCCAGCTATAAGGCTTAGCATCGGCTGGGCACGGTGGCTCACGCCTGTAATCCCAGCACTTTGGGAGGCCGAGGTGGCTAGATCACTAGGTCAGGAGTTCGAGACCAGCCTGGCAAACATGGTGAAACCTTGTCTCTCCTAAAATACAAAATATTAGCCGGGCATGGTGGCGGGCGCCTGTAATCCCAACTACTCGGGAGGATGAGGCACGAGAACTGCTTGAACCTGGGAAGCGGAGGTTGCAGTGAACTGAGATTGCGCCACTGCACTGAAGCCTGGGTGACACAGCGAGACTCTGTCTCAAAAAATAAAAATAAAAAAACAACTCAGCATCAATCCACAAAACATACTATGATGCCCAGGAAAATCAAGGTTTACCTTCAGAGTAATTTACACATATGTACCATAACACGTAAGTAGACCAGAGATTTTATGCAGTGACCACAAAGTAGTATATCAGTAATCTATGACAAAATTATCAGAATAAAACTAAACAATGTTAAAGCTTAAAAGCTCAAATTCAAACTGTAACATGAGAAACAGACTAGAAATATAAAGTGACTTTAGATCATACAAATTAGTGTCAGAACAAAAATGTAAAATCAGCTCTCTTAACTTTTGCTGTGTTTATTATTTCCATCTTTCAAGCTAAACTCAATTTCAGTATCCTTTTGCAAGCAGAGTCAGCTATCATTTCTTACTACTGCTTCTTTTTGAAGGTAATCTGCCTTTTCAGCTCTGGCTATTTTTCAGATTTTCTCTTTACCTTTGTCAGTGGTTTTATTATGTATCACTATGTACAGTTTTATGTGTATTTATTCCATTTTTGATCCATAGAGATCACAAAATCCATAGCTTAATAAATTTCATATGTTGCAAATTCTCAGGCATCATCTTTTCAAACATTGTTTTTGCCTCATTCTCTCTCCCCTCTCCTTCTGGAAATGCAACTGCATTTAAGTTATACCTTTTTACCAAATGCTTCTTTTCTCTCTTCTATATTTTTTCAATCTTTCATTCTTCCAGTCTTTTTGGATATCTTATGCTGGTTTGTCTTTCAATTCATGAATTCTCTTTCAACTACACACAAGCTATTGTTCACTTCATTTATTAAAGGTCAGTTGGTTATTTACTTATCTTATTTTTCAGTTTCTGAAATTTTCATTTGGTTCCTTTTAGTTTTCAATTATTTTCCAAATCTCTTCCTTTTTTCTTTTAATTTTTTAAACATGTTATTGATGGTTACCTTATAGTCCCATATATTTTTCTATTGTCTGCTTCTTCCCTTGGTTTTCAGATACCTTTTATATTTTCTTATGTCTGTGTATTCTTTATCATGTGATAGACATTTTACATGAAAAGCTGAAGAGATAATTTAAAGTTCGAGAGGATGACATCTTTCTTCAGAAGAATCTGGTTCTGTTTCTAATAGAAAGTCAGGTTAGGGTCACTAGCAATATCAAATCACCTTAATCCACTTAGGAATTGAGTGGTTCAAGGACAGGCTTCTGTTACTATGAAGGCTGTTCTATTTTCAGTTTCTCACTTCTCATTTCCAATTCACCACTTTGCCTATACTGTCACCCTTTGGGGTCTCCATGAAAGCTGAAGGGCTCCTGAACTCCAGTTTTGGTCTTCCAAGCCTCTTAAGTTGATTGATAACTCTGATCCTAGCCTCTCTGCTTTTAATCCGCCTCTTTAGGAATCAGCTATCACCTTGAAGGAGGAAAAAAGTCCCAAATATAAGACTTACCCTTCTGGACTTAAGTTTTTTGCCAGATCCTGACTACAAAATTCCTTACTGCTTTAGTAGTTTTTTGATGGATTCATAATATTATTTTTTTACTTTTTTTTTTCATGTTTCTAGTTGTTCTCAGTAGAAGAGTTGATCCAAAATAATCTTATCTACCAATGCCAAAAGCAGATCTTGCCAGCATCCTTTTTATGTAGGCTTATTTGCTAACAAATCCTAAGCTGTAACTAAAAGCTGAGAAATAAAATGAATTTTCACACACACACACACACACACACACACACATATACACACACACTCCCTGCCAACAAAAGAAAAAAAGTTACCATGGGACATACAGAAGAACATTAAAGAAAAGAGAAATGAAACATTTCCCCAAAATCTAAGAAGAATAAAAGATGTTCAAAAACTATTTCAAAAATACAAAAATTACAAAAATGATTTGTCAACCCCATTTTAAAACTCTAAAAAGATATATCCAAAGCCATTGAAGATGAACAGGATGATTTATAAGGTCCAAAAAATAAAATTATGTAATGTAAAGGGAGATGAATGAAATAAAGGCTATTTTAAATTACTCTTCCAAGCATTATGGCAAAAACAATGTTTGCACCTAAAACATAAAACTAAAAATGTAATAGAATTAAAATTTACACTTGAAGTAGTCACAACACAACACAACAGACACTGCACAAAATTTAATGATGTATGGAGCCGATTTGGTAACTCCTAAAACACAAAAACCAAGAAATAAAGAGAGAAAATATGAAGTCATAAAAATTGTTTTAAACTCTTTTGGATTATAACACCTTACTAGGTGTAAAGCCGAACCAAACAAAATGAAATAAAAACAAAATAATATTAATAAAACTCAATCTAATATTAATTTTCTATGACGGATGATAATATTTTCCTAAAACTAATCCATCTCACCCAAGACTGTGGTACTAACTACAATGCTGTAAATTCTTTTGAGTCTAGTAGGACTACCTCACCAGATACCAAATGATGATCCTATTTCCCCCACTTTCTCCTGTCTGAAATACTGTAAAATGGACATCACAGAACACAAATATAATGTATATCAATACCTCACTTGATATAAATGCATTATTTAAAGATTAGGTCTATTCTTTCACCCTCTGTTCTTTTGATATTAGCCTGAAGCAATGGAAACTACTGTGTACCAGTATAAATGCAAATGAAATTTGGGTGCTGGAATTGAATGGCTATGGTTTGGATCTGTGTCCTCACCTAAATCTCATGTTCAATTATAATCCCCAGTGTTGGAGATGGAGCCTGGTGAGAAGTGATTGGATCATGGGAGCAGAGTTCTTCTGAATGGTCTAGCACCATCCCCACTTGGTACTGTACAGTGAGTGAGTTATTATGAGATCTGGTTGTTTAAAAATGTATAGCACCTCTCCGCTCCTTCCCATGCTCCTACTCTGGCCATGTGACATATGTGCTTCCCCTTTGCCTTCTGCCATGATTGTACGTTTCCTGAGTCTTCCCTAGAAGCTGAGCAGGTACCAACATCATGCTTCCTGTACAGCCTGTGGAACCGTGAGCTAATGAAACCTTTTTTCTTTATAAATTACCCAGTCTCAGGTAGTTCTTTATAGCAATGCAAGAATGGACTAACACAGGTAGTTTATCCAAATCATCAAGACATGCTTTTTCAGACTTAAGCATGTAGTAGGCTTCATCTAGCCAAAGATAAAACAATTTGAGCATAAATAAAAACATTAACTTCAATGGATGAAAACACTTTAAAAATGCATAAATTGTAAGTTAATAATGATACTCAAGGGGTAAAAAAGTCATTGGTCACCATAAGAAGATGTAGGAAATCAATTATTTTGGAAACTGATATATAAATGAATTGAAAAATAACTGTAGATGCTTTTAGATTACCATAAAAATAAAATACTAAGTTTTAAAATTGTCACAGAGATCTCCAAAAGCCTTTTGATGTCTCTATTTGGAAAAACTCTGATTAGAAACAAAATGTAACTCAAGGTTAATGAACTGAAAAAGAATGCATATAAAACTCAAAAGGATTGACTA
This sequence comes from Colobus angolensis palliatus, assembly GCF_000951035.1. Lineage (NCBI taxonomy): Eukaryota > Metazoa > Chordata > Mammalia > Primates > Cercopithecidae > Colobus > Colobus angolensis. The sequence goes on along the minus strand of NW_012116265.1, from coordinate 12,802,174 downwards.
CATTGCAACCTAAATCTATGAAAGGAGATCATCTGGGCAACAATGGGTATTCCAAAAAACAGAAGTGATCATTAAAAACATTATAATTCAGGCCAGGTATGGTAGCTCACGCCTGTAATCCCAGCACTTTGGGAAGCCAAGGCAGAAGGATCACTTGGGCCCAGGAGTTCAAGACCAGCCTGGCCAACATGGTAAGCTCCCATCCCTACTAAAAAATTAAAAAGTAAAAAGTAGCCAGGTGTCGTGGTACACAACTGGAGTCCCAGCTACTCAGGAGGCTGAGGTGGGAGGATTGCTTAAGCCCAGTAGTTCAAGGCTACAGTGAGCTGTGACTGCACCTCTGCACTCCAGCCTGGATAACACAGTGAGACTCTGTCTCAAAATAAGTAAATAAATAAAAATTTAAAAATAGAAATATTGTGATTCAGAAGGACCAAAGAAAAGCTTCATTTGCTTTCCTCCGCTGTACTACTTTCACTTCTGCCCCCAGTCCTGTCTGCATCTTTCTCATCCCATCAGATAACTTTCTTACATGTTTTATTTTGTGGATGAAATAAGATAATCTATGTAAAACAATTAGAACAGTGCCTAAGGCAGATTTGGTTGTTCAGTAAATGACACTTTTTATCATTATGATTAAAGGCAATGACAATAGAAGTAAAAAATAAACAGAATGATGAAATAGAATGCTTTAATCCGGAGAAGCTATTTAAAAGAGTTTGTCATTCCCTAAAAATGTATTTACAACTCAAATGGAAATATCTGTTGAGTTTATTTACTTCCCATTTATAAAACCACTCCCAGGCAGGACACAGTGGCTCAAGCCTGTAATCCCAGCACTTTGGGAGGCTGAAGCAGGCGGATCACGAGGTCAGGAGATCGAGACCATCCCAACCAACATGGTGAAACCCCATTTCTACTAAAACTAGAAAAATTAACTGGGCATGGTGGCACGCGCCTATAGTCTCAGCTACTCAGGAGGCTGAGGCAGGAGAATCGCTTAAACCTGGGAGGCAGAGGTTGCAGTGAGCTGAGATCATGCCACTGCATTCCAACCCGGTGACAGAGCGAGACTCCATCTCAAAAAAAAAAAAAAACTATTCCCTCAGAAAGTTCATCATTATTCAACTCTAGGCCTACCAAAGAGACTTGATGACAATGGATCCTCACTGAAAATTGCTTTCTTAACATTGCAATATTTACTGCTATGGAATATATCATACCTAAAATTGGGTATACATAATTTAACTTCCCAACTGCCCAATTCAAAGGAAATTTGCTACCCTAAGTAGGGATCTAATATTCAACTTTACAAAGGAGGACTATACTCTGCTAATGGTTAACAAGAATGTTTTCAATTTTTCACTAATAAATTAAAAAGCAAAGACTCAATTCCCATTATTAATAAGGTAATGAATCTGAAACATTTCATGAGCTACCCAAATATAACAAAGTCTATAGAGCTCCATTGGTCAAGTACATCATAAATCATAAAAATGCTGTAAATACAAGGATGTCCGAACTCATTTTCTAAATAAAAATAGTAGAAACCCTTATGAGAAAAGATATGTTTCCCTATGCCCAATTAGCTTGCAATTACAAGTGATTAATGATGACTATACCTTTACTTTGTAAACAAAAAAAAAAAAAAAACAAGTCATCAATTACAACTTGGGAGTTACGTGACAATTCAATACAACACAGGTATGTATAAAACAATCATTATTCCTTCGTGTTTCCAATGATAGCTACACATACAATGTGATTTTAGTGTTTTCATTACATTGTATATATACCCATCATTGGAAACATGAAGGAATAAATTTAATTGGTTTTCCAAGAGTTTACAGGATAGGAGTAAGCAATTCCAAAGGAAAGAAAAGTAGAAGATAGAATTAGCAACACATTAATTAAAAATACATTATTAACTTTATGCCAGAACTCTGGAGTACATTTCTTTCTTACATCCCCATGTAAAGTAAGTATAAACTGGAACATCCTTGAAAGGGCAATTTTGAAATATCCAGCAAATTTTTAAATGCACATATCCTTTAACCCTGCAATTCTACTTCCAGCAATCCTACAGGATTACAAAGACATATGTGTGGTTGTGTATAATAATGGTCATAGCTATATGTTTATAATAAGAAGAAAAACTAGATACATTCATACTATGGAATACTGTATAACCATCCAAAACAATGAAGTAGTGCTACACAAACTTACATGGAAAGTGATATGCATTATTAAATTTTAAAACGTTGTATAACATTACATTTAATATGATTCCATTTTTAAAGCAAATCGTACATATGCTTGTAAATACATAGAAAATGTTTGGAAACATGAAGCTCTCAAAATTGTTACCTCTTTTTTGAGTGGGGCTCAAAGGGAGGTTGGATAAAATTGGAGGCCATTATCCTAAGTGAAGTAACTAAGGAATGAAAAACAAAATACCACTTGTTCTCACTTATAAATGAGAGCTAAGCTATGCGTACACAAAGGGATACAGAGTGGTATAATGGACATTGAAGACTCAGAAGGGAGAAGGCTGGGAGCAGGGTAAAAGATGAAAAACTATTGGGTACAATGTATACTCTATGGCTGACAGGTACACTAAAATCCCTGACTTCATCACTATACAATTCATCTATGAAACCAAAAAACCATTTGTTCCACTAAAGCAATTGAAATTTTAAAAAATTAAAAAGGGGCTTTGAGAGAGGAATTTTTCATTTTTTGTTTTAACAATGAACACTTATTACTTCAAAATAAATCATCCTTGAAATTCTTAACTCTGCATGAGGGGTTTCTCCATGGCCCAAATTTACCAAGTCTCCATTAAATTCATGTCTTGAATTCCTCTCTCTCTCTGATGTAAAGCCTTCAAATTCAATAGAATCTAATTTATGTAAGCTAGTTAGCAGTCCATCTGACAAGCTAACCTAAATTTGAACTATAAAACAATAAATCAGTTTAAAATCTAAAGCACTTCACAATGGTTATTTCCTTTAGCTCACATCCCCATTCCCCAAAACACTTCATTCCCAAAATGTTGGGTAGGAGAAAATGCAAACATATGTAGTTTCTCACATGTTCTATCGCACCCGCCTGTCCATTACTGTATTCTCGGTATCGTCCAAGCATCTGGTCCACTTGTCGCAGGTTCCGACTGGTATCCTGATAAAGAAAATTGACTGAATTAATTATTCCAAATACTTTTTTTCCTAATCGATCTTAGTAGGATGTCAATCAACTAAGTCAACAGTTTGTAAAATGTATAAATTTTATCATGGCTGAGTTGAGTATCAATGTACTTCATACATATTAAGTAAATCTTAATACTACTGAAAGAAACTCAAATCCTACTGCAATTTACTTGTGTAATATCTGCAGCACATAATGTAAATCCTTATTCAAGGTTCCCTAGTAAGTTGGCAACAAACCATTAATTCTCACAATCACAATTTTCAATTTGTGCCCCTCAACCAATTCACACTCTCTTTATAGAAAAGGAATCCTGAAACAGCAAATCTAGTAGACCGTATGCGAGAGAAGAAAATCATTAAGATCAATGTTATTTCAATTATTCTTTTACCTCAGAACTTGATGAGAAGAAAAACAACAAATTTAATTTTAATCACAATAGAAATGGTTCTCATCTAAATATGCTAGATTTTACCTGGGAGATTAATCAAGATATTTCTCTCAAAAATATATACCTATTAATGTGCTTCATTGTTGGGAAAGTACAAGAATTCATACTGCAAAATTGCATTGTTATCTTACTTTACTTACATTTTGCTTACTTTACTTACTTACTTACTTACTTATTGATCAGAAAGGGTCTTGCTCAGCCACCTAGGCTGGAGCGAAGTGGCATGATCATGGCTCACTGCAGCCTCAGCTTCCTGGACTCAAGGAATTCTACTGCCTCAACTTCCTGATTAGCTGGGACTATAGGTACACACCACTATGCCCAGCTAATTTTTTTTTTTGTGTATAGACAGAGTCTAAGTATGTTGCCAAAGCTGGTCTCAAACTCCTGGCTCAGTGATCTTCCTACCTAAGCCTTCAAAAGTGCTAGGATTACAGGCATGAGCCACCATGCCCAGCCCAGCCCACGATGTTACTTTAAATAAGTTTAAAAAGGATAGGTCTTCTGGTTTTCAAATCAAAGCATGCCTTCGCCACCAAAAATTATCTTCTTCTTATCTAAGCATACTAATCCAAAGCAATTAAAAGCCAAAATCCATGCTTAGCCAGGCTAAGGCAAAGGTAAGGGATTAATGAGTAGGAAATACATTCTGAGTTTTCTTTTTTCCCATATAGCTATGTTACCCTTCCCCCACCTCTTTTCTAAAGCCCTTTCTAAGAAAAAGAAGCAAAATGCCTTAACTCAAACCTCCAAATACTGGCAAAAATTAGCCTCTACATCAAAATGGAATCTCTTTATTTTCATCCACAAATAATCTACCTCACCAAAATGAGCAATTTCTCTAAAGGCACATGCCCATGAGAAGCTAAACTATCATCATTTGTACTGGTTTCACTCTCACAATATTTTATGCAGAAATACTGCTTTATCCTAAAACACTCTCCACCACCTATCACATATTTCAAATATCTTTACCAACTGTCTGTCATAGGCAGAATAATGGCCCTCAAAGATATCCAAATCCTAATCCCTGCAACCTGTGTATGTATACCTTACATGGCAAAAGGCATTTTGCAAATGTGATTACACTGAAGACTTTTAGACGGAGAGGTTCTCCTGGATTATTGGGTGGACCCAATGAAATCACCAACATCCATAAAAAAGGAAAAGGGAGGCAGGAGAAGTCAAGTCATAGGATGTGAGAAGGGCTTGACCCTTCCAACCCTTCCCTGCTGGCTTTGAAGATGAGGGAAGGCAGCCACAAGACAAGAAACGTGAGCAGCCTCTAGAAACCAGAGAAGGCAAAGCAATAGATGTTTCCCTTAGAGCCTCCAGAGAGGAACACATCCCAACCAACACTCCGAGACCCAATGAGACCAGTGTTGACTTCTGACATATGAAACTTTAAGATAATAATTTGTGTTGTTTTAAGACATTAGCTTTGCAGTAATTTGTTACAGCAGCAAGAAAACTAATCCACTGACTGAAACGATTAAGCAGCTCAAACTATTTAAATACTATTAAATGCAACCATTGTTAAACTAACCTGTAAAGTACTTGTTATAGTGTTGACCTTCTCGGTAACTTCTACTGTAGGAAGACTTCGAGCTCCCCTGTGAGTTGATCTGGCAGCCCATGGACTCAATCGGTCACGATAGCGAAAGTGATCTGATTCGCTGGATGATTCTGCCATTGATGTACACAAATCCTTTGAAATAAATATAGGTCAAGGTTAATGAAACAGGAAAAAGCATAGAAATAAAAGACTAATATAACTGTTTACTTTTGATCTCTTGTCGTTGTTCAACCCATTAGTTATTTTGTACACTGTAATTTCTACATACATAGCTTAAAAACACAAGAAGTCACTTCCCCATGTAATTCTCCCTCCTTCGTTTTCTCTGCTTTAAGGGAGCAATTCCTCAGATATGATTTTGGTCATGTTTACAAGTCCAGTGATAATAATCCTTTGGGTTCATGCAATGCTTCCAAATTTTAAAAGTATTTTCACATTTAGTACCTCACTTAATCCTACCAACAACACCGTAAGGTAGATGAGAAAAACACAGGCATTGTCTAAAGTTAGGACCGGCAGGTATCTTAATATTTGCCTAATGTCCATTCCACTATAAGAACATAGGTAAAGACACACAGCATGACCTACAATAAGACGGTCTCATTCAGTGTACACTGACAACTCTCATGCACCTTGATTTAAAATACAGTAGAATTAAACAAATGCTGTAATACAGGTCCAAATTCTACAATAACAGATACGTGAGAAGGTGGCATCTTCAATATCTCCACCAAAATAGAAAGCCGGACATCCTGAGTATAGGCATCAGTAGATAATTCTCTAAACATGCTTTTCTTCCATCCTTACCTCCGTTTTCTATTTAATGCATTAAAAAAATTATTTCATGCAAGGGAATCTCAAAAGTTTCAGGAAACCTTTTAAGAGAAGTTGAAGAAACTAAATAAGTTCAGAACAAAGAACCATCAGAGAAACTCAACTGATAAAAAGTGAAAGTGTATTGAGTATCGCAATAATTTCATTTTCTACTTAATGGTGGGTTAATGGTACTTTCACATTAATTGCTAGAATCTTTCTAAAATCTACATGGCCATTTTGCTGGCTGATTAAACACAGTGTGATAAAACATTTCTTTTTTTTTGTTTTGTTTTTTTCAGATGGAGTCTTACTCTGTCACCCAAGCTGGAGTGCAGTGGTGCGATCTTGGCTCACTGCAACCTCCGCCTCCCGGGTTCAAGCGATTCTCCTGCCTCAGTCTCCTGAGGAAACATTTCTTGAATAATAGAGTATCTTAGACTTCCAGGATCTTTATTCTGAATGCATCTGGAAGTACACCGATCATACATTTAAGGAGAAAATAAAGAGAATTTGCTAAACGTGTACATGTCCTAAAGCATTTAATGAAAGCAATTGTGTTTTTAAAATATTAGATGAAATATAACTAAACAAATAAATAAACAAGCAAGAAACCTTGCCATAAGCTTAGGTTTTTTAAAATGAAATACAGTCTGTTACTGCTGTATCAAAAAAAAAGAATCAGTGAAATATCCAACTTCTTCACACTAGCTAAGACAGGGTTAGAGAACACCCTGTCGGAACACCTGTGCTCCTCCTCTGCCCAGAGCTCTTAACTTCCTTCTGCATTTGTCTTCTCTGGTTCTTGCCTGTCTTCTCCTACATATAAGTACAAAGGTATAGTACCCATGATGTCAGTCCCTCCCACCATAAGGAAACATGAGCAAGAAATTAAGACTGAAGCAACTGTTTGGCTTTGCTTTTCCTGGCTCACAATTGCTTAAGTCCAAAGGAAAAAAGTATTTTCTTTAGAAGAAAAGACATCTTACAGATAATGTTCACATTTTAAACTTAGGAAATCACTTGTATGCATCTCATAAATCTACGCCACGTAACCTAACATCTTTTACTCTAAGTTATAGTACTTCCCATCAAGCGTTTCCCATCAGTGAAGGCAGGAAAAGATCAACATTTAGTAAAAATCTGCTATTCTGCCAGTTACTATGCAGATGCTTATGTAAGGCAACCCAATTTAATTATCATAACAACTTATTAAAGCGAACACTATTAACCCCCAATTTATAGAGGATATGCTACTGCTAAAAGATATAAAATAACATGCAACTCCCTACAGTAATTATAAGTAGAATGCAAAACCAAGATTCAGCTGGCTTTCTCTGTCCTCAATACTATGTTCTTCCCACTGTGCTCTGCTGTCCGTTTATCCGAAGAGTTAACAATCTTAACAATTAACAAAAAGTACTAAAGACTGGAGGTGCAGGCCAGAGCCTACATGTGTCTATAGTCTCCTCAACTCTCTTTCATTTCATGTTAGCATAAAAATATCAAGAAAAAAGGGAAATATCAAGTAATAATATAAAAATCTTAACTAGGCACCAGGAAAAAAACTAAGTGACATATCTATACTAATACATTTAATAAAACCCTGAAACAAATCAATCCATGGGTCCCAGATTTTTGTTTCCTTATTCCTTTTATCCCTTATATAAGAGAAAATAATAATTATGCCTGGCATCTGTCTCTTTCATATCAAAATTCTATAGCTTAAAGCATAACAATTTTCATTTTAACAAGTCATAATTGTGGAAACTAGATTGAAGTTAATAAATCACTGAAGATAAGAAATCAGGCAGAATAAAAAGTTAATATTGAAAAAGCCAATGTGCTTACTATAACAGTTGTTAATGAGAACAAGAAACAAAATAACTGTTTTTGAGATAACGTGATATTTCTAAGAGTATCAAAATTTTAATAATAATCAGTTATCTGAAGACAACTTCACCAGATATAAATGGCATGTCAGACACTTCTACTATGTAGACAATTTAAGTCTCAAGATGACTAAAAATAATTATAACTGAAATTTGGGGATAATATTTAAGATATAAAACAGTACAGACTAATAAAGTAAACATGCATGTATCTACCACCAAGAACTAACAAATACTATCATTCTGACAGATGTACCTTTGAGAGTTTTTAGTAAAATATTTAGAACACTGTAAATAAAGTCTTAGTACCTTCCAGCCACCCCTCCTTCACCCAGTACTACTCCTGCCCCATTTTCCCAGGGATAATCACTAGCATGATTTCATGTATAACTCTCCAGGCTGTTTTTTATACTATTCCCACAGGCATGGGTACCTCAAAGTCTTTTTTTATAAAAAACACACTGCACTGAATTGATAAATATTAACAAGTAAAGGTATGGGGGCATCTGCATTTAACTCTAAAGCAGAAAATCTTACTGGCATAAAATAAAATTAAGAACAACATAAACATAAATTATCTCCAACAGTCATATAACACAAGAAAAAAGAATGATCTCTCACTTACCCCCACTAGGATTACATACTTTTACTAAGACAGAAGCACACGTTCTGGCATGAGTTTCACTAGCACACACACAAAGTCTTCAGCTATAAAGTTAAGTTACTGTAAGCAATAAAAGATGTTCAAACTCCTGCATCTGATGGAACTCCTGCAGAGACATCAAGATTTAAGATGAGATATATCTGAGAAATTTGCATGGCTTTTTTTAAGCATATGAAACATTCAGCAACTATCTAAGGGCTTTAATTACATACGTTTCATAAATGTTAAACTAAGTAAAATTTTAAAATCTCATTACAATAAAAGATAGAAGTTAGATTATTTTCATTGTTGATAAAAATCTGGCATTTTCTTCCACTATTACTCACAACACAAGGTCAAACATGATTCCCATAGCTAACTAACAGAGCACCTAACTAACCCTTCGTGCCACAACACAGAAGGCAGCTATAGTGGCAGAAGTCCATCCTTACCAAGAGTCACCAATCTATCATCAGCCAACACCACTACACCCCAGACACAGGACTGATGGAGGGAGAAGCAGATGAGAATAGAGTGGCCGCTGAAGTTGGCAAGAGGCTCACACCACATAATCAGAACCTACAGTAGAATACATGGAAGGCCATGAAAATCCTGAGAGCCCCTTAATATAACTGACTCAAAAAGAAAACTACAAAGCAATAAGCGTCAATTATACACTCTTCTTTTGTCATTAACAATGTATTATTTTACACTATAATTAAAAACTAATTTTATAAAAGAATGGTAAATAGTAATATCACTGGCATTAATGAAAACTGACCAGGCCTCTGAAAATATTTTCCTCAATTAAAGTTTACCTATTATTTCATTTCATGTCAATAAAAACATATTGAGAGTGGTCACATAAGGAAACAAATATTCAGGGCCACGAGAAGACATTTAACCTAATAATCTAAGAAATATAATTTAAACAATAAGATGCTTTTCTAGACTATGTAATTGTTTTCTGTTAAATGGCAATGTTTATGGTTAGCGAGGTTGTAGGGAAGGAGCACTTCTACACTTTCCTAATGGGAACATGCAAATTTGAATAACTTGTCTGGATGTCAGCAGGTAATAAGTATCAAGAAGAGCTTATACCTTTGCCCTGGTAATGACACTTCCAAAAATTTCTCCTAATAAAATCATTTAGAATACATATAGAAATTTATATACAAAAATATTTACCGTAATAGAGGCAAAATAAAAACAACTCGAATTCTCAAATTTCAAAATACAAGAATGGTTAAACTAAGGTATATCTATACAATGAACAGACATTAAAAAATTTGTTTCTGAAGAACATTTAATGACACAGCACGGGATAAAGGCATGAATTCCAATTTCATAATAAATGTTATATGTTATCTGTATGTGTATATAAATGACCAGTTCTATAGTTTGAATGTCCCCTCCAAAATTCACGTTGAAATCTAATCCCCAATGAGGCAGTATCGAGAGGTAAGACCTTCAAAAGGTGATTGGGTCATGAAGGCTCCCCCCTTATGAATGGATTAATCTATACACGGAGTAATGGATTAGTGGGCACTGGTGGTTTTTTAAGAAGAGAGACCAAATAAGTATGCTTGGCCCCCTCACCAGGTGATACCCTATGCTGCCTCAGGCCTCTGCAGACAGTCCTCACCAGTAAGAAGGTTCTCACCAGATGCAGCCCCTCAACCTTGGACTTCTCAGCCCCTGTAACTGAAAGAAAAAAAGCCCTTTTCTTTATGAATTACCCAGTTTCAGGTATTCTCTTATAAACAACAAAAAATAAGCTAAGACAACCAATATATAAATTTAGAGGTGTGGGGAAGGGCAGAGATAAAGGGGGAGTGGGGAGAAACAGAACACACTGATGAAAGAAAAGGAAGAACTGCTAAATTTGAAGAATGACCAAACTCTTGAATAACAATTTAAAGAAATATAAATACCTAAATTCTGATTAAAGCTGAGAAAGGTATTTCTTTCAACTGGAGAAAAAACAGTAAACACTCTTCTGCAGCTTACTACCACCTGCTCGTGCAACAAAATTTCTTACTAACAAGAAAGCAACAACATTTGTGCTGTCTACTTTTCAGACGTGAGCTTTTTCCAAATCTCTAGAGAAGACTAAGATGGCTGACCTTGGGAGAAAGTCTGGAATCTTAGAGCAAGCTCTGGGTCTGATATTACAATTCTTACAATAGCTTATTTAGCTGCTCCTAACAAATCAGTATTTAAAGGCATAAATATTGTTGCTTCTGTCTTAATGAACCTTAAAAAGAAAAAATACAGCCACCAGAGCAAATAACGAATCCTCATCAATTCACTCCCACTGAGGATCTATCCATCTAAAACAAATGCCCATAGGCAAACTTGAATACTGCAACTAAAGAGAGTAAAACTGCATTCAACCCTTGGAATAAGAGGATTGGCAATGAGCCTTTACAAACTCAAGTCCACCTCTTTTGTTATTTGACCCAAAGAACCATCAGATTGTCTTCATTATAATGATTGCACATTTGTATGTATGAGAGCTGTAATTTATTGAATCTCAAATCTCTTTTCCTCTGAGCCAGTTTAAAACAATTAGGATTTGCAAGCTGTTCCATAAAAGATAAGCACCCAGCATCAGGGGTGATATTTCACAAAGATTGACTAGTGCATGTTAAGTAGGTGATTGCTTCTGTGGCCTCCAAGTGCCTCAGCTGTCCCTGTCCAAGGTAATCGTCCTCAAAGAAGATGTTCAAGGTAATTGTGTTGATATGTAGCGGGTAAGGGAAAATTGAGAGTGTATTTGACGCTTAATCATTAACAAAGTTCAAATTTTAGAATGTATTTCTTACTGTTTCTGATATGGTTAGGCTTTGTGTCCCCACCCAAATCTCATCTTAAATTGTAATCCCCATAATCCCCATGCATTTAGTGAGAGATCTGATGGGAGGTGACAGGATCATGGAGGCAGTTTCCTCCATGCTGCTCTCATGATAGTGAGTTCTCACAAGATCTGATGGTTTTATAAGGGGCTCTTCCCTCTTCACTCCTCACTCTTCTCTCTCCTGCCACCATATGAGAAGGTCCAAGCTTGCTTTCCCTTCACCTTACGCCATGATTGTAAGTTTCATGAGGTCTCCCCAGTCATGCGGAACTGTAAGTCAATTAAACCTCTTCGTTTATAAATTACCCAGTCTCATGTCGTATCTTTAAAGCAGTGTGAAAATGGACTAATAGAGTTTCAATAGCTGTAGGACTTGAGAGCTTTGCCTCATCCTTCAAGTGAAAAAGTTAACAAGCCAGCAGACATTACCATGTAGAAACAGTTAACAATTGTACCTGTCTTCTTTACGTCGGTGCTCTTCTGTAACTTCATCTGCTCAAAGCCTTTTGGCAAATTTATAAAAGATCAAAATCAAAAACTGTCCAGTCCACCAGTCAGTTCTGTTATGTTAGTGAACATAATACATTAGGAAACAGAATCAGATACTTAAATAGATTTTTCATCGTGTAATGAGTTGTCACTACATTTAGAAATGAAAGATGAAAGTAAATAAATAAGTCATAGTCTTTGACAGGAGAGAAAGACTTTTAAGTGTATTATAAATGGTGAGCTAAGTAATACAACAAAATCCTTGGGGAGTCAGGTTAGGATTTTTCCACTCATCTTGAAGGATGCACATAAGTTTGACAAGTGGATGAAACAAGGAAATAGGATCCAATTAAAAACTGTCTCAGAGAAAAGTAGACAGGATCCAAATAAGCTCAGCTCTTGCATCCTTCTACCAGGGAGGTTCTGCCCTCATCTGATTTTCATGCTATGGTTTCATGGGTTTTTTTCAATGATTCTACTATTTTCAAAAAAAAATAAAAACACTTGAAAGCCACTACTATAACTAAAGAAAAAAAACTGAAGAATCCTGAGTGGGGAGTAACATGGTAATAAGCGCATCAACAGTAGAACAGCTGGGAGGCTGTTGCAATCTATTAGGTAATGAATGGTGGGCACCTAAGCCAGTGGCAGCGGAGATGAAGTGTAGCAGGGATGAATTAACTCTGAGGGCAAGGTAAAAGTGTAAAAGATGAATCACAAGTTCTAGGTTTTGGTAGCTGGGTGGATGCTGAACTATTAAACTGAGCAAAGAAATCAATGAAAAGAAAGAGCTTTTAGGAGAACATATGTTCTAAATTGAACTTGTCTAAGCTTCAATTACAAAGAGAGGATCAATTTGTGTTTCAGGGAGGAAATATCAAACTAAAGATGTCTAATAAGCAACTGGATATGTGAGTCTAAGGAAATATTTGATAGTCATCAGTATAGGTGTGGATAAGATCACCAAGAAAAAAATGCACAGTGAGAAAGGAAGTAGAACCAAAGAAAACCCTGGAAGAACTCCAATATACAAAAGGCAGACAGAGGAGGTGGCAAATGAGATTGAGAAGAAACATGAAAAGTAGGTGGAAAACTAGGGGAAACTGTATAACAGAAGTTATAAAAAGAAGGGTTTCAAAACAGCAAGAAAAAAAAACTGTTACAATTTCCCAGTAATCAATGAATTGCCTTTCAACTCCAAATCCATCCTTCATTGCCTGGGCTCTTCACAAATAGAGCTAAGGTCTTTAAATATTTCTCCTTTGTAGCTAGCATAATGTTAAACTGTGTCATAGGAAGCGTTGGAAGGCTTGTGTTTTGTTGTTGTTGTTGTTGTTTTTTAACTCCAAGATGGTGGAATGGAGGCATTGTTGGCATGCCTCTCCCACTTGGAAAAACAAAATAGTGTGCAGAAAGTCATGCTACGAACTTTCTTCCAAGAAGCAACACAGGAACTTAAAAACACTGAAAGAAACCACAAACCCTTTGAAAGAAGCAGTGGGCAGTAGTCTACACGATAAACCAGGAGGAAAACTGGTAGTTGCCAGAACATGAGTGGGGAGAGACTGCCTCCATGATACACTCTCCCACTGGGGAGCCGAGCAATCCAGGCCACAGGAGAACACCTTAACCCTACCCAGCGCTGGTGCTGACTTAGTGAGCAGTGAGGTTTTATGAAAAGGAGCAGCATCAAACCATGTTTACTCCCAGACCCAAGCAGGGACAGAGGTAAGCCATTTCTGATCCTACCTCACCAGGGACCTCACCTGAAGTCTGCTGGTTAACTGAGGCAGTGGTCACAGGTTGAGAGAAGCTCCCAACTGAGACCTGTGATATAATCTTTAGTGGGGACAAACGCCCTTGGTCAGAACCGAGGGGTGGGCAGAAAGTGTGCTAGAGCTGCAGGCACAGGACCTGGGAGCCTCTACCTCACGGGCTGACCAGGAGGTGCACGACCTAAAAGCTGGTTTCTGTGTCAGTTGGGAACACTTATGGCTTGGGACAGTTTTGAGGACTGCCTGGAACCCAGCTAGCTACTGCTAACACCGTGGGTATGAGACCTGCCCTGCCAAGTTCATGGGAGCTAAGAGGGGCTTACTGCCACCTGCCACCCCATCCTTCCCCTTGTGGATTCTTCTGTACAGCAGAGGTAGCTGTGTTCCTCCCTGGAACATTATCCCTGTGACCAGGGAACTGTCCTCTAATCCCTATCGGGGCCACTGTTTGCACTCAAATGTGGGGAGCCAGAGTGTGGACTTGCCTGACCCAGCTCCGACTAGCTTTGCCCATCCACCTACTCTGGTAGCCTAACACGACAGAGACTTTTGCATGCTTCATGGCCCCACCCATTGCCTGAGACACCAGAGTACCTCCCCTGGGTAACATAAGGCAAGCACAATTCCCACCACTAATAGTGCAACTGGTGCTCTTTTGCAAGCACTACCTACAGGCTGGAAGCAAACCAGCACAGCCCATTACAATATCTGCAGGGACATCATAGTGCTCAGGAAGAGAAAATGTTATGCATGACCTCAGCTACCACCACTGCCTGCATCACCCTGGTTAACCAAGAGGCCCTGAGTCTGTCCATAGGCCCAGTACATTACTACTACAGCTGGCATTTGAGAAAGCCAACACATTAAGGCTATTTATAACCAAGGAAATCTCACAGAGTGTGTCACTCTCCTCTCACCCTCATCAGAGCCATGCTAGTACTCACTGTTGGGAAACTGGAGGACAGTTCACAGCAGTGGATCCCTTGTAGACATTCTCCAGCACCAGCCTAGAATGTGGCAGCCCCACGAGGTGGCTAGAACCAGAGCAGCAGCAAGATTCATAGTAGTCTGGCCCTCAGAAACTGCTACTCCTAGGGTAAGGGGGAGCGTACCACATTAAGAGGGCAGACACTCCGTCGGACAAAAGAAACCAGACTGCAGGCTCTGAGTCCCTGAACTTTCCACTTGTGGGAAGTTTCTTTCAGCAGAGGCACAGGTGCAGTGCTGGGCTCAGTAGGGAAAGTATGCGGCTCTACCCCAATTGTCAGGCAGCCTTGGTGCTCATGAAGGATCTTGGAGAAGGGGACTTTTCTCCCCCTCACTCAGCACTGCAGACACAGCTGGGGCTCCTCCCACAGGAGCATGGCATGGGTGCATCTGTAGACAGCCTTTCTATAACACTTCACAGTGGCTGCCTCCCCACAAGAGGAGTGTCCTCCAGGTTCAGGCTTGCAAGAGAGCCAGAGTCACAATCCCCCTCTACACAGATGAAAAGAGGTGCCTGTGTAATGGGAATAGTCAGAGCAGAGTGTGCATAGTGTGACTGGGAGATGGATCACTTTCCTGGTGGCCCGGAAGGGAGGCTGTGGTGGCTCCCTCCCTTGCCCACAAAAAGACCTCAGTGCATTTCACTGAGAGCTTCCCCAGCCATCTCTGTCAAGGCTGTGGCCTCTGCCCACCACTGGGACACTGCATTTACCCAGCTGCTTTAGTTGTAGCTGTTTTTCACCATGGGTACCTCCTACTGGCCTATAGCCTGAACTGTTCAACCCAGTAAATAAAACAATAGAAAAAAGAAAAAAAAATTTAAGTGCATACCACTGAGGAATGAGGTAAGCGTCATAAGATTTCTCACTCCAGCCCCACAGGAGAGAGTAAACCTGTTCACAAACCCAGCACATTGCTACTATAACCAGCATCAGAGAAAGCCATCACGCAAAGATTTTCTATAACCAGGAAACTCATACAGAGTCTTTGGCCTTGAAAGTACCCAAAGCCAAAACTAGGTGACAATCAACTATAAACATTAAAGTCATACCCTCAAGGCAGGG
>NW_012116265.1:12778145-12785592 GCF_000951035.1 Colobus angolensis palliatus | reverse complement strand
AACCTGCAGGATGGGAGAAAATACTTGCAAATTATGTATCCAACAAAGGACTAATATCCAGAATCTACAAGGAACTCAAACATATTGGGGAAAAAAAGTAATCTTATTAAAAAGTGGGCAAATGACATAAATAGACATTTCTCAAAAGAAGATATACAAATGGCCAACAAATATGAAAAAAAAAGACCAATATCACTAACCAGAGAAATCCAAATGAAAACCACAATAAGACAACCTTATTCCAGCAGAATGGCCATTATTAAAAAGTCAAAAAACAACAGATATTGGTATCACTGTAATGAAAAAAGAATGTTTATACACTACTGCTGGAAATGTAAATCAGTACAACCTCTATGGAAAACAGTACAGAGATTTCTCAAAGAACTAAAAGTAGATCTATCATTTGATTCAGGAATCCCACTATAGGGTGTCTACCCAAAGGAAAATAAGTCACTATGTCAAAAAGACAGCTGCACATCTATGTTTATCACAGCACAATTCACAATTGCAAAAATATGGAATCAACCTAAATGCCCATCAACTGATGAATGCATAAAGAAAATGTAGTACATATGTATACCATGGGAATACTACTCAGCCATAAAGAAGAACAAAATAATATATTTTGCAGCAACTTGGTTAGAACTGGGGGCTATTATTCTAAGCAACTCAGAAATCAAAAACCAAATATTTCATGTTCTCACTTATAAGTGGGAGCTAAGCTATGGGTACACAAAGACATACAGAGTGGTAGGGTGGACACTGGAGACTCAGAAGGGGGCAGTGTGAGAGGGGGTTGAGGGATGAAAAGCTACCCATTGGGTACAATGTACACTACTCAGGTGACAGGTGCCTAAAATCCCAGACTTCACCACTATACAATTCATCCATGTAACCAAAAACCACTTACACCCTAAAGCAGGGGTCTCCAGCCATGAGCCAAGGACCACTACCAGTTCATGGCCTGTTAGGAACCGGGATGCACAGCAGCAGGTGAGCAGTGGGTAGGTGAGCAAAGCTTCATCTGTATTTACAGCCGCCCCCCTTCACTTGTGTTACCACCTGAGCTCCACTTTCTGTCAGATCAGTGGTGGCATTAGATTGTCCTAGGAGCACAAGCTCTACTATGAACTGTGCAGGCGAGGGATCTAGTTTGTGTGTTCCTTATGAGAATCTAATGTCTGATGACCCAAGGTGGAGCTGAGGTGGTGATTCCATTCCTAGGGAGCGGCTGCAAATATAGATTACCATTAGCAGAGAGGTTTGACTGCACAGAGAACATAATAAATCTATGGCTTGCAGACTCGTATCAAAACCCTATCAGTGAGTAGCAAGTGACAAGCTGCATCTGGTGGCAGGCTTTAAGTCGGAATCCGATACTTACTTCAGTCTGCACGTGGCCTGTCCATTCTTTTATTTACCACTTCTGTCCATACCTCTTTCCTGCACTATGCGCTTGTCTCAGTCACTGTTTTGGTAAGCCCACAAGCTAACCCTAGCCAAAATGAGTAAAAACCAAACGTCACTGGAGAGCTTCTTTGAAAAGGGGGAAAGATCCAATGACGGGACAGCAGAAGATGCTAAAAGTGCCAACAAAAAAGAAAACTAGATTTAAAAAAATTACCAAGAGTCCTACTTAAATTAAGAGTTCATTGCAACAGGTGATTCACCTTCTCCAAGCCTGCTTTGTATATGTGGTGACCAGCTATGCAATAAAGCCATGAAATCTTCAAAACTGCTTCACCACATGGAGACCATGCACCCCGCATTAAAAGACAAGTCTTTGGAGTTTTTCAAAGGAAAAAACATGAAAACATGAACACGAAGAACAGAAGCAATTATTGAAGGTCACCACTTCATCAAATGCATGTGCACTGCGAGCATCATTCTTAGTGGCTAACCACATTGCTAAAGCTAAGAAGTCCTTTACCGCTGGTGAAGAGTTGACCTGCTTGCTGCTAAGGACATTTGTCATGAACTTTTAGGAGAGATTGCAGTTCAAAAGGTGGCACATGTTCCTCTCTTGGCTAGCACTACAACTAGATGAATTGATAAATAACAGAGAATATTGAGGTACAATTGTTAAAGAGGATTAATGAGTCATCGTGGTATGTAGTCCAGGTTGATGAGCCTATCAATGTTGACAATAAGGCACCAATGCTTGTTTTTATGCAATATATTTTTCAGGAGGATGTGCATGAGGATGCGATGTGTACTTTTGTTGCCAACCAACACCACAGCTGCAGAACTATTAAAGTCTTTGAATGATTACATATCAGGAAAACCAAATTGGCCATTTTGTGTCGTTATGTGCACAGACAAAGCAGCTGCCATGACTGGATGGCTTGCTGGTTTCACTACTCAAGTCAAAGAGGGTGCTTCTGAATAGGAGTCTATGCACTGTGTCATCCATGGAGAAATGCTGGGTAGCTGAAAAATGTCACCTGAACTTAACAACATTTTGCAGGATGTGATTAAAATCATCAGTCACATTAAAGTACATGCCCTTAACTCATGTCTGTTCTTGCAGCTCTGTGAGGAGATAGATGCGGAGTACACACGTCATCTCTTATACACAGAAGTGAGATGGCTTTCTAAAGGTAGGTCACTGGCAAGATATTTTGAGTTACAAGAGCTGCTCCAGAGACCTCTTTTAGAAATAGTCACTACCGGCAGCACATTTCAGTGACACGGAATGGGTTGCAAAACTTGTTTACTTGTGTGACATATCCAAATTCAACCTGCTCCACAAACTCAATCTGTCCCTTCTTGGGAAAACGACAACTGTGTTCAAGTCAGCAGATAAAGTGGATGCATTCAAAACCAAACTAGATTTATGGGGGCAACTAGTGAACACTGGGAGTTTTGACATGTTTCAAATATTAGCAGAGATTTTGAAAGAGACTGAGCCAGGGCCTCCTTTCTCCCAGCTGGTGTATGATCATCTGCCTCAGCTTTCAAAGGAGTTTGAGCATTACTTCCTGATATGGTCTGGCTGTGTCCCCACCCAAATCTCATCTTGAATTGTAGTTCTCGTAATACCCATGTGTCGTGGGAGAGACCGGTGGGAGGTAATTGACTCATGGGGGCAGTTACCCACCATGCTGTTCTCGTGACAGTAGTGAGTGCTCACAAGATCTGATGGTTTTATAAGGGGCTTTTCCTCCTCTGCCTGGCACTTGTCTTTCCTGATGCTATGGGAAGAAGGACGTCTTTGCTTCCCTTCCACCATGATTGTAGGTTTCCTGAGGCCTCCGCAGCCATGTGGAACTGTGGGTCAATTAAACCTCTTTCCTTTATAAATTACCCAGTCTCGGGTATTTCTTTGTAGCAGCCTGAGAACAGACCAACATACTTCTCAACCACCAAAGATCCCCAAATTGGGAAGAAATGGCTCCGCGACCCACTTGTAAATAAACCAGGTGAATCAACTTTGTCCATGCTAGAAGAGGATCAACTTCTTGAGACTGCAAATGACTCTGGCCTTAAAAGTATGTGTGAAACAACTTCAAACCTCTATATGTTCTGGATTTAAGTCCAGGCAAAATATCCTGAGATTGCCTTGTGCACCAGAAAGCCTGCTTCCATTGCCAACATCCTATCTTTGTGAAGCAGGGTTTTTTCTGCAGTGACAGCAACCAAAATGAGACTATAGAGTAGAATAGACATAAGCAACACACTTTGGGTGTCATTGTCTCCCATTACCCCGAGATGGGACTGTCTAGTTGCAGGGAAAAAAAGCTCAGGGCTCCCACTGACTCTATGGTGAGTTGCATAATTATTTCATTATATATTACCGTGTAATAATAACAGAAATAAAGTGCACAATGAATGTAATGCACTTGAATCATCCCAAAACCATCCTTCTCTCTGCCTCCCAGTCTGTAAAAAAATTGTCCTCCATGAAAAGTGCCTCTGGTGCCAAAAAGGTTGGGGACCCCTGCCTTAAAGCTATTGAAACCAAAAATAATAATAATCATAATAATGATTTTTTTAAAAGGACACTGCAGGAGGAAGGGGCTTCTCTTTCTGGTTCCATGTTTTCCGTTTGTTGCATTTTCATTTCAGCATCCTGTGTGAGGGATAGCCAGTGGTACTCAACTCCATCAAGTGTCAGCAGTACCTGTATTGGGCAGCTTCCCATCAAGTTTCAGTAACCTAACCCCTACTCAGATTCTTAGTGAATCTGACAGACACCCTCACAGTCAATCCCCCTGCTTCACCCTACCAGCATCCTGGAGAGGTGTTTCCTGCCCATCATTTGTGGTGTGGTTCCCTGCTTTCCAGCATCACTCCACCTTTAATTAGGAACAGTGCCCCTCCTTGTCCAGCAACTGTGGATCAGCTATGACCCAGTAACTCAGCAAGTCTCTCCACCACTCAGGGGGCTATAGCCACACCTTCTCCAACAAGGTCTGAATCCCAGCCTTGAAGAGAGCCCCCTCCAAGTTTATACCTCCTTTGGGCACTCTCTCTCAGCCCAGGGGATTCTTTAGAGTCATCTCTGTCCTTTTACAGATAATCCCCTTATAGTTAATTATATCAGGAGTCAGCAAACTTTTTCTCTGCCACAACTATTAGCCTCTGCCAGCTGCAGCACAAAAGCACAGACAATTATAAATGAATGGGGTCGCTTGATTTGACCTGTGGTAGGCTAAATGTAGCCCATGGGATATGGTTTACCAACTGCTGCTGTATGTTAAACTTTCCCTGTTAAAATTACTGTGGGACATCTGTCTCGCCTGTTTAGGGGCAAATGCTGACTGAACTCTAACTGAGAGACGAATGCAACAAATATGTCAAGTAGGAAAAGGAACAGAAAGTATCCTTTGGAAGTGCTAGTGACTGTATCAAAAGCAGTCTCAGTAAAATGGCTTAGGTGAGGATGATGCCAGGTTGTGGAGAAAACAGAAGGTGAAAAAGCAGAAGCACTGTGTATAAATCATTCTTTTAGGAAGTCTGGATATGTGAAGAAAGAAAGAGATTAGTAGCTAGAGAGGAATATTTATGTGTGGGAAATAAGATTGCAAAATAGTTGAGGTTCTGAGGCCAGGCAGGTCCAATATACAAGAAATAAGATGGCAGACTTCAGACAAGCCCTATCTACCATTAGGATCCATGCAAGCAAGGCACTTATTGTTGAGAGTCCTGTGCAACCACCGGCTGAGAGTTTGCTACACTTCTTTCCTGCAAACACTGTGACATACTTTCCCCACCCTCTGCAGTTAATTCCCAGCTTTCAAGCCTCCTGTCTTAATAAGTTACACAAATAATGGCCTTCATCCTAAAACTGCTTTGCAGTACCAGATGGTTCAGCAAACTATGGCACAGCCAAGTTTAAGGATCAGGAAGAAGATAATGATTTCTTGCCTAAGAACTCAAAGACCATCCTTTGGCAAAAGTTTATTGAGCAGACCTTAAAATTAAAGGTATCGATAGGAAATGTTTTTTAAAACATCGATAAAGTAGAAACATACTGGATTTAACCATTGGAGCACATAGCTGGAAATCAGAACATCAGAGGTACAAACGCGAGAATCACCATTTCCTGAGCACCTCAGTATGAAAGGTGCTTTGCATACAGTCAAGCATCTCTGCAAAGCTTGGCTTAACCTCAGGCCAACCTTACAAAGAGGATTTCTAACCTCCCCAAGGGCATATACTAGCTCTTGTTTATCTATTCCCAGGCTCCAGAATAGTCTTAGTGTTTGGCACATATAATATTTACTTCTCAAATGAACAAAGTAGTCCCTTTTTTGCAAATGAAGAACTACTAAGGCTCCCAGTAGTTAAGCAGCTAGAAAAGCCTGGATTCAAACCACACCTTAAAGCAACCTTCTAAATAACTAGGACACCCCACAACTGGAAACATATATAAACCAAGACAGAAAAGAACATTTGTTTCAGTTTGCTTTTCTGTAAAATTATAAGACTATGATATATTACTTGCTTACATTTATACAAAAGCATAATAATGTTCAACTTTATTTAAATAATAATAGCTATTGATTTATGGTTTTCTATGGACTAATTTCTGTACTAAGTGCTTTACATACGCTCTCTCATTTAATCCTCATAACATTATTATTATCATCCCCATTTTATAGAAAAGAGTTAAAGAAGTAAAGTAGCTTAAGTGGCAGAGCCAGGATTCAAATCCAGATAGGAAGACTATTTCCAAAACTCAACTTTTCAGTCAATACACTTGTTACATGTAAATGGCAGTGGCGAAAAGGCAAAAAAACAAAAACAAAAAAAAACAGGTATACCAGTGAGTAAAGGTACTCTTCCCTAAAAGCAAAATAAACTGATAAGAACAAAGGGCTTGGGTGGGCACAGTGGCTCATGCCTGTAATCCCAGCACTTTGGGAGGCTGAGGTGGGTGGATCACTTGAGGTTAGGAGTTCGAGACCAGCCTGGCCAGCATGGTGGAACCCCATCTCTACTAAAACTACAAAAATTAGCTGGGTGTGGTGCTGAGCACCCATAATCCCTGCTATTTGGGAGGCTGCGGCAGGAGAATTGTTTGAACCCAGAAGGTAGAGATTGCAGTGAGCCAAGATTGCACCACTGTACTCCAGTCTGGGTGACATAGTGAGACTCTGTCAAAAAAAAAAAAAAAGAATAAAGTACTTATTGTTGTAATTAAGGCTGTGAGTCCCCCCAAAAAAACAGAACACACATGAGCTAGGTTAAGTGAAACAGAAATTAATCGTTTTTAAAGAATACAATAATGATGGTAGTGGTGGTGGCGGTCATCATGGTAGAAGCAAAAATAAGCAATAATATTAATAACTCAACAATTAAATGGCCCGTTTCTGTGCCAGGCCCTGTTCTAAGCACTTTACTTGTATTAACTAATTTAACCCCAACAACAGCCCTGTAGAGTAAACATAGCTGTAACCAATATTACAGGTAAGGAAACAGCTTCCAAAAGTTAACTTGCCCAAACTCAAAAAAGTAGAAAGCTTTCTTCCACAGAGACATCTCTATTCCACAACCAAAACCTAGCAGGCTCAGTTCCAGGCTGTATTTTTGCTCTGATTTCATCAGGAGTCCACCCTGGTCCAGCACCTCAGAGCAGGAGGCAGAATCAAATGGACCAGTGCCTGGAAGCAGAGAATTAAAGCTCATCCATTCGTCCATGAGCACATTCATTCACAAGCACTTATTCATCCATTCACAGCACCTGTTTCATAGCAAACCCTGTCGGCGGAGTAGATTCTAAATGTTTATCAAGCCAGGCACTGTGGCTCATGCCTGCAATCACAACACTTTGACAGACCAAGGTGGGAGGATCACTCGAACCCAGGAGGTCGAGGCTGCAGTGAGCCAAGATCACACTACTGCACTCCAGCATGAGTGACAGAACAAGACTTCATCTCGAAAGAAAGAAAGAAAGAGAAAGAGAGGAAGGAAGGAAGGAAGGAAGGAAGGAAGGAAGGAA
>NW_012116265.1:12770499-12778055 GCF_000951035.1 Colobus angolensis palliatus | reverse complement strand
GGAGGGAGGGAGGGAGGGAGGGAGGGAGGGAAGGAAGGAAGGAAGGGAGGAAGGAAGATGTTTATCAGAATGAATTAAATGGATTCATGTAACCACAAATATTCCCATCTCCCAAATACTCCAAGCACCAGCATTATAGAAATTTCAGAGAGGTGTGCATATCTGATAAAGGCCTGATAAGCCTCTTAGGGTCATTCATAATTAGTGATAACAAGATTTAAAAACTAAAAGAAAAACTCACAAAAATATTTGCATTATATGGGAACCAAAGGGTTAATCAGCTCTTTCAAAAACACAAGAAAAAGAACAGTCCAGTTGTAAAAGGCTCAAAAGATATATAAACAGACAATTCACAGAAATCAAATGACCTTAACAAATGCTATTTGTTATTTCACTAAATAATTGCAAATTAAAATAATAAAATGATATTCTTGTCTATCTGTTTTATACAGATGAAAAAAACCTCTCACAGGGTTAGCAAAGTTATACCTTGTTGTAAGAGTATTAACTATAAAAATCTATATTAACATGTATATCTACTATGTACCCACAAAAATAAAAAATTTAAAAAAAAAAAAGCTACATTAGCTTTTCTGGAGAGAAACCTGGCAATACAAGTAAAAATAAATAATACAGGCCAGGCGCAGTGGCTCATGACCATAATCACAGTATTTTGGGAGGCCAAGAGTTCGAGATGAGCCTGGGCAACATAGTGGGACCTTGTCTCTAAAAAAAAATAAAACAAAATTAGCCAGGTGTGGTAGTGCACACCTGTAGTCCTAACTACTCGGGAGGCCGATGTGAGAGGATTTCTCAAGCCGGTGAGGTAGAAGCTGCAGTGAGCCAAGATCGCACCACTGCACTTCAGCCTGGGTGACAGAGTGAGACCCTGTCTCAATCAATCAATCTATAATATACATAGATGTTGACTCAGAAAATCTATTTCTATGACTATTATCCTAGGAAGATAAAAGAAGATATTTATATAGATATATAGATATATTTTATGTATAGATATATGCATAAGAATTTCACTGTAGAAATTCTTCAGAAATTTTAATTCACTCATCCATTCATCCATGAGCACATTCATTCACTCCACCCTGGGCAACAGAGAGAATGAATTTTTTTATACTTGTAAAAGAGTAAGAAAAAAATATAAATCCACTGGATAAGAATACATTAAACGTATCTAATCACTGGGACACTATGTATCTGTTAAAAGAGACAAGGTTGAATCCTAAGTGCTGACCTGTAACACTACGTTGTTACAAAAAAGAAAAACACACTATACAACAGTATGAATGTATTGAAACTACTTCATATCAGATTCAACCCGGAGACATTACATGGATAGTGTATTCTATAATATACACGCTAATATGGTTTTTAATAATCTAATAAATCTAGATTTTCTTATATTATTTCCAAAATTTCTGGACCAAATTATCCTAATAGGACCCCCATCCAGCTCTAAAATTATTTAATTCTAATTTTTTTTTTTTTTTTGAGACAGCATCTTACTCTGTTACCCAGGCTGGAGTGTAGTAGTGTGATCACAGCTCACTGCAGTCTCGACCTGTTGGGCTCGAGTAATCATTCCACCTCAGCCTCCTGAGTAGCAGGGACCAAAGGCGCATGCCACCATGCCTGGCTAATTTTTTTATTTTTTTGGTAGAGAAGGGGTCTTGCTATGTTGCCCAAGATATTCTCAAATTCCTAGGCTCAAGCGATCCTCCTGCCTTGGCCTCCCAAAGTGTGGGATTACAGGCATGAGTCAATGCACCTGGCCTAATCCTATAAAGTTTGTACACCATTGATCTTATACACAGTGCTAGTATTCTTTTTTTTTTTTTTCTGAGATGGAGTCTTGCTCTGTTGCCCAGGCTAGAGTACAGTGGCGCACAAAGCTCCGCCTCCCGGGTTCACGCCATTCTCCTGCCTCAGCCTCCCAAGTAGCTGGGACTACAGGTGCCCGCCACCACACCCAGCTAATTTTTTCATATTTTTAGTAGAGACAGGGTTTCATCGTGTTAGCCAGGATGGTCTCGATCTCCTGACCTCATGATCCGCCCGCCTCAGCCTCCCAAAGTGCTGGGATTACAGGTGTGAGCCACCGCACCCCACCACACAGTGTTAGTATTGCAAGGCCACAGTGTGTCTCCCCTCTATGTTTCAGAACCTTTTATTGAAGCACAATATGAAATCCAAAAAAACGTTCAGAATTTTTATATCTATGTTGTAAATTTAAACTTTTAACATTACACCCTTAATTATCAATTATAATTCATGTTGAATTTATTTATGGAAATCACAAATTATAATGATGTCTTACCTCAATAATAATATAAGGACCACGATATTAAAAAAAAAAACTAAGAAAGATAATATAACTTTTTGAACATTGAAAGAAAGAGATGAATAACTACACACTATGCCATATATGGTACACTTAACCCAAAAATGTTGAATATGAATCAAACTCTATTAGAGGGCACTTATAAACAGCAATGAAGCCCCTTGGCAGTGGGTGGGACTGATTTGGAGTCAGAAGACCTGGAAACAATGACCACTCTTTTGGCTCCAGAATCCCAAACAAACCAAATAACCTGAGACTCAACTGCCTCCTTTGTAAAAGCCTGATAAAGGAATTATATAATGCCTGTAAAAGGTGCCTGACCGAGTGCCTGAGACAAAATAGGTTCTCATTTTCTTGTTTAATAGAAACAGCTGCATCACTGTTGCTTTTGTTAAGGTTAAGGACATCTCAACTTAACTAGTTTGTTCATCTGAATGTTTGTAACATTGTATACACAACCATTCTATATTTTTATACTAAATATTAGAAAGGGGCTTCTTGTTTCCAAAACTCTATTTGTTGGCATAGTCTTTTCCACCATAAATATGCAAAAACATGTGTTATCTCCGAAATTCAGGGAGAAAGCATACTTACAAAGCACACCCCCAAAACTCCGAGTTGCTCTTCTCTGAGCTCAACGCTCTTTTTAGGCACATATGTCTGCCTCCTATCATTTCTTCATGAGGTTCAGGGCAAAGGGCCTAGTCAAGCAGATGATCTTTGGTTGCCCCTATACTTTCCCCAAACCACCTACAAATAAACGAAACAAGGGGTAAGACATACCTACAACTTTAAACATTTTTAAATAATGAAATATGAAAATTAGGTCCCTATGTACAGACTATGGCATAACACAGAACAGAGAAAATGCTCCTAGAATCATTCAAAAGCCCAAGTGACCTCACTACAATTCTTCACATCCAAGTGCCCAGCCAACATATTGTCACTGGTGACTTCCATCCATGTCTGGTCATCCCTGGGGCTTGCCAGAGAGTTCATGCTCCAGTGTGAACCGCAGCCCAAGTCTAGCCAAAAGTACTACGCCATGAGCATGTCTAAAAGTTGGTAACTAAGTCAGGTAATACAGTTAACTTGTTACTTCTGAGTGTGGTGACCCAATTGTACTTCTAAGCCAGTCTAACACTCCTAAAGGAAATATTTTATAAGTTGTCCAATTCTTCCCATACTCAGTGCTACAATTAAATAAATAAAAGTAAAATGCCTTTGGTTGTAGGAAAGAGCTCTGGATAGAAATGTTTTCAATTATTTGTGACTGCTTTCGCAGCAATCTCTAAGAATCCACAGGAAGTGATCCAGAGAACTGGGAGTTGTCTGCATAAAACGTAGATCTGGGAATACATCTATAAATCATTTCAAGAAAAAAAAAAGGTATTCTGAAAAAGCAAATCAAAATAAAACTGTCAAGAAACAGTTCAAGGTGACTCCGGTTTTGCAATAGCAGACAAGATATGCTGAGAGAACACAGGTACGCTGCACACTTCACTCTTCTAACAAAACAGCCACCATAACCCATGAGTCATAGGCACAACCAAATTTATGTACGCCAATGTGAAACTGCCGAAGTTTTAACCTTATCTCTGTGCTGTCCAGTACAGTGGTCACTAGACACATGGCTACTGAGCTCTAGCTCTAGCCAGGTCAAACTGACATAGGCTATACACGTAAAATGCACACCAGATTTTGAAGACTTAAAATTTTTTTTTAATGTATAGACCAGCATGGTGGCGAGCTACGCCGCAGGCTGAGACAGGAGAATCGCTTGAAACCAGGAGATGGAGGTTGCATGAGCCCAGACCACGCCACTACAGTCTAGCCTGGGCAAGAGAGCCAGATTAGGTCTCAAAAAAAAAAAAAGAAGTAAAAATCTCAATAAGTTTTATATTACTCCATTGAAAACATTTTTCTATATTGTGCTAAATAAACTATTAAAATTAATTTCACCAGTTTCTTTTTACGTTTTTAATGTTGGTACTAAAAATTTAAATTCACTTGTGTGGCTCACACTGTATTTGTATTAGACAACAGTAATCTGCATAATTAATAAAAATAAACAATAAATGCTGAGCACTTGCAGGGTGCCAGATACTTTACATAATACTCAAATCAATGCTGCAATTAATGGCAGAGTTTTACCAGACGCCTACATAACAGATTGGCTCCATCAAACCAATAAAAGATGCAGCTGGGATTCAATGTCAGGTTTTTTTTTACGAAATAATTCAATTAAGGTACAGCTAACAGCTAAGGCTGGGGCAATTCCCAGGATGGCACGGGAAAGAGAGCTCACTAATACAGCGTTCCCGAGAGTAGCAAGCTTTTTGTGACTACAAAACAGGTATTTAATTAAAAAAAAAAAAATTAAGTTCTATAGCAGGACAGGCAAGCAAATGTCAGACGGTTCTCTGAAGGACCTACCGAATGAGTCCAATCTCCTGTCCCTTAAAGCTTCACAGATGCTAGCGGTAGAGCAAGCTGCTCCAAAGGAAGGACAATGCGGTCCAGATTCGCTGGATAATCTGGCCAGGACCTGACCGCGGGCACCCCTGCCGAGGGAGGGAGGCCTCGGGATGACAGGCGCGTCGTCTCCCCTCACCTCTGCACACACTCCACCCATCCACGGCCCCACCCCAGATCCCGCGCCGCTCTGAGGTCCCCACCCCTGGGACAAGGGGAAGCGGGACTAAAACGTCTACAGTAAGACGGGGAAGTGGTCGAAAAAGGGCAAGGGGGAGGTGAGCGCAGGTACCTGAGACGGAGGATGACCCCAGCTCCTTAATGCCGGATCATCGCCTAGGCCCCACCCGGCTCCCGCGGCTACCAGTGACCCAGAAGGTGCAACTGACCAAACGCAGCTACTCAACCGACTCTGCTCTCCCTAGACTCGCAGCTATGGCAACTTGAACTAGCCGCCCAGCCACAGCGAGAGTACAGGACCCCGCTGCCGCCGCTTGGCCCTCTGGGAGTTGTAGTCCATCTCGGCCTCACCATCAAGGAGTTACCAAGGGAGAGGGTGCCGAAAAGGAACTACAAATCCCAGGATGACATATAGCGGGCCTTCGGGTAACTTTCTCGGAAAAGAAGCCTGATCCCTCGGCCGCGCCCTCTTGCCCTGCTCTATTTTTTTTTTTAAGGACGAGCCTCCTTTGTAGGAGGCAAACTCCAGATAGAAAGTGCATAAAAATGCTTCCTTAACCTTGACTGTAATTTTACTCCCTGGGGAACAAAAGGAGTCCCCAAGGACTACGGTAAGATGGGGAAGTGGTAGAAAAAGGGCAAGGGAGCGGTGGGAGGACAGGGAAGGACAGTTTCTAGCACTGAAATGTAAAAATCCCCTTAATACCAGCGTCCAGTATATTGTTCCAAAGAGTCACAAATTCTTAGAACCAGACGGGAACAGAGAAGATTATGTAGTCCAACCTGTTTGGCCTGGAAAGAGTAAGGGACTTGCCTAAGATCCTATGGCTCATTCACGGCACACCGAAAGTAGATGTGAGGCTGTCAGCTCATTACTGCTGCTACTTCAGTCTAGGTGTCATCTCCTCACTCTAGAACATAAAAGAAATGTTTTCCACTCAGGGGAGTTGGTTTCAGTCACGAAGAGAATGAAAACCTCATTTAAAAAAACTGAACTTTGGAAAAGCTAAGAAGTAACAAATTAGTCGTAACAAATTAGTCATGTGAATTGCCCTTCTTCTCCGCCAGAAAGACCACTTCCCCTTCCTTCTTTGAGGCTAAACTCAAGTATTACCTGATCTGTGAAAGCTTTCCTGGCTACGTGAAGAAGAGCTAGATAATGTTTAATAACAAGGGTTCCTTAATCTAATAATTCTGTGTCTATCATCCATTTCCCAGTTGGTCTCCTCTATTAGCCCTTCAAAGGGACCTAACCTTTTTTTAAAATTTTTATCTTTCTTCTCACCCTTTCCTCAATGGCCCTTCTCCATTCGTATCCCTCTCTCTCGCTCTTTTTCTCTCTCCACCTTTCTCTCCTTCCGTCCCTCCTTACCGTTCCCCCGCAACAGGCACAGTCATAAATAATTAGCACATAAATTTGATATAGTCGAATTATTCGAATATTTTGTTCTAGCCAACACTGAGACATAAAACTATCTCAGTTGGTTTGAACATAAAATAATTCTTCTAAAGACCTTCCATGCATTTGCAATTTCAAGCCGCTTAGTTGAAATTGTTCCTCAAGAATACACTCCACCGGACAGAGTTTAAGATAACTCAGAACAGCCATAAAATTGCCCCATACGCATGCAGAGGCATAATAATAACTGTTTATTTGTTAACATTTTAACTTTTAAAACACAATTCTATTCATTCATATAATTCAGCAAATGTATGCTGGATTATTTCCAGGATCCAGACATTGTTTTAGACGCTGAAGGTGCGATGAAAATAAATAAACAACATAGACCTTGTTTTCAAGTTGTTCAGAGCCATGTGAGAGAAAAAGACTAATAAATGACTACAAATCTCTGTGTACTCATACATACAAATCTCTGTGTACTCTCAGAATACTGCATAGGTTTCTATGGAAAGACATAAAAGAGAAGCTTTCTGAAGAAGTGATAATCAGTTTAACTGCAGGAGAAATGTCTACCAAAAGAGCTAATGTAATCCTGAACTACATTAATAAAAATGTCCACAGCTTTTCCTCCCTGGTTCAACTATATTTAGAGAATTGGATTCTATTACAGAGGCTTCATTTTTCAAAGTGATATTAACCAAATAAACATCACAGGACACAACTGGCACCAAAGGGTTAAAAATCAGTTTTTTTGTTTTTTTTTTTTTCATTTTGATCAAGAAATGTTTAAATATGTTATTAAATTCATAGCGGCTGTTTGTCAGCTATGGTGTGCTTTCAGTCAACAGATGTGGCATCCCAAAATAAATGTAGTGAAGTCAGGGCGGGGGCGTTGACTCAAACCTGTAATCCCAGCACTTTGGGATGCCAAGGTGGGCGGATCACGTGAGGTCAGAAGTTCGAGACTAGCTTAGCCAGCATGGCGAAACTTCGCCTCTACTAAAAATACAAAAATTAACCGGGTTTGTTGGTGGGTGCCTGTAATCCCAGCTACTTGGGAGGCTGAAGCAGGAGAATCATTTGAACCCAGAAGGCGGAGGTTGCAATGAGCCGAGATCATGCCACTGCACTCCAGCCTTA
>NW_012116265.1:12710454-12770449 GCF_000951035.1 Colobus angolensis palliatus | reverse complement strand
ATCATTTGAACCCAGAAGGCGGAGGTTGCAATGAGCCGAGATCATGCCACTGCACTCCAGCCTTAGTGACAGAGCAAGTCTCCATCTCAAAAAAAAAAAAAAAGTAGTTAAGTCGCATCACTGAATCTTCTTAACAAAGAAGATTTATGTCTTAACAAAATAGACAAAATGAGTTAAAGCCAACAAAATAGATTTTACCTGAAATTGTCTCATAACTCTCAGATATGTATTACTTTTAATCAATATGGCCAACACACATTATGCAAACACAATTACCTGTCTCACCGTGGCTGATTAGACAAAGAGTAGATAGACACCTGAGACCATTTGGGCCAATCAAGCTCTTTATCCTTTGAGAATTGAATATGGGGACTCAAGCTCCCAATTTGTTGCTAGAATAGTCTTGATGTACAGGTAAGAGCTGAGGCCGCCACAGAGAGGTGACCATCTTCACCTGTGTTCAAGAAGCAGCTGACAATGCTCACCTGCAGAGACAGAGAGAGGTGAGTGAAGCAGTGAGAGGAAATGAACTACACAAGCACGAGGAAATAAGCCCGAGAGAATACAGCCCCGGTTCCTGACAACTTCTAACTTCCTGGATTCAAGCCTTGTTATTCCCACTTGTATTTCCTGTACTTGGTTTTCCACAATACACTAGAGGCAACTGGAGGTGGTTAAATGCACAGATTCTGGACCCAAACCACTTGGATCCAAGTCCGTTATAGTACCTATCAGCAATGTTACTTCAAACAAGTTACTTAACCACTCTGTGTCTTCATTTCTTCCTCTTCTAAATGTGGACAATAAAAACAGTACTGCATTTGTAGTTGTGGGGGGGTAAAATAAATTAATGTGTGTAAAGCACTAAGCCTAGTGTCTAATTCATGGTAAGCATTACTGAATGTAAGCTGACCTTATATGTAAGCTGTCAAATACTATGACATCCTAAAAATGTTAGTTCCATGAATATTGGTACTCTATTATTTTGTTCTAGACACTTAGAACAAAGAATATATTAATACCTTGTTGCCTCATGATGATTTCCCTTTTGAAGCCTAAGATTAGTTCTGTTGATTGAAATCTAAAGAGCCTTGACTAAGGTTACATTAATGAGATCACCAGCCTGTAAGATCCAAGATGCTAATTCTAGATATAGTTTCTTGAGCAGTTTCATCAGAAACACTTTTGAACCATACGAAACATTAAATGCCTAGATGAACCAGTCAATAAAAAGGTTCTGGAATGGGGCTAGTCTAAAAGCATTGACCTGAGCATCCTAACCCAACTCATCTAGAATGAATAAATGTAGAGAAGGGAAGACACCTCTTATGTAAGAAGCTGTGGGTGGCAGACAGAGGTAGTGCTGTTTTAAGGAGAAGGGACAGAAGTTGTATTTCACCAATAACTCCCAAATTTATACAACTATGAAACCACAACAGCTGATATGATTTGGTTCCATGTCCCCACCCAAATATCACGCGGAATTGCAATCCCTAATGTTGGGGATGGTACCTGGTGGGAGGTGATTGGTTCACAGCAGTGGATTTCCCCCTTGCTGTTCTCATAATAATGAGTGAGTTATCACAAGAACTGTTGTTTGAAAGTGTGTAGCACTTCCCCCCTTCACTCTCCCTTTCTCCCACTCTACCATGTGAAAAAGGTGCTTTTGCTTCCTCTTCACCCTTCGAAGCACCATGATTGGAAGTTTCCAGAGGCCTCCCTAACCATGCTTTGTGTACAGCCTGTGGAACTGTGAGTCAATTAAACCTCTTTTCTTCATAAATTACACAGTCTTGGGTGGTTCTTTATAGCAGTGTGAGAATGGACTAATACAACAGCACACTAACTATGTCCATGTGACAGAAAACTATATTTGAAATACCAAAAGTTTCCTCAAATGTTTATTTTTTTTCACCGTGGCTCTCCCCTTATCTTCATTTCTGTCAGCTACACTGTTCTGCATTCATGACCTTAGAGATGGGATGTGACCACAGAAAGCAGAAAGGGAGAGGAATTGAGGAAGAAAAAGAAGAAGAAAATGCTTCATTTTCTTCCTAGCTTTTGAGTATTAAACACAAACATTCTCAGATAGGACAGGCTGTGTAATTTGTTGTAGGACCCTGTGAAAAATGAGTATGTTAAGCCCTTTTGCAAAACTGATTAAAATGTCAAAATGGCAACAACACAGCATTAAACCAAGCACTGGGCCTTTCTGAATACAGGGCCCTGAGTGATTGCACAGGTTACAAACCCATGAAGCCAACCCTGCTGTCACAAAGGAGTCATGCTATAAACAAATGATTTGGAAGGAAATACCATGGACAAAAGAAAAGAGATTCCCCCCCAAAGAAGAGACTCCTGACTGGGAATGTGCTAACACAGAAGAAGGGGGTCCTGGAAAGGGAGGAATAGGAGGTTGGGGAGGCAGGCCTGCAAGTGTAGGGAGAAAGCCTGTGTTGACAGAGTGCCCAGCCTCCACTCAAGCAAGCACTATTTATAGCTTGAACCTACCTGTTTTGCCCATAGGCATCAGAGGAGGATGTTACTGCAAAAGTAACCTGCATTGTTCTTGGTGACTGTCCAGCACAAGTGATGACCACCTACATCATTGGAATTTGCTTTGTTCCCTCTAGCCAACACAGATGGTCAAGCTCCCTTGTAGTATCACTGCACAGTTATAAGTCATAAGACAGAAGACACCAAGTATGATGTTATAGGTAAGTAAAAGGGAAATCCCCCAAATCTTGATTAGGTGGGACTAAATGGAACTACTCAAAATTCTCAATCAAGTCAGTGGTGAAATTCACTCTCTTTACATAGGCAGAAAACAATCATAAATGGTTGTTGACTCTTTCTATATCAAGTTTGCAAGTTACCTTCAAGTCTAAGAAGAGTCAAGATAAAAAACAAGCTATTGCAAGGATAATACTGCCTACTACTCAAAGAATCATCTTTAGCTTCATTGTGCTGAAGCTCTGTTGATCCCATGAAGTTCTTTTCAGCCACACACTTACTAGTTATAGGTAATTATCACTGTCAAGAGCATCACAGATATAAAACACAGCAATTTATATGCATTTAGGCCAAAGTGAGCCACTAGTAATGTACTAAACCAAAATTGCAAAACATTTCTGTAGTCAAGCAATATAGCCAATCAATAAAGAGGTTCTGGAATGAGGCTAATGGAATGCTCCACTTTAATGGGTACTGTCTGAAAAAAGATAAAACACACAGAGGCATACATTGCCTAACACCACTTTCTAATATTTGAACCATGCTAATAATTCCTCAATGAGAAGGAAAAAGTAGTGTTCTATAGCCATTCTCATTCATTACATTTGAAAGGATTCTGTGTGTGTGTTTAAGGGACCTGAGTGCACTTTTCTCTTTAACCTGATCACAAAGATTGATCATCATCTTATCTCATGTGTTTATTTGCCCCATTTTAAAGGTTATGCTAAAGAAAGACAATTGTCTTATTGTCATAGCAATTTGCTGAGCAATTTGTTGAGCAGACTATTAGAACATGGTTAGCCCCAAGGCATGTTCCAATTTGCTGAACTGAAACTGTAGGCACAAGAGTTTTTGCCTACATGATAATTGCCACTAAGCCAATTTCATGCTGTCTAAATCTTGATGTAAAATATTATGGGTTTCAGCATACCACTTTTGTTCCCAGCAAAGGTGGAGTAACAGAGACCAGATTTACCCTCCCACCAGAATTATACCAAAAAAAAGGCAAGATATATGAAGCAATGCTTTTCAAGGCAGTGGTTATCATACCAAGAAGGACCATGATCCCTGAAAGACAGGAAACAAATAAAACAAGCCTTATGATTGCCGCAACTTACTGCCTTGAGAGAGTTTCCAGGTCATGGTGCAAGGTGAGGGAACCCAGGCAGAGCCCAGTGGATTCTTTATACTGGGGAGACAAAGCTGACAGTTTGGGAAGACGCAGGTAGGTAGAGTTTGCAGGACAAACTACAGGATGTAGAGAGCTATGTAGAGAGAAAACTATAAAGGGTGTCCATGGAATATTTAGCAGAGTACTAATCATTACACACACGTGAAAAAAATGAGGCTGGAGAAAAAAGCAACTAGCAAGATTGGAGGTAAAATTGTCTGTTGCTCACAGGGGACCAGGAATAGTGACTCTTTCCACCAGCCAGATTTGAAATACCTCATAAATCATAGAACACTGGGTACAGTAATCAGAAGGGTCTTGCCTAGGGAATGAGAATAATCAGCCCTAGATTATATGCTGTGCTAGTCCCACCTAATAAAGCTCAAAACCAAGGTCCACAAATCCCACATTCTTTCAAAGTAATTTACATCTGACAACAAATCTCAAGAATATTTACATGAATGCAAAAATTCCAGTGCCCAAAATGGGTAATATTTACAATATCTGCCATCCAAACAAAAATCAGGCATGCAAAGAAACAGAAAAATGCAACTCATTTTCAGGAGAAAAATCAACCAATCTAACTGACCCAGAATTGATGTATATATATATATGTGTGTGTGTGTGTGTGTGTGTGTGTGTGTGTATATATATTCAAATTATTGAACAAGGACACGGTTGTACATTGAGTTTTGTACCCCAGAAAGAGATCTTGAAATTCTAATGCCCAGTATCTGTGAATGTGACCTTATTTGGGAATAACATCTTTAACAATATTTAAGTTAAGTTGGGGTTATAATGGATTAGCATGGACCCAAATAATATAAGGACTGATGTCCTTATAGGAAGAGGGAAATATGGACACAGAGACACACAAAGAGAATGCCTGATGATGACAGAGGAGAGATTGCAGTGATATAATCCAAAGGATGTCAAGGATTCCCAGCAACTACTAGAAGCTAGAAACAGTCAAGGAAACATCCACCCACAAAACTCTCAGAGGAATTATGCCACACCAATACCTTAACTTTAGACTTCTAGCCTCTAGAACTATGAACAAATTAATTTATCTTGTTTTAAGCCATCAAGTTTGTGGT
The DNA here is from genome assembly GCF_000951035.1 of Colobus angolensis palliatus. NCBI lineage: Eukaryota > Metazoa > Chordata > Mammalia > Primates > Cercopithecidae > Colobus > Colobus angolensis. The sequence goes on along the minus strand of NW_012116265.1, from coordinate 12,765,448 downwards.
ACTTTGTTACAGCAGCCCTAGGAAATTAAAATAGATATCAAGGCAATTATTGTGTTTCAGATAGTCAAAAAGTATTATACAAAGAGATGTGGAAAATATGAAAAAAAGCCCCAAATTGAACTTCTGGAGATGGAAATCCATTTTATGAAATAAAAAATACATGGGATGGGATTAGTGGCAAAGTAAACATTATGGGAGTACAAAAAAGAATACTGAATTTGAAGATATAGCAAAAGAAACTATTCATAATCAAAGACAAAAAGAAAAATAATTGTTTACTGAGAAAAGCATCAATATTCTCTTTGTGAGACAATTTCAGTTAGCCTAATAAGTGCAATAGTTGGAATTCTCGAAGGAGAGGAAAGTGATAAGGCGAAAAAGACATATATGCAGAAATGGAGAAACAATGGCTAAAAGTTTTCCAAGTTTGACGAAAACCATAAACACACAAATCCAAGAATCTCAAAATACCCCAAGCACAGGAAACTTGAAGAAAAGTACATCAAGGCACATTACAGTCAAATTGCTCTCAACCAGTGACAAAATCTGAAAAGCAGCCTGAGTAAGAAAAAAAAAAAAAAGCAGATTATAAAGGAGCAAAGAAAACTTTGACATGAGATTTGTCCTTATAAACAATGCAAGCAACAAGAAAATGAAGTAATGTTTTTAAAGTAGTGAAAGTTAAAAATAATGTCAATCTATGATTCTATACCCAGAAATGATATCCTTTTTAAAAAAAGAAGACAAAATTAATACTTTTTCAGACACAGAAAAGCCGAAATAATTTATAACCAGCAGATATGTATGACAAAAAAATTAATGAATATCATTCAAGCAAAAGGAAAGTGACAGCAGTGGAAAATATGGATCAATACTAAGGAATGAGAAAGACCAGAAGGGGTAACGGTCTTATTATTTGAATCCCTTTAAAAGATAATAATACTGTATTATGGGATTTATAACCTATATGTGAGTACAATGTATGGCAACAGAAGCATGAAAGTTAGGCAGGAGAGGAGAAATGGAGTATAAAAAAGCATTCAACAAGTATAGTGCTGAAGGGTTCTTTTAAACCATGTATAAATTGGCATACTAGCAACTGAATGTAGACTATGATAACTTAAATATAGATGCTATAAACCTTAAAGCAATGAGTATAATAACCAGAGTTATAGCTAAGATTTAGCAAAGAAGATAAAATGGAATCATAAAAATTCCTTAATTAATCCAAGCATATGTTTAAAATAAAAGGAGAATTGGATCAAATAACAATGGGGCAAATAGAAAACTAATAGCAATTATCCACTTGAACCTAATGTGAATAATGGCATTAAATGTAAGTGATCTATACAATCCAAATGAAAGGCAGACATGGTGATACTGAAAGCAAGGCTGAACTCTATGCTGTTTATAAGAACTGCACATTAAATATGAAAACTCAAAGAGGTTAAAGTATGAAAAAAGCATACCATGATAACGCTGATCAAAAGAAAGCTGGATTGGCTCTACCAATAACACAAAAGTGGATCAAAAAGCAAAGGATGTCACAAGGTATAAAGAAGGCCATTTAATAACAATGAAGGGAACAAGAAAATAATAGTCCTAAACACGTATTTACCTAATAATAGAACTTCAAAATACATGAACTTCAAATTGCATGAAGAAAAACCTTACAGAAATGCAGTGAGGGGGAAAAAAAAACAAATCCCCAATTGCAGTAAAAAATTTCAGTACCCATATCTCAACAATTGACAAAACAAGTAGACTTTAAAATTAGCAAAAATACAAAAGGCTTAAACAATACTATCATCAACTTAACCTAATGACATTTGTAGAACACACAACTCCACAAAAGCTGATGACACATTTTTTTCAAGTACACACTGAATATTTTACCAAGATTGACCATATTCTGAATCATAAAATGAGTCTCACTAAATTTAAAAGTGTTCAAGTAATACAAACTATTTTCCCTGCGTATAATAGAATTAATTTAGAAATTAATAACAGAATATCTGAGAATTCATCAAATATTTGGAAACTAAATAACATGCTTCTAAGGAATCTAGGAAGAAATCTAAAAGAAAAATTAAAAAGTATTTTAAACTGAGTAAAAATGAAATTACAAGATATGAAAGCCCGTGGTATGTCTCTAAAGTAGTATACGGAAAGTCTACAGCACTACACACACACAATATTATACAAGAAAAATGGCCTCAAATCAGTGACCTCAGTCTTAAGAAACCTCACCTTAAGAAGTAAAGAAAAGAAGAGCAAATTAAACCCCAAGTAAGCAGAGTAATAATATAATAAAGATCAGAGCATATATCAGTGAAATAGAACATGAAAAAATAATAGAGAATGTATGAAACAAAAATTTGCTTCTTTAAGAATATGAATCAAATTGATAAACCTCTGCACAAAATACTTAGGAGAAAAAAGAAGATACAAATTATCAATATCAGGATGACAGAGTTGACATTAGAATAGATTATAAAAAATATAAGAGGATAAGAGAATATTATGAACAAACTTATGCCAATAAATTCAACAATTTAGATGAAACAGACAAATTCATTATATAACACAAACTGCCCAGGCTACCTCAAGAAGAATTATATGACTTGAATAGCCCTAAATCTATGTTTAGAAATTGGATTTATAGTTAAAAACCTTCCAGTAAGGAAAATGCAAGGTTCCAACAGCTTCACTGGTGAATTCTACCAAACAGGTAATTAAGGAATAATATGAATAATATCAGTTCTACACAAACTCCTATAGAAATTTAAAGAGGAAGGAATATTTCCCAACTTATTCTGTGATGGAAGAATTAATTGCACTCATACCAAAATTTGACAAAGAAGTTACAGAAAAGAAAATAACAGACTACTATCCCTCGTGAACCTCTGTGCAAAACTTTTAAACAGAATTTTAGCAAATCCAGTGAAAGAGTATATTGAAAAGATGATACGGCCAGGCATGGTGGCTCACGCCTGTAGTCCCAGCACTTTGGGAGGCCGAGGTGGGCGGATCACGAGGTCAGGAGTTCGACACCACCCTGGCTAATATGGTGAAACCCTGTCTCTACTAAAGATTCAAAAAATTAGCCGGGAGTGGTGGCGGGCGCCTGTAATCCCAGCTACTCGGGAGGCTGAGGAAGGAGAACCGCTTGAGTCCGGGAGGCGGAGGCGGCAGTTAAGCCAAATTCGTGCCATTGCACTCCAGCCTGGGCGACAGGGCGAGCCTCGTCTAAAAAAAAAAAAAAGATAAATAGATCATGATCAAGTGAGATGTATCCCTGTAATGCAAGGTGGGTTTAACATTCAAAAATCAATCACTATGATTCACCACATTAACAAACTACCATGGAACCGTCACCACAAGCAAGATTTAAAACAGTTTTATTACCCATAAAATTATCTGGTGTTCATTTGTAGTCAGCCGTATCCCACGCCTTTGCAACCACTGATCTTTTTCCTGTTCCCATAGTTTTGCCTTTTTGAGAATGTTATATAAATGAATCATTAATAGGAATAATTACATATAAATACATAATATTTTGAGTTTGGCTTCTTTCACTTAACATTATGCATATAAGATTTATTCCATAACAATACCATGGTGATTAAAAAAAAAAAAAAGGCTGGGTGCGGTGGCTCAAGCCTGTAATCCCAGCACTTTGGGAGGCCGAGGCGGGCGGATCACAAGGTCGGGAGATCGAGACCATCCTGGCTAACAAAGTGAAACCCCATCTCTACTAAAATTACGAAAAAATTAGCCGGGCGTGGTGACGTATACCTGTAATCCCAGCTACTCAGGGGCTGAGGCAGGAGAATCCCTTGAACTCGGGAAGCAGAGGGTACAGTGAACAGAGACCACACCACTGCACTCCAGCCTGGGGGACAGAGCAAGACTCCGTCTCAAAAAAAAAAAGAAAAGAAAAGAAAGAGAGAGAAAAAAAAAGATTTGTGCATGCTGTATCAGCAGTTCATTCATTTTTATTGCAGAATAGTATTCCAATGTGGAGGTATCAGAATTTCTTTATCCATTATCTAGTCGTGAGACATTTGGTTCGTTTAGTGATTATGAATAAACCTTCTATAAAATTTGGAATACACATATTTTACGTGTACAGTTTAATGAATTTTGATAAATGTATACATCCACTTAACCTCCAGCCTAATTAAGATATGGAAACCCTGTGTGTTCCCTTCTGTCTTTTTCTAGTCAATCTTTCTTGACTTTTTTTTTATTCTGATTTCCATAACCACAGCTTTTTCCTTCCTGTCCTAACCAAGTTCATGTAAAAGGAATTATGCAGTATAGAAGGAAGTGACATTCCTTTTATCCCAAGAGGAATAAGTGATTGAAGACGTTTAAGAAGGAAATAAGCACAATCTGATTTATGTTTGTAATGATCTTTTTGGCTGCTGTGCGAAGAATAGTGAGTATGCCACGTAAGTATTATTTTTCTTCCCATCTTCCAGGGGGAATACGGCTCAATAAAATTCCCAGGTCGACCAGAATTTCCGTACTGGACCCATCCAGGGAACCTGGAACTATTTCTGCCATTCCCGATTCTTCCCAGCAGATGGCCCCAACGTCCAGTTACTGAACTGCCTCGCGGAGCCGCGGGCTGCAATGTGAGGCGGCCGCTGCCGGTCGACTCCAGCATCAGACTGGCAGCTGGAGTTGGGTAGCAGCGAGAATCCTCCAGGGGTGCAGGGAGACAGCTTCGGCCGCACTGCGGGCTGGCCAGGGCTGCGTGCCCGTCTCTGACTCTCAGCAGAGGTGTCTCTGGCCAGGAGAAGCTGAAGTTCGGCAGGACATTGGCCCGACCGGGGACAGTTCACTCCGCGGGGACTTTCTCTGGATAAGGAGTGCGTGCGAGTGGGTGCGAGGCAGACAGGGTGTCTAGAAGGCTACTCGCGAGGGAAGGTGGCTCCTTGGATTTAAAGACGAGGAAAGGAGGGGGAATCTAAACTAGGCTTTGGAGAGAACTAATGGGAGGGGCGCGGGAGAGGGGGCGGGCTGGAAAACAGAGGGAACAGCCAGGACTGGTGTTGGGTGTCGGGGAACAGACGGAGCGGACTGCGTGGGTCCAGCCAAGGAAAGTGAAGCAAGCAGGCTTGTTTGGGTCGAGGTTGCCTAGGGAAGCGGAGCACTTAAGTGCCTCTTTTCCCCCTTCTCCAGCCTCCTCCACAGTGGTGAGGTCACAGCCCCTTGGAGCCCTCCCTCTTCCCACCTCCCACTCCCGGGTCTCCTTTGGCCTGGGGTAACCCGAGGTGCAGAGAGCTGAGAATGAGGCGATTTTGGAGGATGGAGAAATAACCCCGGGTCCCGTGGAAAATGAGGCCGGCGGACTTGCTGCAACTGGTGCTGCTGCTCGCTCTGCCCTGGGACCTGGGCGGAAAGGGGTGTTCGTCTCCACCCTGCGCGTGTCAACAGGAGGAGGACTTCAGAGTCACCTGCAAGGATATTCAACGCATCCCCAGCTTACCGCCCAGTACGCAGACTCTGTGAGTACCCGGGAGAGATCAGGGTCGGACCCAGAGACCAAGGGCACCTGCAAAGGTGGCCCGAAGTGCACAAAAGCAGTTCAAGAACAGCCCGAAGTTGTGTGTGGGAGTGTGTGTGTGTGTGTGTGTGTGTGCGCTAAAAACTTAATCGCCCACACTTGGGAAGGTATCATTGTTGACATCCTCATTCCTAACACAGGAAAAGTTTACAAAACTTTGATGTACAATGACAGTGAGAGCTGTTCTTTCCAACATGCTGCTATTCCGCACTTTGCCTAACCCTGGTTGAATCTGTCTCATTTGAATTAATAAGGATAATGGCATTTCAGGAACTGACCTTTTTGATCTTATCTTGGGTAATAAAAATTGCAAAAATATGTATTTCTCCTTTTTGTTTCTCTAGATGGGAGATTATCTTAGCAGTTCTGCTGATTCATTAAATTGTTGACAAAAGTTTAATCAGGGGCCCTTTTTAAAATGAACTGTCTATACAGTATCTATAAGTTATTTACTCAAATGTGAACTGCCAGTGAACTAGTGCATCCAGAACCCTGCTTTGTGATAGGCATGATAGAGGTATAAAGAAATGAAATTTCATAAAAGTATAGTACAATTATCTGCATGTTAAATGTTACCAAATTAGAAACCTGATGTTAAATAAGATTATGCACACACAACCTGTTTCTTAACAGCAATTTAAATCAGTAATCATTGAAACTGTAGACAAATCCAAGGGAATAAAGTCTCTCTTGATTGGTTATAAATAGAACAGAAAGAAAGCATAATAAAACAACCTAGGCTGGTTAAATCCAGTTAAGGTAAGGAAGTGCAGGTTATTAAAGAAAATGTTGATAGATGAAAAGAAATGAGAAAGCTGCACCTCTAGATTTTCTCAAGAGTTTAGCTCATGAAGATTATTTAACAGTAGATGAATATTTCAGCACAGAGATGTATTTCTGTGCTCTGAGATATCATAGTTTCTCAGCACACCTGAATTAATTAGTTCAATAACCTCCAAACAGTGTGGTAGTCATTCTCCATGCTGCCACCACAGAATAAAATGTGTAAAAGGTTTAATAGCCTCTTGATTACACCTCTACATGGGTTGCTTGTCACCTCTAGAATAAAACTCTTTTGTGCAGCCTACCAGATCTTTCAAGACCTAGTCAAGTCTTTCCAACCTCATTGCTCCTAATTTCTCTAACTTCCCCCTCCTGCTGAGAAGAACTTCTGGTGATTCCCCAAAGGTCCCTGCTGTTACAGCTGCCCTTGCCTTTCTTCCCACATTCTGTCCCCTCTGCCTAAAGCACATTTTCCCCATTTCTTCACCTGGCTGATGCCTACTCCCAGATCCAGATTCTGGATCAACCCTGCAGGAAGCTTCTCCTGACCCATGACCTTTAGGCTGGGTGAGCTATACCCACTTCCCAAAAGCATTCTGTGCGTGAACCTAACCCTAGTCCTTAGACATTGTCTGCTTTCTTGTAACTTGTTACTTTTTTGCATGCCCACCCAAGCAGGACACAAGCTTCTCTAACATAGGGATACTGTCATTCAACCCTGAATTCCTGAAGCCCTGGAACTACTCAGACACACACACACAAAAGCTTATGTGAATAAATGAACAAATGAATATGCCAGGTCTCTGAATGTCCGCTGTGTGTTGGAGAGAAAGAAATCCAAAGACATCACTTCTTCAGAGATTTCTTTAACAGTGGCAGAAATTCAAGTCATTGAAGAGAGATGTGGCTCTGACAGTGAAAAGGGACTAGTAGACATCCTGTTTAAAATTCCACCAAAAGTTGAGAAAGAACGGGTATAGTGAATGAGCAATGGAACAGGAGTCAGGAAACCAGCCTTCTCTTCAGCCCTTCTTTACTAACCGTGAAATTGTGTAAGATGACTGATTTGGAAGGAGCCAAATTTCCTTCTGAGTAAAAGAGAAGATTCAACTAGGTGCTTTCTAGGTGATGACATGTTGCTGATGAAAATAATCTGAGGGAAGGCACTGAATCACAAGAAGTAATTGGCTAAAGACAGTGGCAAGGAGGATCTGACCTTGAGACTAATGGAGAGGGAGGTAGTATGTTCTGAAGAATAAAGTTATTCTGAGATGGAAAAGAGAAACTTGATGAAAAGTATGGGTAAAACAATATGGTAGTCTCCTTTGAACAATGGCTACAACCATCTGCAACAGTAGAAAAATGATTTTTAAATCTTTTGGGGGCAGTAGAACTCTTCTGTTGAAGAAAAGCATACAAGAGAAGTAAAACGTGTAAAGCTAGCAATTATATTGTGTTTACTTATGGGGGGGCAGGTCCTGTTCTCAGCACTTTGCATGAAGTCACCCAATGAATTCTCACCAAATACAATTAAGTAGGTGATGCTATTATCCTCATTTTATAGATGAGGACATTGAGACACAAAAATAAAATGAAATAATTTGCTCAATGTTGCACAGCTTGTAAGTGGTAAAGTCAGGATTTGAAATATCATATCATCAACTATGGAGCCTGCACCCTTAAGCCACCACTCTCAGATGAAAAGTGTGTCTCGCCATACTAGTTTTCCCTTGATGGTCGTAGGCTTTGGAGAAAAAAGTCTGAAAACAAGTCACATTCAATAAACCCACTGATAACCTCAGGGGCTATTCGTCAGATAAAAGAACTCAGAAAGCAGGAGGTTAGCAGGGAAAGGAAAGAAGAAGGGAAGGAAGAAAGAGAGAGTGGAAGAGAGGGAAGGAGGACAAGAAAGACTAAATTAGTCTTTCTTGACAAGAAAGATTAAATTAGTCTTTCTTGACAAGAAAGATCAAAATCTTTGTCTAGATCTTTCTAGACAAGAAAGATCTGAGTTATAGAAGGTATTCCCAGCTGAAATAAACTAAGTTTTTGTCATTAGAAAGCCATTCTGGGTGGTGACCTCTTTTTGGAATCTACTTAATTTATACTTAATTTATACTTAAATTATACAGAATCTATCATTGAGACATGTTCTCTCACAAGTTTTATATTATTCAGAGTGTACCTCTTTTTAAAGTTTTTGAAGAGCTTACACTGGTTTAAAATGTAAGGTATTTTGTTCTTATAGAGTTATTTGCATTACTTCTGCAACCTTCATCAAGATGCTGTATAACCACTTCTTAGACATTTTACAAATTATCATGGTACTGAGAACAACTCTTTCTAAACCTTATCTTCTACTCATAGATTATTGTTCCGAAAGGTAAACAGCTCTCTTGCCCTACTATCCATATCCCAGCCCCGTGCTCTTATGGATGGAGGGGAGACAGTTACGGACTGTGGCCCTCACTGAAGAAGTGATGCTGTATCTTTTCCTCACTCCTCCCCTCCAGAAGGGTATGATGCTTTACCTGAGTGGAAAGTGAGGGAGAGCTGGAATGCCTACTTCCCCCACTGCCAGTGGAACATTCTAGAATCTAATGTGTAGGTAGTTTGAAAAAAATAACTCTCTTCAATTGAAAATTACTGATTTAAGGACACTTAAATGAAGCAAGAGAATAAAATTAAACATATAAATGTTGGCATATAATTATAGATCATATTATCTCAAAAGCAAGGATAACAAGATTGACCCATCACCCTCTCTTACTCAGAAAGTTGCCATTTGTTGCCCCTGTGCATGAGAAGATCCTTCCTTCTCTGAATAAGGAGGTGGAAAGGATTTGACAACGATTCTGGACCACTCTATGTATTTGTGTGGATTCTTCCTCAAGAAAGTGCTGACATGCCTTACTATGTTCTTTTAACCTACCTGCTTTCAGTTTCATTATGACAGTAATTGCCACATCTGCCTTCTCCAACCCCACTGCCATCTGTGGTCTTGGGTTTATCCATTTGTGTGCCTTCAGATATGTTTCTGAAGAAGCTGTTGTTTTCAGGTTCTGTTTTTACTCATTTGCATTCTGCATCTGTGGCACTAATCGATGGACTTTCCCAGTGTTTACTAAACTGAAGACAATCATTCATCATCTTTGGCATTTGTACCCTGTGTTCCATCTGTGCTGTTATTTACTCAGTATTTTTAAGTTGACTCACTTTTCTAACTGAAATTTATTTAGAAAGGTTACAAGTGGAAAATTAGCATGACTTGGTACAAATAGGAGGTAACCAGAAAACTAAAGACAGCAAAAACAAAAATATAATTAAATTCTAGCTACAGACTATTGTCTGTGAATACACTGAGCTTACAGCTGCCTTGTCTTTGTTAAAAAGGAAGTGAAATAAGTGTTAATAAGTATTAAAGAGATAACAATCTGTCATGGTGTCCTTGGTAGTATTGAAAGGATGGAAAGACAATAAAAAAAGGAATTCCTCTTTCACTGTGTGATTCACTGTTATTTAATGCCAGGTGGGCACTCCACCTAAAATAATCTCATGTATCTCCAAGTCATCTTTGTTCCACACTTAAGGAAATGTGAATGTTTTGTATATTTCACAATGGTTTTAGTCACAATCAGTGGTTGTAATCTGAATAACAATTGTTTCCAGCCTAAAGAGAAGCCCTCTGCTTCCACACTCACATGCTCCCCAAACACAGCCCCACACATATAAGGTGACTTCAGTTTGTATATCCAGGCTTTGTGAATTATTCTCTTCCATTCTCTCTCTCCTCTCCCATACATATGAAACAGTGTTCTAAGAGGAGTGAAGAATTCTGACCTGAATGTTAAAGGGGTTTGATTTATTTACTTGAGATGAACATAATAATAGACAATAAAATTTGTCCATCATATATATGAGAGAGAATATATATAGAGAAGGAATATATCTATATACCTGTATGTATATATATAGACAGATATATATTCATATATATATATTTAAATCAGTCAAGGTTTCTGATGATAAGTAATAGAAAACCCACTCTGTTTAGGTTAAGGAGGAAAAAAATTTTTTTGAAAGAACAACATGTAATTTACAGAATTACTGTAGGACCAGGCTTTGAAAATAGGCCAAGGCTTACGGTGGGCAAGGAGCTGGAGCTACAGTGAATCATCTGTTTAGGACAATTCCATGGGCAATATAGAAACCACAGCCACTGGACATCTCCAGTTTTGTAGCTGTCAGACTGTCTACGTGCTGCTGTCAATAATTTCCCAACCGTCCCTGTCTCTTTAAATATCCTACCCGAGAGTGGTATCCTGTATGGGAGCACTTGATTGACTGGCAAGCCATAGCTGCTGTAGGTAGGAAGAGGAAGGAGATCACCCGCCTACTTTTGGTGTCTGAAGTAGGAGACGCAGGACTGGGTCCTTCTAATATTCCACACGATGGGGAATTCCCCACCAAAGAGGGGCCATATGTACTCTACATTGCTCATCATTTCCTTCATTCTCCAAATCTTTACTAAGGACTGACTATATCCCAGACACTGTGTCATACTCTGGATTTCATGGAGAACACCACCAACATGTCCCTGTCTGCAGGGATCTTCCATTCCTGCATAGTATGGGAGCTCCATATTAATCAAATAATTACACAAACACAGAGTTATAATTGTACACAGAGTTATAATTGTGTAAGTGTGCTTGAGTGTGCTCTTAGTAGAGATGAGGGATACTTACTTAAACTGGGGTTCAGGGAAGGCTTTGAGCTACCTCCTGAAGAACCAGTAGGAGTTGAGTATAAGAAGTTTCAGGGGAGCAGGTAGAAGGTGGAGACATGGTGTTCCAAGAGCTTTGAAGAATTCTGACCTGAAAGCTGAAGGGGTTTGATTTATTCACTTGGGATGAACATATTAATGAACAATAAAATTTGTTACTACTCCCTTCATAACTCAGTACAGGTCGAGGTGAATTCTGATGTCCTTGGGAGTAGTTTCTATGCACACACACAAAAAATAGTTAATGGGGGTAGCTGACTTGGTAAATTAATATTTGGCTTGTTAAAGAAATAAATGTAAAACCTAGTTCTTTTTTGAGTTTTCTATGTATTTATTATTTTATTTGGAAATCTAATCATAACAATTACTTTGAGAAGTATTTTATCATTTAATAATATTTTAATAACTGATTCCCATATAGTTTAATAAAATAATAAATAAATGAAAACAAATTTAATGTATTTTATTTTAAAGTACTTGAATGCTTGATGAAACTTTCCCAATCCTTAGAAAATTCAAAAGCATCTGTTATATTAAACTTTACAAGTACCAGGAATCCTACGTTTTTAGACAGCCAGGCTCTAAAGTGAGATCCTCTGGGTTGAATGCCTTGGTCTGCTATTTCCTAAATACGCTTTTGGGAACATTGCTTAGTTCCTCTGGGCCTCAGTTTCTCCATCTAGTAAAAAAAGGTAATAATAGTCCCTGACTCACCAGATTCCTGGGTGGTATGAATGAGTTAATACTGTCAATGGATAATTTTCAATGAAAGGTAAAATTGTAACTCTCATACACCTATAAATTGAACACATGTTAAAGATTTTAATTAACTCACTGATGAGTGTATATGAGTTGCCTAAGGTTGCCATAACAAAGTACCACAAACTGGGTAGCTTAAAACAACAGAAATTCACTCTCTCACAGTTCTGAAAGCTAAAAGTTGGAAATCAAGGTATTGGCAGGGCCCATGCTTCCTCTGAAGACTCCTAGGACAAATCCTTTCTGGTTCTTCCTAGGGGCTGGTTACTGCTGGCAATCCTTGGCATTCCCTGCATCATTCCAATTATTGGTTTTAGGCCCACCCTCATTCGCTATGGCCTCAACTTAACTCATTACATCTACAAAGATCGTATTCACAAGTAAACTCACATTCTGTGGTTCCAGGCAGATATGAATTTGGGGGGATGCTTTAACCCACCGTAATGAAGAACCTGGTAAGATATTACAACTGGTTTAAAGGATAGCCCACAAGCTAGACATATTTATAGATTAGGAATATCAGAGTGACTATGCAGAGGGAGGCCAAACTAGCTTCTTCCCCAGTCGGGGAGGGAAGTTCATAGAAGCTCTTCCATGCGGGACAGAATTTACAATCCGTAGACAAAATTGTTTTGCGTTGCTACAATTATCTATAATCTAGAAAGGTGTAAAATAATTTCCATAGAGTCAAACTGAGAAACTTGGAAGGGTGTACTCTAGTCAAAACACAGCTTTTCATTGAAACACATTTTTCCCCAGTAATACATATAAAAATATAAAAAAGTTACCGCCTCGCAGTGAGTACTATACAGGTAAACTTATTAAAATCTCTAATTTCCTTTTCAACTTAAATCACAAGTCAAAATAAATTAGTCAATTATGCATTTTAAATTGAAATAGCAAGACCAATTTATTAGATGTCCCAACCAGGTCAACAACTTCTGTTAATACAAATACTCAAAATACCAAATGTATATTGATTATTCTTAAACTCAACACAAATACATTAAAACTATGGGTCTGATTTAGATTCTCATTTCTATTGTTAACTCTAAATTTTCCCAAGCTAAAAAATGTTTATTAATTTAATAAATTGATCTTCGTCCCCTAATGAACTCCAGGTTCCTTATGGAAACATCCACTGGTTTCCAGGTTCCATATATTAGGGTTGCCTTATCCAAACAGACCCTCCTCTTACACCTGTAGGGCAGAAAATATCTTTTCTTTACCCATCACATGGTGCATGGCTGAGATCCTACAACAACAACAAAAAACAGATGGACAAGAAAAAAACAGTAAACAATTACGTTTTACATGACATGGGAGCCTTCAGTAATAAAGACCCAAAGGAACAGAGAAAACTATGTGTTTTTATGGACAGTCGTACAGATTGCAGGACAAAAGGATGTGATCGAATGGTAATCAACTGTGGTCGGTAGTGTGGATCTTAGCAAGTCTTATTTGTTCAAATTCATCTTAGTGTCTCTGTGTCTTCATTCCTTTTCTCCTGGTGTAAGAAGAGCCCCCTCTGAAATGAGGGTCTTCCTACTTTAGAGGAAGACCAGAGATTTGTTTTACCACCTGATTCAGGGGAGAAGGGCAGGAAAAAGTGAGAGAGACCTTCTGCTTCTGCTGTTTTCTCAAATACCAAGGTGTCACGTTTGGGGATAGAATGTTTTGAACCCCATTACATCTGTCATTCAAGTGTAGTTAATAGCATTCCTTTCACTCTCAAAGGTGTCCCAATTTGGGGGCTAAATTACTAGTATTAATAGATCTTCCTATTAGACCGTGAAGTCCAGAGGCCCGTGGGACATGCTCAGCCTTGTGTTTCATTGCCGTAGGTGTGATTGTAGATAATTGTAGCAACCCACTTAAAAGAGGGTTGGTCTCAGCCAGGCACAGTGGCTCACACCGGTAATCTCAGTACTTTGGGAGACCGAGGCGGGCAGATCATGAGGTCAGGAGATTGAGACCATCCGGGCTAACATGGTGAAAGCCCGTCTCTACTAAAAATCCGAAATTTAGCCGGGCGTGGTGGCAGGCGCCTGTAGTCCCAGCTACTCAGGAGGCTGAAGGAGGAACATTGCTTGAACCCAGGAGGCCGTGGTTGCAGTGAGCCAAGATTGCGCCACTGCACTCCAGCCTGGGTGAAAGAGCAAGGCTCTGTCTCAAGAAAAAAAAAAAAAAAGAAAAGAGGGTGGGTCTCTCAGTACCACCTCAAAATCTGCAAGCCCCACATAGATAGTAGCAAAGCTCCTTCACTCCTTCAGTTAAGATTTGTAACTCTTTGGCTCTCTGAAGACACCTGAAATGCCTTTCTTTCTGGCTTACAGCAGGAGCCTCTTAGCTGATCTGCTTTCACTTGTGTTCTCAACAATCTATTCTTCACACAGCAACCAGACAGATCTGTAAAAATGTACATCAGGTCATGTCCTACCGCTACTCGGAACTCTCCTGGTTATCTCAAAGTAAAAAACAAAGTCCTTACCGTGACCCCAAAGGCCCTACTTGATCCAGATCTTCTTTATTTTTCTGATGCTATTTCTTATTGCTCTCCCTCGGTAATTCCGCTTTCATTTCACCCTCTCTGCTGGTCTAACACATGTCAGGCTTCTCACGTTTGATTCCTCCCTCTAGCTGGAACATTGTTTTCCCAGACATCTGCGTGGCTAATTTCCTCACCTCCTTCAAGTTTTTGTTTAATTATTATCTTCTCAATTAAGCCTTTCCTAATCACTTTATTTAAAATAGAACACTCCTGCTTTCAAACCAAAATTATCCCATAGCACTTGTCACCTTCTAATACACCACATAATTTACTTTTATTTTTTATTTATGTCTTTCTCCACAAGAGTCTTTATGTATTTCCCCATAAGAGTAAAAAGGAAAATTTTTATTTTGTTTTATTGTCATTTGTCTATTTTGTTCAGTTTATGAACTCCAAGTGCCCAGAAAGAGCTTGGTATTTAATAGGTAGTCAATAAATATTTGTCTAATAGAGGAATGAATGAATGAATGAATGAATAAGTGAATGGCCTTTAAGGCACTTTAGTGTCATTCCATTGGATCTCTCACACCCTTTTATGATTCTTTTTCAAAAAGTCCTTGAGTTTTATTGCTATGTTAGGATAGATGGAATTCTGCACTTATAGTTTCCTGATTATCTGGGATGTTTGTTTTTTAGATACTGAAATGACATCTGATGGAGTTCCCCTTTTTTCACTGCTTGTCTGGCCCTATGCTTACATTACTAAAACCATGTTAAAGGCATTACTCTGAACAGCCACCTTCAAGGAATATTAATTTTACCAATGCTTCCTAAGCTTTCCAAATGTAGTACTCCTAGGGAAGAGGAAAGGAGAAGAGTTCCCTATGATAGCTGGGGCACCTAGAAGCATTCCAGAACAAGCAGGGCTTTCCTTTGAACTCTCCAGTTGTTTTGTTTGTTTGTTTGTTTTTGTTTTGTTTTGTAACTACCAAAAAATCACAAATAATTTTTACCAAGAAACTTACAAATTATTTTCCGTTATATAACTGTTTTTCATGCAGCTTCATACATACCTTCCTGAAGTATTTTTCTGCCTTCCTGGTAACATCCTTTTGAATTTGCATATCTTGACCCGAAGGGGTGACTTGAAGACCCAACATGCCAGGCACAACAGGCCAGAGAAGATGTTTTTGGGAGGCAACATTGTGTGTGTTTAAAAGTCCAACCTCAACTATCAGGACAGTTTTGATGAGGCCAAGCCCATTAAGACATGATATCAGACACCTACATCCAGAATGTCCAGTTATTTTCATCTGTGTGAACAAACTAGCTATCCTGGGCCCTAAGTCTATTTTCTTAGATCACCTCTGATGAAGTAGTAAGCATACAAAATTCATAATGCATAAAACATATTGTTAAATGAATTAGTTTTGTCTAAATTTATCAGTCAATTTACTAGAGTAGTTGTTGCTTTTTATCTAGAGCTGAGAAATTTAAGTTGAATTGATCTATCTGGTTATTTCAGTGTTTCCTGGTTGTACAAAGTATGTTTGTTACCCTTCAGACTAAGGTTTATTAGACAAAAGTTCATGGGCCTCTTAGGAGTTCATGGTTGTGCTCTTAGGAATCTGTGGTTATGTGAAAATTTGGCCCATCAGTGCATTTCTGAGACTCTATAACTTTCCTTAGATCTTCAAAGATGTCCTTGACCCCTCACAAGTTAAGAAATTCTGCTTTGGAATAATTTGGCATTTTATAAGTATACTCACTATGACTCAATCTTTTTATTCTGTTACAAACAACCCTAACAGATATATTTTAACAATAAATGAAAATCGCCTGACCTTTGTGTGGCAAGCTGGCACAGTTAGTTACTACTTGAGACCATCATTACGACAGTTACTACTGTTACTACTTGAGACCGTCATTACCACAGTTACTACTGTTACTACTTGAGACCGTCATTATGAGACTGAACAAAGGAAGGAACATAGAAATGAAAATGTAAGACCAAAGAAACTGTTTTAAAGGACGGGTCCAGGGGAAGAAGAGAGATCTCTGCTTCTAGTGAGCAAAGGCAGCCCCTGAGCTTCCACAGCCCTTCGTATTTATTGGGTAGCAAGAGCAGGGAGGAGGAGGTAATGATTGGTCGGCTGCTTAATTGATCACAGGTTCATATTGTTACTAACAGGCTTCAGATGTGCCTAATTGCAAAAAACACTGCTCTTGGGGTGTGACTGCCCTCAGCATCCCTTCTGGGTGGCGGATGCAGTTTGTCAGTTTGCCAACATTCTGCATTTATGAGAACAGTTTGCTGTTTACCCATATAGCCTCCAGGGGAATAGTGAGTTGATCACGATCCTCACTCTTTCAGCCTGCAACACCTTTGAATGTGATGGTTTTTCTACTGAATATACTATTATGGTGATTACTTTCTTTATGGCTCACACTTAGCCTGTCCCATGATAGGCTCTTCACACAGAAGTCACTGAATGTTGCCACTTTTTCAAGTCAATAGTTGACAGATTTTTTCAAGTTTCTAATGCCTACTACATGATGTTAAATTCTTCATACTGACTCTGTTTCCATTTTTACTGAAGCTGGTCAACATACGTAATTACTCTCTGCCTTTCATTGCATTAATTAAAAAATAGCATTTGAAAATTTTAAGAATGAGCAAAATGGTCCCATTTGTTGAAAATTACAGATTGAGTTTTAAAGTGTTCCATTTAGATGTCAGACCCTACTTACTTGACTTCATTTCTGTGTGAACCTTTAAGAACATTTAGGGTATTCTAGAAATTTTCAAAACAATTTTTTGATTCCAAAACTGGCACTTGTGATTTTTAAGACATCTTATAAGTATTGTTCTCTTATATGAGGTGACAGGTATATGTACCCTGGATTTTTATGGCACAGCCCCATTGAAAAGACTTCCATGAGAATGTTCCAGAAGTTCAAATATTTCATCATCATTTTAATCTAAACTTCCCACATTACTTGTGCACCTGGAAAGAGCTTTCTTATGTCCAAATTTTTCTTTCAGAAAACATGATCTCTGTATTTATATGATACATGAAGCTTTTGGCTTATACTTTGTAGGCATTAACTTAATCTTACCCATGCCTGTGTGTTCTCATAATTATGCAACTCCAGAGAGGAGACTGAAATTGTCTCCTCTTATTGCCAGGTACTGTCACTTTATATTTTTTTATTTCAATCTTGTTTTAAGCCAAGAAACTAGAAAGCTACTTTTAGGGAAGGGCTTTATACATGAGAATAAAGAGGATCTAAGGATGGGCATAAATGAGATACTCTTCCATGAGAAAGTCTTCAGTTTTTTCATGGAAGAGTATCTCATTTATGCCCGTCCTTAGATTCTCTTTTTTCACGATGTTTTACGATGGCAGTATTTCTGTCTCAACACCCTTTGCAGTTATTTCTGGGTTTGTGGACATGGTCCACAGATTTGAGATGACCAGAAACACTACCTCTAGACAGGTGGCATTTTATTGTAAAATGTTCTCCCTTCTTTCCTTTTTTATATTTTAAATAAGTATTTATTGACCACTTCTTATCTGGAGTAAGATAAGAAGCTATTAAGGATTTTGAGCCACATACACACAAAAGCAACACCTGACTTACTTTTTTTTTTTTTTTTTTTTTTGAGACAGAGTCTTGCTCTGTTGCCCAGGCTGGAGTGCAGTGGTGCGATCTGGACTTTCTGCAACCTGCACCTCCGGGTTCAAGCAATTCTCCTGCCTCAGCCACCCTAGAAGATGGGATTACAGGCATGTGCCACCATACCTTGATAATTTTTGTATTTTTAGTATAGATGGGTCTTCACCATGTTGGTCAGGCTGGTCTTGAACTCCTTACCTCAGGGGATCTGGCCACCTCAGCCTCCCAAAATGCTGGGATTACAAGTGTAAGCCACCCCACCCAGCCCTGATCTGACTTACATTTTAGTAGGATCACCCTGGCTACTATGTTTCTTAATCGGGTGAGAGATGATATTGGCTTGAACCAGTTTAATTGCAGGGAATGTGGTAAGAAATTTCCTGGGTTTATTTTGGAGGTAAATCCAACAGGATTTTCTAACAGACCATGTGGACTTTGAGTAAAAAAGAGGAGTCAGTGATATCTTAGACTGAATTCTCCAGAAAGCAGAGCCCATGTGAGAATTCTTGTTGGGGAGTATGATTCCAGGAACGGAAGGTAGGATGGGGAAGTGAAGTGGGGAGAGAGGGAGAGTTTGCTGCTGCTAGAAACAATTGGTTGCTGAAACCCCTGAGACCACCTGAGAATTCAGATGACTTGCATCTCAGGACCCTTGCTTTAGGAAGGAGGAAAGATAAAACATCTATCCATCAGTTCTTGGCTTCCATGAGTCAGGGAGTTAATTGTACTGACCTTCCAGGTTTCTTGTGCCTGGGTGATGACAGAATTTCCTGATATTAACAAAAAACGTCCCCGGGTGGGAGATGAGAGGTGTGTGGTGCAGGGCTGAGATGCAGTACTGTTGAGTTGTACCTGTCTGGAGCTAGTCAGAGCTCATACAGAACTGGTAGCTGCAGCAGGGTTAGTATAAGAGGCATGCTGAGAGAATCTAAAATGATGTATAACAGGTATCCAGGGTCGGTTAGCCTTTGCACAACTCAGATCTGCCAAACTTTTCATTATGTCTGGCTCCCATAATAAAATACAGGGCCTCTGATTTTGTAAGAATGAGATGTCCTTACTTACTTATTTTTCTTTTACAAGAAAGGGGGATACAAGCCCCATCTTCCACAGAGATTCCTTCAAGATGCAGTCTTTGCAAAGACGTAGTGCAAGAGGGTTTGTGAAATAAACTAGTCTGCCCTGCTGCAGCTGATCTTAAGGATGCCATTGATAGCCCTCGTCTGTCTTTGACTCCAATCCTAGATTTGTCTCACCCTTGCCCAGCTCTCTGACTGGTTGAGTTGATTGCCTGATGGAAAGACCCAGACTTCAGCTCCAAGGGTTCTGAAAGCTTAGTTGCTTTGTTCTTGTCATATATAGCTGCTGTATTTTCTCCTTCACCATTATCCATGGGCTCAAAAGAACCAAGAGATGCCCCAGTGAATTCCCTGCATCCTAGACACACTCCTCACTCTTCCTAATGTGTAGCAACTGCCCTAGCTTCTCATGGTAAAGAGGTCTTAATATTCCTCAAAAGAGAAACTCCTTCATTTACCTATTTGTCCACTAGCATGAGGAGCCCAAACGACCAGGTGGTCATTATAGTATTAAGATCCCTGTATTTTTTACTTGGAAGAAGTAATCTTTCTACTTAGGAACTAGTACCTTTAATTGGGCAGGAATAGACACAGGAAGCTCAAAATTGGAATGTCAGGTTACTGGGGTGATGGTGAGACAAACCAATTCTACCATTGCCCCTGGGTCTTCAGACACATGTATCCTAGCTACATAGAACACGATAGCATATGTTGGCTATTGATTCAGCTCATACTCTTTCTTAGGTCAGATCCCCAATCCTGCAGGGCTTTGTCCCCAAGAGGGCACCTTAGCTGAGTCTTTAATTCATTCCACCATTCTCATAGGCACTCTGGTTCTTCATGACAGGGTACATAGTGAGACTAATGGATATAGTGTTCATATGCCCTTTGTTGCACCTTCTCTGCCATGAAATGCATCCCTTGGTTAAGGCAATGCTGTATACGTTTTCATACTGGTAGATCAGGCATTTTATAAACCCTTGAATGGTGGTGCTGGTGGAGGTCAGAGAAGGCCAAATCCAAAGTAACCATGATGTTTTAAATGAATTACTATTTCTTACAGGGTGGAAAGGGTCCAGCATAATCAAACTGCCACCAAATGTCTGGCTGTTCTCTTTAAATAAATGTGCCTTATCAAGGGTGCAGCATTGGACTATACTGAGGAAAGGTTTGTCATTTATAGGAGAAGTATTTTTATTAGACTTGATGAAAAGGATCCCAAGCCATTGGGTCCATGCTTGGCTTCCATTCCTGGCACCATGGCCACTTTATTCATGTTCATTTCCCCAAAACTGGATGGCATTTATAAAATGAGTCATCTAGTCTACTTGAGTGTTGAGATTTGCCATAAACCAGAGTAATCAGTGGATACTCTCTGATGAGCATTAACGTGAGACACAAAGGTAGACAGAATTTGTTCCCACTCCCATAGATACATCCATATTTGTTTCCTAGACTTTCTTGTTCTCTATTTTCCAATAGTATTCTTTCTAGGCCAGTGGTCAACCAGGTAAGTTACTTGCTACTTCTTTGTATTCCATGTATACCGTTGCCACGGTTCTTTCTCCCTTCATACAAAGAGAATGATTGCTGTAATGCTCACAGATCAACTGACTATGAAGATTTCCTTTCACCACTATCCTTTAGGGCCACCCTTGAGTGGGGCCGTAATGCAGCAGTAGTTCATTTTTTTGGTTGGCATTAGCTTGTGCCAATCTGTAAAGCAGACACCAACCTATGAACTCAATCAAGTGGTCATATGGAGCTCTCCATGAAGCCAGTTTCAGTGAGACTGCAGCAGAGATAAGTGAAGTGGGAGTCTAGACCACCTATTCATGAATTTACCTTCCCTTTCTAGACTTTCTTGATGCAGAATGTAAAATTTTTATAATAAAATTAATTGCTGCTGTGCTCACCTTATTTTATGACTCAGTAGAACTGATGATACCCAATTCACAATGGGCAGCTGTAGTCACAGAGTCACTTGGTGTCCCATTGAAGAGATCTCAGTCTCTACTAGGACAGAATAGCGTGTCAGGAATTATTTTTCACATAAAGAGTATTTCTGTCCTTCAGAAGGGAGATCCTTGCTCCAAAAGCTTAAGAGCCTGAGATTTGATTCTCTTCTTGGGACCTGTTGGCGAATCTACAGAACATCCTTGTCCAGGATGGATATCTGTAGTGTTGTAAGACCTGCTGGGCTGAGCTGTGTGGCCCACATGGCAGGGAAGCTGGTATTTCAGCCTGAGTCTGTTATAGACTCTTGTAGGTCCTACCTGAAACCGGCAGCCTTCTGAGTTATCTGATAAATGGGAAAATGGGTTACACTGCTGCCAAAAGCCAAGATGCCCAGCAAGTGCTGTACTTCTTTGTAAAAGATAGAAAGGGCAAGATACACGTATGTGCCCTATTACTTAGAAGGGATTTTTTTTTTTTTTTTTTTTTTGAGACAGGGTCTCACTCTGTCACCCAGACTGCAGTGCAGCAGTAGTTCATTTTTTTTTGGCTGGCATTAGCTTGGCTCATGGCAACCTCTGCCTCCCAGATAGTCAAGCAATTATCCTGCCTCAGCCTCCCAAGTAGCTGGGATTACAGGTGCGTACCACTACCGCCTGGCTAATTTTTGTATTTTTAGTAGAGACAGGTGGCCAGGCTGGTCTTGAACTCCTGACTTCAAATGACCCACCTGCCTTGGCCTCCCAACGTGGTGGGATTACAGGCGTGAGCCACCACACCTGGCCAGAAGAGATTTTTTAGAATGCCCCAGAATAAGCATGTTGCTAATGGAAGAGGTCCCTGAATCTTTGTGGGATTTATCTGCTACCCCCTGACCTTCAGATTTCTTACTAAAATATCTAGGCTTCTTTCTACTTTTTGCCCACCAACTCTAATTAGCATATCATCAGGTAGCAGACCAGTACGATGATGTGTGTGATGTCCAGACTATCCGTCCCCGCAAACTCTTATGAAATGGAGCCCCCGGGGCAAAGCAGTGAATCAGTATTGCTATTCTTCCTAGATAAAGGTTTACTACTTTTGATTCTCCCTATTGATAGGCATCAAGAAGAGAACACATTCACCAGATCGATAATCACATAGAAAGTGCTAGAAGGTGCGCTGATGTGTTCCAATGAAGACATATCTGGCACAGCAGCTATGATAGAACCTACCTATTGGTTAAATTTGTTAAAGTCCATTGTCATTCACCTCAATCTATTTGTTTAGGGTTTTTGTTGGTTTTGTTTCTTACAGGGGGCAGATAGGTGAATTGAATGAGGATATAAAGCAGCCACCATTCTGCATCCTTTAAGTCTTTCAAATTGACACTAATATCTGCAATTTATCCTGGGATATAGTCCTATCGATATAAGCTCAAACCTTGTATCCAATAATCTTTAAGAAATCTTGGATTTCTGTTTACTAGTTGACAGTTACTTTGGCAAATGGCCACAGGTCCGCTTTAGGAACGATTGGGAACATTAACCAATAATGCTTGTAGTGGTGTACTCTTCCACTATACTTCCTTAGGGGGATCCAGCGACACTTTTAATCAATGGATTCCTGGTTCCTGAGACATTAAAATTTTAAAATATGTGCCTCTTAAGATGATGAAATATAGTAACTTGATGTGGTTACTATACATAGTACTAGAGGGGAGAAATTTCCTTAACACAAATTTTTAGATTTAAATTCATACCTTGAAGCCAGATAAATGAAGTGTAAACTATGTTTACAAAACACCTAGTTCTTCAGTGTTTGGATTTATGAAAATTGCCATGATTTTTATCTATTGTGAGTTATTAATGCAAGTTATTTTTATTACATTTTAACAGTTTTAGCTATAACATAAATTACATGGGTTTTTGTTTTTTGTACTACCTTAAAAAATACCTATCATTGTTCTGTGGAGTTTTTTGACTTAGTTATGTGTTTGTATCAACTTTGTGCCTAGACCCATACTATGTCTTCACATATAATATCGCAGTGCTCACAGTGGTCTTCCTTGGGAGGTGTTTGACTCTCATTTAGATGAAGAAACTGAGACCCAGAAATGTCATCTTTTTTGACTTTTATGTCACAGCCAGTAAGTGAAAGAGTCAGAATTCAAATTCATGTTTCCTAACTCTAAATGCAAAGCTCCTTCTACTATTCCATAGCTATCTTCCTAAATCTGGTCCATTTTTTCTCTCTCTCCCTCTCCCTTCCCTCCTCCTCTCTCAGTTGATGTGAAATTCACGCAACATAAAATTAACCATTTTCAAGTATACCTGCCCTTCAGTGGCATTTAGCACATTCACGATGGTGTACAGTCATCACCTGTATCTAGTTCCAAGATATTATCATCATCTCAAAGGGGAGCTCGTGCTGATTAAGCAGTCATTCCCCATTTCCCACTCTCCTAGCCCCTGGAAACCAGGAATCTGCTCTCCGTCCCTATGGGTTTACCTATTCTGGATATTTTATGTAAACAGAATCCTACCATATGTGACCTTTGTATCTGACTTCTTTCACTTAGCATAATGTTTTCAAGTTTCATCCACATTGTAGGGTGACAAAGAGTATGGGCAATCAGACAAGTGACCCAAAGGGAAAACAGATGTAAACAGGCCTGGCTAAAGCTTGCAGCAATTTTTGGACAGGTTCATTTCTAACACACCAATGTAGACAGCAGCCCCATTCCATGCTCCAATACCTTATACCTTAGATACAAAAATCTGAACACCAAAAAATCTGTGTACTTATTCTCAGAGGCTTAGAGCTACAAAACTACTTTCCCATGTTGAAAGGTTTTAAGAGTTCCTGTCTTGTGAAGGAGGCTGTTTCTAGCCAGTTGGCAGAGGAACACTATGCATTTATCCCTTCTGGATCTCATGGCAATCTTAGGCAACATTTCTAGAAAGTGGTGACTTAATAGCAATGCATGAAGCCATAATTCATAACTCTTTTATGAGTCAATATTCATGCAAAGGGCTTTTCTCTGTTATAAGGAAGCTGAAGAACAATTCTAACCACATCCTATTTCTATCAATGTTTCTTATAATAATATTGGCTTCTATAGCCTATTTTTTAATCTCCATTAACAAATGTAACCAACGTGCCAAGGAAGAAAATTTGCTGTGAATTGGAAGATGTTTAAATGAGAGACGTAAATTATTCTTCACCTTATGTTTACCAGAGCTTACTTCTCAGTTATTTTTCCCCAACCTGCTTTAGATGTGGAGGCAGAAGAGGTGTGGTCTAATTCTTATCTCCTACCATCGCCCTGTGTGGGACATTCTATTTACACAATTCACAGAATGAACAAACTAGTAAGATCTGTAAAATCTGCTCTCCCCACATTGAGTGATTATACGGAGCTCATGAGCTAATGCTGGTAGCATGATGTAACAGAATATGCCTTGATCACAGATTAGCTACTATTACTACTCCGGTAGTATGTCTGAGAGCCTGTCAGATGTGGCCTGATTTAACCCTCGGTGTGAGCATTATATCAATTTGTGGAGGGCAAGCTTCCATGCAGGGACCATCCAGCAGCTATTTGGCATCAGGGTTGTGCAGCCTTATTAGGAAGAGCAACACTTGTCTATTTTTCAAAGGGGACATTTTAAAGACTTCCAAGAGTTCTTATCTTCTTCCAGGTATATTCATTCCCAGTAGGGTAAAGGGACTGAAATTCTAACTAGGGGGTCTCTGTGCCAATAGAGACCATAAATCTGTAAGGATTTATCTGTTCTGTATCAGGGTTTGGCTGAAAAGCCTGTTAGTATTGCCAAACCCTCCAGATGCCCGTATTTAATGCTTGGTTGGCCTTATGTAGCATAACCACATTGCCATTTCACAACCACCCTCAATCCCTGGAATCTAAAACAACAAAGCCAGAGGCTCTGAAATGTGCTTTACGAAGCATGAAAGAATCTTTTAAGGCTCTGTCTGATTCAGTTCTGTATGATTATAGAAGGTCTAATGTACTTATGAAGGATTCCTTTTACTCATAAGAAAGTTGGCACTTTACAGAAAGTATGTATTTCATGACCAAAAAAATAGGGTGGCTTGGAGGGACTGTGCTTTCTTTTTGTATTGTATCCAATATCTTCACTATCAACAGCAGCAAAATAGAGAGGAAAAATATCTGGTATAAAGCTATGTCAGCTAAAAGTCGTGGTGAGGAGCAGAGGACAGTTTTCCACTGAATTCAGGGAAATTATTGTATGACTGTGTGAAAGGACTACTTACACGGTAAGAGTGGTAAATAGAAATGGACAGTGGAAGTCAGGAGACCTTCCATAAGTCCTAAGCATCTTAGCAAGGCACTTAATCATTCTGTGTCTTAGCTTTTGTATCTATCAAAGGAAAACCATAAGATGGTCCTGCCCTATTTCAGAGAACTGTTAGGAAGACCAAGGACATCATTGTTTAAATGTTCATGGAGCTCCTCCTTATTCAGAGACAATCTTCCCCATTCAGCAGAGTAAGACTATGGGAGGTTATTGTTTGTCACATATTTTGAAGAAAACAAATTTATGATATAGGGATTCTGAAAGAACTTGACTATTAAAACAAAGCAACACAAATGAAGTATTTCATTTAAAAGCATCTACACCCATCCTTTTCTTCTCCACTTTTGTAGCAATACAAGATGAGTCCCTCCACCTACATGCATGTTCTTTTGGTTTCCTCACCCTATTTTGACTTTTTTCTCCCTCTCCTACTCTCTCAGATGCTTTTCACAGCTATCTAAACACACTCAAGTGTCTTTCCTCTAAAAAAATTTCACTCCATATTTCTCACATTTGCGTCCACCTACCACTCCTGCCCTGCCTTTATCCTTCCCTTCACAGCTAAATGTTCAAACTCTTCTGACTTTTTTACTCCCCATTCACCATTTAGCTTGGTGCAATCTGGCTTTTGCCCCCATTACTCAACTGAAAAAGGTCTTGCCAAAGTCATGTTAACAACTTTTGTTGCAAAATCCAGAGAACATTTTAGATCCTTTCCTAAGTTGAATGCTCAGTAGCTTTTGTCACTGCTGACTGCTTCCCTTGGTTTTCTCCACATCACGCTCCTTGATTGCCTGGTGCCTTAGTTCAGGTCTTCTGAGCAGCACAGGAGGCAGGGCTGCTGTTGCATAATGGGGAGGATATGGAGCTGGTTAGGTGTGCCAACTGCATTCCTTGCAGCTTCACAGCAAGTGCATTCTTAAATGGAGCCCTCACTTCCACAACAGCCACAGCCCACCCCTTGCACAATATAGATCTGCTTCTCCGCATACATTTGGGGAACAGATTATCCAGGATTCCAGTGGGCCTGTCTTCCTGAGGAGAAACTTGAAAGAGGTAACTTAGGGAGCAGTCTGACCCCTATTGCTGCAGTTGGTCTGTCTGGGATCACACTTGGTACTTATCATCCCTCTTCCACTGTTCATTTTAAATTCCCCCTCAGCTCTCACCTCTGCTGGTCTTGATGACTTATCTGCTGATATGATCAAAGTTTCCCATTTTTGAGGGCCTGAACCCATAGTAACCACAGTTTTCTTAGGCTGGGGTTATTGCACTTGTTTTTCTGTAGTCACAATTGAGCAAGTATGTCCAACTGGATCATGTGAGTTCCAAATATATTTCTCCCTGTCCTCATTGTGTAAAAGCAGCCCTACTTCTTCCTCCTGATCAGGGTCAGTTACTCCTATGAAGATATTGACTCCTCGTTCAGCCTGCTGGTCTCTGTATACAGGAATTCCTGAATGCCCAAGTGGCAGTCATAGGCTGAGTTCTCCACAGAGCCTAGTATTATAGGAAGAGGAAACACAGACTCTTTCAGTGAATCATTGAGTGTGATAAGTGGACTCTCTCCTGCTTCTGCCCAATGGTTCCCAGACCCATATATTCTTCCTAATTGGGATAATATCCATATAGAGGTTTGTGATTCAGTGTCTAGCCTGCATGATGATACCCCATCATGGCAGATGCCATGATGTAGACAATTGCCTACAAATTGGCATTCCAGTTGTGTCTTTGGTAGGCTATTGCATTGCTCTGTAGAGCTACCTGCCTCTGGATTCTGTGGTATGTGGTAAAACCAGAGGATCACATGGTCACAGGCTCACTCGTCTCCTCCCCTGTGAAGTGTGTCTCTCATGGTCGGATGCTGGGTTATATGGAATTCTATGTCTGTGGCTCACTTTCAAATCCTCCAGCTAGTAGTGCTGCCTGGGACTTTGTAGGTAAGAAAGGCAAACAGTTATCTAGAATAAATGTTTACTACCATGACAATAATTCACAGGCCCTTCCAGGAAGAAATGGCTCAATGTGTCATAAAGTGGCCATGTGATCCCTGTTGTACTGCTCAGGTTTGATCTCTGGTATACCACTTTCCACTAGACAAATTGCTGCTGAGTCTGCATGACATTCTCTCTTAATGTGTTCCACAGAGCTTAGCTCACAAGGGGCAGTTTAGAATGCATAGTTACTGGTTTCCATGGTCAAATATTCAAAACAGGGCTCAGTAGCACCCCAAGAGGTGTTTTTCTGCACTGCAGATGGTGTGGCCCCACTCTAGAACTCCAGAGTACTGTATTTTGATTCTTCTATGAAGGCTTGCCATAAACTCCACACCACACTACCTCTTTTTTCACTTTTCACTCTTCCAACACAATAGAGTCTATTAGATCATATGGCCCAAGAGGCAGGGCTGCTTGTACCACAGCCTAGTGCTGCAAAGTCCTGCTCAGGCCCTATTCCAAGTTGCAGATTTCCATGTTAACTGATACATGGGCGAAGCAATCTTTCTACGGTATTCAATTCAATGAATAAATCACAACTTATTTGTCCATTTTCTTAGATATAAACAAAAGTATAACTCTGAGCTATAAGTTCTGAGTTTAGTCTTCAGCTCTGTCTAATATTCCCCTGGACCAGATATAAGCCTTCTCATACAGTGTTCAATTGTTTGTCAGTTGCTGTCAACTTTATCTCAGCATTAACTGTCTGTAGTAGCTTCAGACTTAACAAAAATCCAGCTAATTCCTTCATCCTTGTATTCATTGTTTTCCTTCATCTTCCTTGCCTCCTCCTCAACATCCCTGTAACACACACACACACACACACACACACGCATGCACTTTTCTAAAGCATGAACATTGCACAGGCCAGGAAAGTTCTCTCACAGAACTTTCTTCCAAGCCATCATTGATTAAAGATTTAGTAATTGCCTGCCACCTTGTGCCACAGACTGTCTGTGCCCCCTGTGCCACCCAGAATGGTATCCTCATTACCAGCTTTCAGGAAGTGATCTGCTCCCAAACCCCATTTTACCTCCTGCTTTCTCAGACCAATTCCAGTACCAACTGTATCAGTTCAGTTATTCTGGGAAGCAGATGCTGAGACAGAATTAGGAGTGCAAGTGGTTCATTGAAAGATAACATCTGTGAAAGATAAAGAGGGAGAGCCCCAGACTGTGCTACAGACCTGACAAAGTCTTGGCCAAACCAATGGGGAGCTCCAGAGCAAAGACTGCCTGTTAGAGGAACCCACAGTGGGCATAGAGGCCAGGCTCTAGCACCACTACCTTGCTCAGCCCTGGGCTGTGGGCTTCCCAGGAATAGTAGAGCCTTGGTTAAAACACTGTGACAATTCCTGCAGGTGCTGCAGATGGAGGCTGGCAGCTAACTGCCTCCTGACAGTTACACAGAAAGCTGTCTCCTGGAGGGAGATCTGAGTGGTGCATCTCTGTGCTGCCATACCCATTTTCTTTTTCGTCTTCTCTGTTTGCACATCTGCCTTTCTGTACCAGCTTCTCTTTCTTCCTCTACCTGTCATTTAAATGATGCTGGATGGTTTTGAGGTTCTTATCTCATGCCACACTTCTCCAGCCTCACCTACTCCCATTCATACATCTAATGAGATTCTAATGAATTTTAATTTCAGATCTCTAAGCCGGGTCTCTTTTCTGAGCACTAAACTTATTTCATCCATTTGCCCACTTAAATATCATACAGACTCCTTATATTTAACATTTCCAAAGGTGACGCTATTATCTTCTTGGCCAAAGCTATCTGTATACCCATCTCAGTGAATGGATCCGTCAGTTACCCAGATACTCCAAACAGCACAGTCACCTGCAACAACGTGGATGAACCTGGAGGACATCATGTTAAGTGAAATTGGCCAGACACAGAAAGACAAATGCTGCATGATCTCATGCATATGAGGAGTCTAACAACATCGATCTCATAGAAGAATCAGGCATATGTGGAGTCTAACGACATTGATCTCATAGAAGCAGAGAGTAGAATAGTGGTTACCAAAGGCTGTGCAGAGGGTAGGGGGAGGAAGAAATGAGGAGAGGTTGGTCAACAGGTATAAAGTCACAGTTAGGTAGGAGGAATTCTGATGTTCTATTGCACAGTAGGGTGGCTATGTTAACAATAATGTATTGTATATTTCCAAATAGCTAGAAGAGATGATGTTGAACGTTCTCACCACAAAGAAATGATAAATGTTTGAGGTGATGGGTTTGCAAATTACTCTGATTTGATCATTACACAACATATACATGTATCACAACAGCATACCATATTCCAAAAATATGCGCTAATTAAAAATAAGAGAAAAACTAAAAACATAAAATCAGTGTTTAAAGACAGACACATAGGTTTATTCTTGATACTTTCTTCTCACTCATCCCTAATATCAAATCCATTGTTAATTATTACTAGTCTAAATATATCTTGAATCTGTCTCCATTTCATTTGTTTTCATCTGAGTTCTCACGACTAACATTTTTTTCCCACCTGAATGGAAATGCAGTTTCTTTTGTTCTTGCTAAACACAGCAGTCAGGGTGATCAGCCTGTACTGCAGATGGGGTCTCGGTCTCTTGAGTAAAATACGTTATTGGCTTCCACTGCTCTTCAGAAAATTTCAGACTCTTTGCATGGTTTATGAAGGCCCCACGATCTGGCCCTGCTTGCTTCTCTTTTCAGTCAGGTCCTTTACTAGCTTCCCTCCACTTCAGTAACTTTTATTATTTCAGCCACTTTGAACTATTTTTATATTCTAGAGTTTTATTTCAGTCACTTCGAACTATTTTTACATCCTAGAATGTGCCATTCACTCTGCTGCTCTTATTGCTTCCACAAGCTATTCCTTTTTATGGGGACGTTCTTTATTTCCACTCTTTTATTTCTATAATTAACCCTTTTCCATCCTTAATGCATATGAAAGCACAAAAATAGCAATAGAGTTCACTATGTGCTACCATCAGAATTAACCAGAAGTTAACAATTAGCTTTAACTTAGCTTTCTCTTTTATTTTTTAAATAAATAAAATGTCACAGAAACAGTTAAAGCTCTGCCACTATCCACTTTTTCCTTCTATATCCACACAGGGATTAAGATAGAATTCTATTGTTTTGTACCCTCTCTTGCTGTTAAGAAATTTGCCACCAGCTCAATTATCTTTCTCTTGATGCTTTCATCTTTGGCTTTTACTTGCTTTTAAGGTCTCTTTGTCTTAAACTTCAACAGTTTTACTGTAATGTGTGTAGATGTTGATGAATTTTTATTTACCCTGCTTTGAATTCATTGTTCTATTTTGAATGAGAAGTTCTTAGCCCTTATCTCTATAATATTGTCTGTCCTCATTTTCTCTATTCTTTTCTCATGTGAGTCCTATTAGATGTAAGTTGGATCATCCATCTTTCATTCTTGCCTTTTAACTTCTCTTTTGTGTTTTCTAATATGATATCTCTCTGTGCTACATTTTATCTAATTTCTTAGTTTTACACACATTTCCAGGCCACTATTCTTCAGTTAACTACTCTTCTGTCTAATCCCTTTCTGTTATATTTCAGTTGTCTGTTCAGTTTCATATATCTGTTCCTTTTTGTGGTTTTGATCATATCTTTTACATCTTGAATTATTTTAAACAAATTTATTTTACAGTCACTTTGAAATCATTCTATTCCCTGTAATTCTTGGGGGTGTCAGTTTGATAATTGTGAGATCTTAATGGCTCCTTCATGGTGAATTGTTACATTTTATTTTATAATTTAGGATTATAAACTCATTTATCATTGAGAAAATGGCTTACGGGGAGTTCCACATTTGTTTCCAACAGCAACATCAGGTATTTCACTGCTCAGGGATATATTTTATGATATGATCTCAGCTTGGAGGTGTCTCAGCCATCCAGTAGTTTAAATGCCAACCAAAACACGCAAGTTTATGGGCAGGTGCATGGTTCCAGATTCTCAAGAAGGCTTTTTAAAAAATAGAATATTGAGTTTGATGCAGTGGCGTGGGGGGCGGGATGCCTCTTTGCCATTCAGATTGTGCGGAAAGCAGTGGGAATCCAAGTGAGGAGCAGCCAGAGGAGAGCAAAGGAGAGGATGGGGAGGCTGATGACCTGGGCCCTGGGCCTGTGAAGGCTGTGACTCTTCTCTAGCTAGAGGACTCTTCTTTTGTGGGAAGGATAGCATCTCCTGAGGACCCCTGCTATATGAGCAGGCTGACATAGGTGGTGATGAGGTCTGTTCCTTTCTAGGTTCCTGTAGAGATCTGTAGGTAGCTGTTCACTAGGAAGTTAACTAAGAAAGAGAACAAAAACTCTTCATTTGGATCCAAGGTCCATCTCCACTGGTGGCTGTGGGGGCTTTGGATTGTCGGAAGACCATCAGCTTCGGCAGGCCTGCACTAGGGAACAACCACTCTTCCCTAGCCCAAACGTGCCTCTGCCCTCTGTATCATTGACAGAGGCTGCATGTTTGGAAAGAGAACATAGTGACTGCTGAAATGAAAGCTGACTTGAACTCTTGCTACCAAGTTTTTCCCTGACCCAGTGAAAGAGTAGCAAGACATCAACCTAGGACTCATTGAGCACCAAAAGCCAAGAGGGGACAGGGCCACATAACTGGGCTTCACACCATGACTGGGACTAAGAATAAGCCAAGAGAAGAGAGGGAGGCTACTGGTGTGGTTAGGCCTGTAGCCAAGACCTGGGCCAAAGCCAAAGACAAGCCAGGGTCTCTGACAGATGCAGTGGCAGAGATGAAGGCAGTGTCTAAGAACAAGGTCGTTGCTGAGATGAAAGAAGGAGCTCTGTCGGAGCCTAAGGCTCTGAGCAAAGCCATTGGAGATTTCAGTCCCAAGGCTGGGAATGAGTCCACCAGCTCCACCTGTGAAAATGGGGCTGGTATTGATGCCTGGTCTGGGCTGAGGAAGAGGCCACTATCAGTTCCTGGTTCTGAAATGCAGAAGAGGCTGGTAATCATTCCGGTGCTAAGAATGATAAACCTGAAATTGGTGCCCAGGTCTGTGTTGAGGAGTTGGAGCCTGTGGCTGGGGCCAGTTGCAAACCTAGGTCTGGGGCTGAGGAAGAGGAGGAAGAGAAAGTCATTGGGAACTGGCTTTAGGAAGGAGATGATACTAGTTTCGACCCTAATCCTCAACCTGTGAGCAGGATAGTTAGACCTCAGCCTGTGGATGAAATTAATGAAAAAAAAAAAAAAAAAAGCCCAAGGACTGTTCTGAGGTAACTATCTGGCCCAAAAGCCCTGCTGTAACTCCAGCAGTGTTCGGGTTAGATCCCAGGCATCTGAGGCAAGCCTTCCTTCTTATATTGTTCTGGGCTCAGCTGAAGAAATTTCCTATTCCTGGCCTGTGGCAACAGCCTGCCCTTCTAGGAACACTTGCTCATGCTCACAGCCTATCTCTGAGTGTCCTTTTTGTTCTGACCCTTGCATCCAGACCATAGATGAGATTAGGCACCAAATCAGGATAGGGAGGTAAATGGGATTAAGCCATTTGCTTGCCCTTGCAAAATGGAATGCTATGTGGACCCTGAGGAATTTTAAAAACTTGTTAGCTTACTTAAGTCAACTACTGATCCTCTTGTTCATAAAAGAGCACAGATTGCAACGGGTATCCATAACGTTCACCCATTTGCCCAAGAGTTTATTAATGAAATGGTATAATGACGCTTATTGAAAGCTTGCTTAGTTTTCCCTCCACAGAAATGAGAAAATTACTAATTTTCTTATGAGTAATTACTCTGAATCCTCCTTTTGGGGATGAAAGACAACACAAAATTGAATTACATGTTAAGCATGTGTGTAAAGACACCACGTCATTTCCTTTGAACTCACCCGGACAGCAATCCGGATTAACGATACTGGAGCAACTGACTACTGATTTTGTCCATCACTGCATTTTTGCCAGTGACTTTTCAGAGCTTTTTCATTTGCCATCCTCGGGAAAGTACAAAGCTAGAAATCTTGTTTTGAAAGTAATTTTAAATATGTCTGAAAATCCAACTGCAGCCAGAGACACGATCAATATGAAGGCACTGGCAGCCTCAAAACTCATCTTTAACCATAAAGAGGCAAAAACCAATCTTGTTAGTGGTGTGGCCATATTTATTAACATAAAGGAGCATATCAGAAAGAATTCAATTGTAGTTGTTGATCACCTGAGTTATAATACACTCATGGGGATTTTCAGGGAAGTTAAAGGGATTATTGAAACAATGTAAAATGAACCAGAGATAGAATACTTTGAACCATCTCCAAACTCTAGCAGGCTGTACATTCCCAAAGAGTGTTGTATCATGTTTGGTTATTATGGTGTACAAGTTATACATTGCATCTTTAACACAAAGTTACCTGTGACAAGCTCTAGGTTTAAGCTAAACTATTTTGGGGGTATCAGATGAATATCATATCTTGGGCTGAAAATGTTTGTTGATTTTTATCTTGTCTAGATTGGCATATTTTTAACGTTTTATTTAAGATAGTGAACCAGTTCATTGTAAGCAAGCAAACTTGTTCATTAGAATCTGCTTAGATCCATCTGCAGCTTAAAATGGCAAAAAAGAAAACATCCTTGAATTTGTATTCTAGTTATAGAAGTAAGGCATACACACACACAAATAACTAACAATACCTAGAGAGAGAGTGAGTGTGTGTGAGTGTGTGTGTGCACATACACGCTCATGGCCAAATGTGCATTCTCTACATAAAGGAGGCAGGGGTTGCTATAGGCTGTTTAATGTAAGAGAAACTACTGTTTTTCTCCTATTCCAGCTGTATCAGATACTCATTCCACAACACCGAAATGACCCAGAATTTCAGACAAAATGTATTATTTGTTCAATTTTAATTTTGCTTCTACATTTATAACTCTTAAATTGTCAGGCAGTTTCATTTATGTCAAAGTCATCTCACAAAAGAGAAGGGTGGAAACATTTTGTGAGTGCCTATTCTATGTCAGACACTGCGTTGGCACCATATTTTGCAAGTTTATTTTTTTCCTCTACTCACAGTGATCCTGTGAGCTAGGTACTTGTATTTTTATTAGAACTCATTAGTCTGGGTGCCCTCCAATGAGAATGAGAGAGGGTGAATATTTTTTCCTAGATTCCCACAGCAGGCAGGTGGCATAGCTGTTTTATCTGACACCAGAACCCATCTCACCATACTACTTTACAGTCCTCCTGAAGGACATTTTGGGGTGACAGCCTTCAAAGCTCAGAGACTGGTTTTAATAGTTTAATTTTGCAATGGACAATATCCATGCCAGGTGTTACAATTCTTAACTTCCTCCACATGCATGTGTCCATTAGACATTTGGCTGTATCTGGCTGGAGGGCAGGAGAAAAGTCTGAGATGAATATATGGATTTTATCTGGCAGTATCAGAAATAGTAGGTGCCCCAAACTTTGTTCAGTGAGTAAGATGGAGATTTGAAGTCATCAGCAAGGGGAACTTGTTTGATGTCCTTTGTATCGTTTTCTGTCCATTTGTACTTTATCTTCCCCAAAGAGCTGAAATCATCTTGTACATTGTTTTATACCCTGAATTTAAAAGGTAATTGCTTTTTTCCTCCTTGCAAAATCACGCCTTAATTTTTTTATCATTTATGATTTATTCTCCTGTGTGTCCTATGAAAGGCCAAAGGGCTTTATCTTTTACTAGTAGAAAAGACTGAGCATTTCTGCATTTGTACCAGCTAACAGGACAGAATAAACATAATTGGAGAAATTTAGACCCAGAATTGCAGCTTCAACAATACAAAACAGCAAAGCTGGAAGAGGCTGCTATGCCAGTCTACAAGATAGTGATTCTTGGTCGTTGGTATGGACTGGAAAGCATACCCAGAACGTTTAGGCTATGGCTGAGTTCTCTAAGACTCATGGTGGAAATTATAATCCCTGATCTGAGCTGAAATGAAAGTTTCTATGTGTGAAAATATGAGGTAACATTCTTTGAGGTTTTCTGATGGTTAAGAAGTTAAAACAAGATCATACTGTAAATATGTGTGTAACTTGCTTCCCCCCAGTTGTATATTGTAAACATCTTTGCATGTCAATAAATATGCCTCTACAACAACAACAACAACAAAACAGAGTATACACAAGGGATATACAAACTTTGGTCAACGGGAAGATCTTTGCTGACTCACATTTTCACTAAGTGTGTAACACTTTGACATTCCTAATTCTGTAGCAATATCTGAATTCCAACTCTGCCTGTTACATGTGCTGCCATCTCTTCTTACCTAGTGTCAGCATTAAAATCCAAACTCCCAGGATCCTGAGGCTGGCGATTCCTTCCCCATGATCATCTTTCTACTTCTTGAGCACTCACAGAGCTTGTTACTCTGTTTTCAGTTCTTTCATAATATCTGGGGAGTTCTTGGATTTCTAGAGAGTTCAGCTATTCGTTTGAAATAATTGTTATGTTTTATCTAACATTTATCAGTGGTCATAGTGGGAAGGTTTGGGGATTATGTAGACTTCCAGGAAGTCTTCATCTTTCAGTTCCTAGATTATTCATTGTCCAGATATTTTTTGTCTTGGGGACTATATTGGGTATTGAAGAGAGGTGGTAAAAAATATAGATAGAGAGATAGAGACAGAGATAGATCCTACACTATTAACTTTACATTAAAATTAGACATGGGTTTCTCCAGGAGGCTTCCTCTAACTTTTCTCAAATCTCAAAATTAGCTATTATACATAGCTAACTCACTGTATATTTCCTCGTTCTATCATTCTTTTTTTTTTTTTTTTTTGAGACAGAGTTTCACTCTTGTTGCCCAGGCTGGAATGTAATGGCGCAGTCTCGGCTCACTACAACCTCCGCCTCCTGGGTTCAAGCGATTCTCCAGCCTCAGCCTTCCAAGTAGCTAAGACTACAGGTGTCCACCACCACTCCCGGCTACTTTTTGTATTTTTAGTAGAGATGGCATTTCAACATTTTGGCCAGGCTAGTCTCAAACACTTGACCTCAGGTGATCCGCCTGCCTTGGCCTCCCAAAGTGCTGGGATTACAGGCATGAGCCACTGCTCCTGGCCTCATTCTATCAATCACACTATTTTAATTATAAGTTAATTTGTATCATCTTCAAGATTATAAGCTCTGAAGCTTGTCCCTCTGATTAGTTATTCCACAATGTCTTGCACAAAGTCCACCACATTGCAGAAACAAAATTATTATTGCTGAACACAGTTGCTTCAGAAAGTACTTGAGAATGTTCAGTATCTTTTAAGAAAATTCAATTATCAGTCTATTTTTCCCAACATTCAAGCACTATCCACCTTTCCTTTTTCTCAGGTTTGTTCTCCTCTGTATGTAAATTATCTCAAGCCTCCTGTATCCTTAGAAACAAAGAAAAAAAGGAAACAGTAATACCTCTCTTAGTTTCCTGAATCTAAGGATTGTATTCTATATCTCCTTCTGTCAAATATTGCAGTTTACCATTCCTGCATTTATAAGCTTTTTTAAAAGCCAGCCAAAGCAATCCTGGTGCTTCCCAGATGCCAGTTCCATTGGAAGATTGGTCCCCCATGAAGCAATTTGCTAAAGCACTCTGGCTCTTGCCTGATGTCTGCACTTACGACTCATGGCTAATTTGATTACTTCCTGGTGACTCCCTGAATCTTTTGCTTGTTTCTATACTTCAACCCTAGTTCAATTTTCTTACATTAATTATGTTTTAAGCATTAATTATGTTTTAAGCTTGATTCAAGTCTTATGCTGCATCTCACACTTTTTTAAAAATTAAAAAACAGAATCTTTTTATTGCATCCCGTGCTTTTAATTGACAGCTCAATTCACTTGGGATTTCTCCATTAGGTCACGCAGCTCTGAAAGCTCTCTATTGCCCCCTTCTGGTAGCTGGAAGACTAGTACCTCAATTAGCTTACATAGTCAATGCTAACCTTGTTGCTTGATGTTGCTATGCCTCAGATACTAGTATCTTCCTTTCTTTCTTACATTCTTCACTGCCACTGTTTCTTCATCATCTATTTATTTCTCATTCCTTTAAGACTGACTTCTGCTGCCTCCAGCCTTCTACCAAAACTTGCCATCCCATTGATATAAGGCCCTCTCAAGTCTTCTGGATGATCTCTGTATATGAAAATATTGACCTTCCCTTTCCTACTTAGCCACAACACCTTTATTCTAAGAACTTGAAGTTCCATTAGAAATTATCTACTCTAGGAGTCTTCTAATTTGACAACAGATTAAAATTGCCAGGACAACTTAAAAATACTATTTCCTGGGGGCCCCCTTCCTGAAAATTCTCACCTTTTCAGTCTGAGGTAGAGGTCACTTTTGACCTATTGTCAGCATTAAAATCCAAACTCCCATTTGAACTTTAATTTAAATGTATTTATTCAGTTAGGTAAATCATGCATTGGGTAAAAATTTAAACAATACTTAAATCCACCCTTCCTGTATAAGTCTGTTTTTACAAGCTATAGAGAAATACCTGAGACTGGGTAATTGATAAAGAAAAGAGGTTTATTTGGCACAGAGTTATGCAACCTGTACAGAAAGCATGATGCTGGCACCTACTTGGCTTCTGGGGAAGCCTCAGGAAACTTACAATTATGGCAGAAGGTGAAGGGGAAGTAGGTGTGGAGGAAGGGGGTGGGGAAGTGTCACGCACTTTTAAATGACCAGATCTCATGAGAGCTCACTCACTATCATGAGAAAAGCACTACAGGGGATATCTGCCCCTCATGATCTAATCACCTCCCAACAGGCCCCACCTCCAACACTGAAGATTACAATTTGACCTGAGATTTTGGCAGGGACACAGATCCAAACCATGTCACTTCCCCTTAGCTTGCTTCCATTTCCTCTCCTAAGGCAATCCTTGTTAACAGTTTCTTGAGAATCCATGTAGACACAAATTCCATATTTTAAATACATGTCTCAACTGATTTGGATGCATTTGGTCCACCAAGCTTGAGGAGCCTCTGATTTAATTCACTGCTCTCATCTTCCTTGAAATTCTTTTATCCCTCGACATCCTTTGTGCTGGTTATCGAACATCTCTGATAGTTTGACTCTGTCTTCTTGCTCCACACCTCCTACTTTTTCTGACTGTTTAATGTGGGCATTCCCCCAAACTACTCCCCTTGATCTTCTTTTCTGTCTATGTTTTCTTTCTTGACACATCTCTCCAGACCTATGAATCACTCACAGAATATACTCATATCACTTGCGCCAACATCTCAAGCTAGCCACACGCCAGTAATTTTTCTACCAGTTAGACATTTCTGCCTGGTTGTCTGGGAGCACCTCAAATTCAGCATCCAAAATGAACTCACCTTTCTGTTAACAAAACTGCTTCTGCAGTTTTTTTTTCCCATTGTCCTTACTTCTGTTATCATTGACTCCTTCTCTGCCTCTTTTATGTTAATTGCACCTTGAAATGCCCCACACTTCCCTTCCCTCCACTTCAGTTTCATTTGTTACAGCATTTTTTACACTAGCTTCACTTGTGATTACCACTTCCCTGCCCACGGCTGATAAGCCCCTTGAGGATTCTTGAGGGCAGCAACTATATTTTCTTTATTTCTATGTTCTCAGCACCTCACTCACTCTCTGATAGCAGGTGTTCCACAGATATGTTGGGTCAATGAATACCCGTTAAAGCTCAAATTTTTAACGTGGCAGTCGACATCTTCCATTTCTAATTTACCAACCTCTTTCATTTAGACAACTTAATTTACGCCTTGCTTCAACCAAACTGGACTATTCACAGCTCTCCTGAATGCACATTGCAATCTTCCTTTTATACTTCTTTGTTTGTGCTTTTCTTTCTGTTTGAAATGCTCATCTGCTCCCTGCCTATCAAAATCTTACAAATCCTTCAAGTCTCAGATCAAATGCCTTATTCTTCCCAAAGGCTTCCCAAATCCTTAAGTCCTGGGTTCCCACAGCATGTGGATTGCACTTTAGTCTTACTTCTAAGACTAAATTTATAAAATCATAGGATTTTAGTTGTGGAAGACACGTTAGAGGTTACCTAAGACAACTCTGTATTTTACAGCTAAGGGAACTGAGATACAGAAAGAGTAAATATCTTGCTCAAGATGAAATATCAGTCAGCGACCAATGGAGCCAGACCTAGAACCCAACTCTCCTGAATTGTTTTCCAGAGCTACGCTGCCTATGCAATTGTTTTAGCTTCTCTTCTAGACCATTAGTGCCAAAAGTCAAGGATTAAATTTTATTCAGCTTTAATTCCCTTATAGTATCCAATATAGCGCCTTTCATATAGTAGGTTCACAAAAGCTATACTGGATTGAAATGAACATTTAATATACTGGTTAATAGGTATTTTTAGCCAGAGTTCCCTGGAAAACAGTGTGAGGCAGAGATTACTTGCTGATGTGAGAGTAATGAGAAAGAAAAGGTAGGAAGGGCTAAGGGGC
This sequence comes from Colobus angolensis palliatus, assembly GCF_000951035.1. NCBI lineage: Eukaryota > Metazoa > Chordata > Mammalia > Primates > Cercopithecidae > Colobus > Colobus angolensis. The sequence continues at coordinate 12,725,568 of NW_012116265.1, read as the reverse complement.
AATGCAGTGGCTACTGCTTCCCAGGGAACCTGGAAACCCAGCAGGTAATGTGGCAAGTGGTCTGTACATCCAAGCAAGGTATCTGTGGACAGGCTGTATGGACTCATGCCTTGGGGCAGTTCATAAGAAGCAACTTACTGTCCCCGTATCTTCTCATATCCTTTTTCCCACCGATCAAAGTTACTCCCCTGCACTTCCAGTTCTGTCATCTGGCCCTTCGATGGCTCTTTGGAAAGCCAGATTCCATACCCTGTGGTAAGGTTCCTCAGTTGAGTCCAGAGTGGAAGAGGATGCAAATAAGATACGCCCAATAAAAAAAGCTCTGAACCCACACCTGTTACTTAACCCTATTACTTGAGATTGTTACTATGTTGATTTTTGAAATCCATTGATGTTGGAAACACAAAACTGGTGGTGGCTTTCCTTAAGAGACAGGCTGAAACAGATAATTTTTTTTTTTTTTTTCCGGATGGAGTTCCACTCTTGTTGCCCAGGCTGGAGTGCAATGGCACAGTCTTGGCTCACTGCAACCTCTGCCTCCTGGGCTCAAGTGATTCTCCTGCCTCAGCCTTCCCAGTAGCTGGGATTACAGGTGCCCACCACTCCTGGCTAATGTTTGTATTTTTAGTAGAGATGCGGTTTCACCATGTTGGCCAGGCTGGTCTCAAACTCCAGACCTCAGGTGATCCACCCACCTCGGCCTCCCAAAGTGCTGGGATTACAGGCATGAGTCACTGCGCCTGGCCGAAACAGATAATGTTTAAATGTTTTGTGCAAGTTAACAGTGACATTCATGAAGAGAATGATGAAAGTACAGCTTGAATAAATTTTGATTTTTCTCTCTTGAGAATAATGTGCAAATCCATGTACGGCTTTTAAAAATCATCAGATTTCAGTGTTTTCTCATATGGTGTTATGATTCTACATTAAAAGACCTATAAACTCTTCTAATTAAATTACTGAAGATAGTGCAAAAGAATCCATGACTCTTTGTCCTCAGATATAACCCATACCCTAAATGCAAGTTGTTCAACAGTGCACATGACAAAAAACACCTAAGTGGGGGGAAGAATTCTTTCTTTCAGAAGAGTGGTTTTACTACTTAAAAAAAATGCCTTGAAAACTTGGACACCCTTCAAGAGCCTCTGAATATTTTTCTTCAGCAGAAATTCCAGCCCAGATGTTCAATAACTCAGGTTTGTTTTGAAAGAGGAAATAAACAAATTTTTGTAAAGAAAGGGCAAAATTTGAAAGCAATTAATGGTGACATGTCCAAGAATTTTGCTTCATTTTATTATTAGCACAACCATTCTTATGAGATTTTATTGTCAGATATTGGAGAAGAGAGGGGGAAAATGTCTGGGAATTGGAGATAAAATTCAACATAAAGGAGACATTTTAAAGCCCAGTCAAGAGGAAAGGAAGAGTGATGGCTAAGCTGACTGCCAAAAGACATTGTAAAGTTACCAGAGAACAACAAGTGATAATAGAGGGCCCTAGGTAAGTTCTGTTCATAGACTTCAAACTTGGAAAGGTGTCCTGCAGACCAAGACCTGCTGACCTAGCTGGCAAAGTTGCTTTAAATGAATTCACACCAACAAGCCTGGAGGGATTATGTCTCTTGATGCTAAAGTGATTCAGTCATACATATCTGAGGGCACTAGGTGAAATTTCTGGAGAATTTTGGAAAATAAATGTGGGACCAGCAAAATAGGATCACTTTGTTCCGGTTTTCTTAAAAAGCATAAAAGGTACATTTCATTTGCTGGGTCACTTAAATGCTCTAAGCCTCTGGTTCTCCTATAAATTGGGGACTATTTACTAGCCCCGTTTATCTACCAGAATTGTTTTGATAATTTTAAAAATATATATATGCAAGCTAATCATAAATTCTAAATCAATATAAAAATGGGCCGGGTGCGGTGGCTCACGCCTGTAATCCCAGCACTTTGGGAGGCCGAGCCGGGTGGATCACGAGGTCAAGAGATCGAAACCATCCTGGCCAACATGGTGAAACCCCATCTCTACTAAAAATACAAAAATTAGCTGGGCATGGTGGCATATGACAGTAGTCCCAGCTACTTGGGAGGCTGAGTCAGGAGAATCTCTTGAACTTGGGAGGCAGAAGTTGCAGTGAGCCGAGATCACACCACTGCACTCCAGCCTGGTGACAGAGAGACTCTGTCTCAAAAAAAAAAAAAAAAAAAGATAGTGACTATTTAAATCTCTTTCTTCTTTGCATTTTCATTGCACTTTACACATACTACTGTTGTAGATCTTACTGTGTTGCATGATGGAGAGGTTTATGTCCAGTTTCCAAACTGGAATGTATGTGAGATACTGGCTAGCCATATGCAGAAGATTGAAACTGAACCCTCTCCTTACACCATATACAAAAATTAACTCAAGATGGATTAAAGACTTAAATGTAAAACCTAAAACTACAAAAACCTTGGAAGACAACCTAGCCAGTATCATTTAGGACATAGGCACATGCAAAGATTTCATGACAAAGATGCCAAAAGCAATTGCAACAAAAGCAAAAATTGACGAATAGAATCTAATTAAACTAAAGTGCTTCTATTTACTTTGTTGAGAGTATTAAAAACACTATGAACAGAGTAAGCAGGCAACCTACAGAATGGGAGAAAAATTTCGCAAACTATGCATCTGACAAAGGCCTAATATCCAGCATCTATAACGAACTTAAATTTACAAGGAAAAAATAAACAACCCCATTAAAAGTTGGGCAAAGGACATGAAGATATACATGTGGCCAAAATTCATATAAAAAAAAGCACAGCATCACTGATTATTGGAGAAATGCAAATCAAAACCACAATGAGGTACCATCTCATGCCAGTGAGAATGGCTACTATTAAAAGTTAAAAGAAATGCTTTTACCCTGTTGGGAGTGTAAATTAATTCATCCATTGTGAAAGACAACGTGGTGATTCCTCAAAGACCTAAAGACAAAAATACCATTTGGCCCAGCAATCCCATTACAGGATGTATACCCACAGGAATATAAATCATTCTATTATAAATACACATGCATGCATATGTTTATTTCAGCACTATTCAGAATAGCGGAGACATGGAGTCAACCTAAATGTCCATCAATGATAGACTGGATTAGGAAAATATGGTACATATACACTGTGGAATGCTATGCAGCCATAAAAAAGAATGAGATCATGTTCTTTGCAGGGACATGGATGAAGATGGAGGCCATTATCCTCAGCAAACCAACACAGGAACAGAAAATCAAATCCCAGATATTCTCACTTATAAGTGGGAGTTAAATGATGAGAACACATGGATACATAGAGGGGAACAGTACACATGGGGGCCTTTTAGAGGCTGGAGGATGGGAGGAGGGAGAGGATTAGGAAAAACAACTAATGGGTACTAGGCTTAATACCTGGATGATAAAATAATCTGTACAACAAACCCCCGTGACACAGGTTTACCTGTGCAACAAACCTACACTTGTATCCCTGAACTTAAAATAAAAGTTTTTTTAAAAAAGAATAAAGGGTAGCAAACACACCTTCCTACTACAAAAGAAAAAAAAAAACAGTAGGCTATTGGTAGTTAAGTTTTGGGGGAGTCAAAAGTTATATGCAAATTTTTGATTATGCAGTTGTCAACACTCCTAAACCCCTGCATTGTCAAGGGTGAACTGTATATGTTTTTGTGAATCTTTTTATGAAACTGTTTTTAAATGTCAGTTTTTTGTTGACCCTGCATGACTGTGATAGAATTTTTCTACCTTGTGTCCCCAAAACAGATGTTGTTCCCTTATAATACATTTTATAAAATCACCACTGCAGAGTGTTTTGTTGAAGTGATCATCTTACATGAATGCATGAGCAGTAACGGGATCAATCATTCTTACTCCTGTCAAGCTTTCAATTACATTCCAGAGTCCCAACACAAACCTAGCAGCTTGTTGGAATATCTAGATGCCCTTTGCTTCTAGGTCCTCCCTCTTTCCTCCCAGATTTGGATTAACTTTAAATGAGCTATTATCTGATATGATGCCACAGTTTCCATGATTCATATTCATTTTTTTAAAACTTTCCTCTATGATCTAGTAAGTGACAATGATTGATTTATTGCAAAATTTTCTGAATCGCTTTGCTCTGTCACATTAAGCTTTCAGCTAACCAGCAGAGGGAGCACAAAGAGATACATTGGTTTTATTTCAGTGTACAGGAAGTCTAGTTACTAAGTGGATGAAGAACTCCCACCCATTCAGATCTGGTTCTCAATGGCAAGAAGCACTGTTCGGGTAATCACAAAAACCTGGGCTTTAAGCAATGATACCACTACGAATTTATTCTCTTGCCTAAGATTACTTCGAATTTCTATAGTAGAGGGGGAGGGGGGACTCTATTTTGCACTAGTTCTTCCTTAAATTTTAAAGAAATTGACCCTGTGGACTGAGGTGGGTGCAGATGGTGGGATGGAGAGGAAACAAAACTTGCTTCTCACCTAGCTTCCACTCCAAATCTGTTTCTCCCAGAGCAAATACAAGATTTAGCAGTGGTGTATGAAGTCTGTTGCTGCTTTATTCTCTAGGAAGCCTAATACGTCACGGTGTTCACAAAAATCAAATGAAATATGGAGATAATTATGACATAAGTAAATTATATACAGACAAATATAGTTCTATTCTGAGATTATCCTGGATTAGAAATTAGGTTATGTCTGACTTCTGGCAAAATTACAGGACAGGGCAGGTTAATGTCTAATCTGCCTACCTCCCAGTCCCCAGGTAGCTGTTGCCTGAAAAGGCATCAGAAGATACTTAAGAGATAGGAGATTGTTCATATTTACTTAATTTTTTGGATGAGGCTGTTTGTCTGGACTGTCTCATGAGGTGGTATTTACCTACTTGGGAAGCTCATTCTCCCATTTAGGACTTGGAAGCATTCTCATTGTACAACAGTGAGAGCTGGAATGCCAGATGAGTTGTTGTTATATCATTATGAACCATCCCAGTGCCCATTTGATATAGTTAATAACAAGAATTAATGAAGTAATATAAAAAGAAAAAATAGAATCCTTGCCCTGATCCAAGACAAAGGGACAAAAAAATTATTTCTGAAATTTGAGTGAAAAAAAATGTTGGTTGCTTCTATTCTTTTAAGATACTGCCTGAGAAAAGTCAGAGTGTGTGTGTTATGTGGGAAATAAGAAGAGTATTGGAGGGGCAGGCAATCATTCATCTGCTAGATTTCTTCGTTCAAATCAATATTGTTTGAGTGCTAACACTGTGCTAGGTGCTGGCAATGGAATGCTGAATAGAACAGGTAAGTTGCCCACACTTTCATGGAATTTGCACTTTAGACAGTCAACAGTGATCAAATAATTACATGTTTCGTGAGTGTTACAAAGAAGAAAAACAGACTTCCATTATGACCTCTTATATAATCATACTGCAATATCTTGAAGCTACTACTTATAAAGATCAAGCAGAAGCTACTGCTGCATACTAGAGAACTTTAAATGATTTCCAACATCGAGAAACTTGAATTTGTTAAGTAGTAGTTATTATAAAAAGAAACTGGAATGGCTAATATTGGCTGTCTCTTTAAAGCCAATATAAAGAAAATGAGTGATATACTACATTATCTTGACCTCACTGACAACTAGATAGCCTAAGAAACAGTGTGTGCAATAGAGCAGAAGGAAGAATCAAAGGACATATTTTATAAGGATAATGAGTTCTGCTTTCTTTTCCCCTTCTGAGCTATGATAATTTTTGTCTCTTTTGTAATCATACCCTCTTGGAAAGCCACTGGCTTGGACTGATTTATGCCTACTACAGGTTTTTGTTTCCAAAAGTACATCTCCATGACTAAGGAAATGGGCTGTCTCAGGTTGGCTGGTTCCATCAAGAACACTTAAAACTTGATTGCCCAGTTGTAAAACCAACTGGGGTCTTAGCATACATTTGCATTTTCTCATCGGCTAGTTTTGAGGATATCATATTGCTTGGAGAAGAAAGAGGCAGTAGTAATTATAATTTTCATGGACTTACAGAGTTTTTAGAGACTTGGATATCATGTACTTTAACCTTGCACCCAGTGTAAGAATCTCCTATACCTGATTCATGATATTCATCTTTTGAATACACAGGGTAAAAAGAGCTTACTATCTCATTTTTGAAGAATTCCATTATTCTTTTTTATATTGGAGAAAATCTACGACCATTAGTCTTAGATATGTTCACCAGAGCCCTCATGGACCAAATCCGAAGGAATCATTTGTACTTAATGACTTTCTTCCTCTTCACCACTAACAAGTCTTTTCTCTTTCAGACTAAACATTCCAGGTTTTTCCTCCATTCTGTATACAACATGATTCTCCAAATTGCTCCCATTTTGGATGATGGAGATTGAGGAGGTGGAGGATCAAAATATTAGTGTGTGTTTTCTAACATATTTGCTATTTCTCTCAGGTTTGTGACATTAGCAGGTTTGATCAGTATTTCACCTGTGCTGCAATTCACATTGATAATTAAACTATACAGGGCTACTTTAATTATAAAGCTAAAAGTGGATTTTTTTTTTCCATTAAGCTTGCCAGACAGGATGACTTGCCAACTCATTCTCTTTGGGTCTATAAAATGCCCAGTGAAGTCATATTGGCTCTAAAATCAAGCTCTGGATTTGAAGATGCTGCCATGCTGTTGAGTCAAAAGAATATATTATTTTTTATTTCTATTAGACCAGTAATTTTGGTAACTTTGGCAAAAGGAATATAAAAACAAGCAATCTCCAACTTGTAGGGTTGTATTGCAGAAGTCAATTGTTTGGAATGTATTTCACATGAGTATTAAATTTTTGGGCAAGACTCCCAATTTTTTTTTTCTTTTTAGACACAGTCTCACTCTGTCACTCAGGGTGGAGTACAGTGGCGTGATGTCAGCTCACTGCAACTTCCACCTCCCAGGCTCAAGTGATTCTCCAGCCTCAGCCTCCCGAGTAGCTGGGACTACAGGCGTATGCCACCACGCCTGGCTAATTTTTTGTATTTTAGTAGAGATGGAGTTTCACCATGTTGCCCAGGCTGGTCTCGAACTTCTGACCTCAGGCAATCCGCCTGCCTTGGCCTCTCAAAGTGCTAGGATTACAGGTGTGAGCCACTACACCCGGCCAACATTTTTAACTCCTAAGACAACTGACATTGTAATACCACCCCAGTAATCAGTTGCAAACCAGAATGTCATATCAGGTTCTTTAACTTAACATGTACCATAAGCACCACTAGAAATATTTCGACATCCAGCATGATGTTTAGCAATGTTTTTCTGGATTCAGATGACCAGGATAACTGCTGGGAACACCAGGAATATTTTCATGCTTTTATTCTCGTATCCAATTGAGTTAAGGATCCCTGGCCCCACGTCTGCTGAATAAAGAAAACTGGGATCCTTGTGGCCTGAATCTGGTGGTGGCTGGGAAGGTAAGACAGTGATAGATGCTGCAGAGCTTCTGGAAGAAAGCCTGCCTACCACTGGGGTTTACTCTTCAGTCTTCATGGGTCCCAGTCGGAGTCCCATTCTTTCTTTCCCTCCACGTCCGTCTGATTCATGGCCTCTTCATACTCATTCTCTCTCTCTCCTCCTATTCTCTCTTCCTCGGGGGTCATGGCAAAGTCTTTCAGTTTTGTTTCACTTATCCCTTAAGCACTCTCCAATGCTTTAACAGTTTTCTGAGGTTTGTTTTTCCCCTTCTAGGTAGCTAAGGAATTAACTAAGAAGGGAATATTGCTAGTTGCAAAAGGGAAGTGGGGGTCTATAAAGGATCTCTCCAGTGGCAGCCTCTGTCTCTCAATTTCGCTCCCATTTTCTATCTCACTTATAGCTGGCAGGGAGAGGCAGAATCACCTGTAGACGCTACTTGGGGACTGAGTAAAATGCACCAACTTTTCAAGGGAAAGCAAAGACAGGCTATTCTAGGCCTTAAGGGGAAAGATGGTGAGGTAGGTCTGACTTCTGACCTTTGATGAGAACACAGAACAGGGCTTCTTTGTGGGAGTTGGGAGTGAGAAGTTGGGAACTAACTTTTATTTTTTTTTAACTCTTAATTGCATTTATTTTATGCTGAATTTATTCCCATGCCATAAGTTTTTGTTTCCTCAGTTTCTTCTGAGATATCTTTTTTTCCTTCTGTACACGGAAGTATCATATGTTGCAGAAATATCAGCACAAGAGAAACTTACTGAATCCTTACTGAAAAGGAATAAATTGTTCCAGGTTGCTCCTCTTCAGGTTTAGGAACAATTTGTTCCTTTTCAGTAAGGATCATCTTGATGTGGCAGGGAGAGTGCATGTGTGGGTTAATCCGACCATGAGCTCTATAAGGCTAGTAGCAAATCTTAGGTGCTTTATTCACCTGGATATGTTCAATGACCAGAGAATCTACATCTACACCCTTAATTTCGGCATTTCTCTCAGCATTTATAAACATGTGCAGCAAAAATTCAGCACTCATTTTGGACCACCAACCCTGTGTCCAGCCCCACTGCTTGGCCTGGGCACTACCAACTCCCCCATTGTAATGTTGGAATGGTACACACTCTTTCTGTGAAGTGACATCTTTCAGATACTTGGTGACTTTTCGTATATGCATACCCTTGTTGGCCTGGGCAGTTTCACAAGTGTTCTTAAAGGAAACACAAATATTTGAAACTCTTGATTTGCCTGATTTTGAGAGATTTTCTGGGTCAAGTGAATAGCAAATCATTTTCACAGATCACCTCAGGCCACTGAGGGGAAGAGTAGGACTAACTTTCTTGATCTTGCTTTCGCCTGCCTTCTCTTTTCACAAAGGAACAGATGTTCCCAACCCTTCCCAAGGTCAGTCTTTCACTGTCATTCTTTTTTTTTCCTCCCCTTCTAAGACACACTTGGCTATTGCAGAAACACAGTTCCTTAAACACAGTCCAAAATTCAAGCAGCTCTGAATATTGAAAATTTTTGGCAACCTACATTGCAGCAGAATTCAGCCCAAACTGACGTGAGGTGATATCCATCTTTATTTACTCACATATTTACTACAAAAATATCAATTATCAATGTGATTGTTTCAAAGTACAGCCCCAGATCCTACTCGAGTATAATCAAACATATGTGTATTACCTTTCTGAAAAATCTGAAAATTTTTGAATTCTGAAATACATCTGGCTCCAAAAGTTTCTGGGTAAGGGATTATAGCCCTTTATTTCCTGTTTTCCTACATCTTTCTCTTTCCAGCTAAGTGCAAAAGAGCATAGACTCTGGTATCCACAGCTGAATTCAAATCCTATCTCTAATATCGGTTGTGTGTGATTTGCTCTGTTTACTTAACCCGTCTGTGCTTCAGTTTCCCCATTTGTAAAATAGGGATAACAATATTACCTATCTCAATGTTGTTGTGAAGATTTAATTGAGTTAATCTATGTAAAGTGCTTAGAATAATCTCTAGCACATAGTAAGCACTATAGGTTTGCTATTATCATCAACCTTAATCCTTCACTGTACCCAAAAACATTATGTCCCAATTATAAAATCCCTGCTCTTCGCCCTATTTTCTCCACAGTTAACCCTCTATCCATTTTCTTCCACTCATGCCGTAAACAGAAAACCATTTGTCATTAGTTACCATTGACTACTCCTCAACTGGCTGAAATCTGGTTTGCTATCCTATTTCTCAACTCTATGGTAATTTCTCTCTTTAAGGTCCCTAATGCCTCTTAACTGCCAGTTTAAAAGACTGCTGTTTAGTTTCTTTTGTGCTGATATTTCTGCAACATATAACATTTCTGTGACAAATAGACTCAGTTCTCCTTCTACTTCATTTTCATTCTACTGCTCCGGTGACTTGCTCATTAAAGGCTGACCTCCCCACGCATTTCATCCTTTTTGTACAGTACACATGCTCCTTAGAAAAAGTCTCATCCATTTTAAAGTGTCAGCTATCACCTGGATAATAATGACTGCCACATTTTATCATTAGCCCTGACCTCTCCCTTGTGCTTCAGACTATATTTCCTATTTGCCTCCTGCATCCAGCACCGCTACTTGGCCAGGGCACTACCAACTCCCCCATTGTTTTGTTGGAATGGTGCACGCTGTTTCTGTGAAGTGACATCTTTCACATACTTGGTGACTTTTCATATAGGCATACCCTTGATGGCCTGGGCAGTTTCACAAGTATTCTTAAAGGAAATGCAAATATTTGAAACTCTTGATTTGCCTGATTTTGAGGGTTTTTCTGGGTCGAATGAATAGCAACCATTTTCACAGATCCATCTCCACTTGGATGACCTGCAGGAATCTCAAATGTAACATATCCCAACAAAATGTATTATCTTTTCCCTGACATCCTGCCCCTAACCCCCATTCCAGCCCTCAAAAGAATCTCACGACATGTATATCTTTTTCATTTTAAATCTCAGTTTCAATGGCATTGCACACTTCACCTACTAGCTTAGGCCAGAAATGTTGAATCCTCATTTGTCTTTAACTTCCACATTCAATCAGTCACTAAATCCCACCAATTTGTTTTTAGTAACATCACCAGAACCTGCCTACTGATTTACTCAGGGCTTGTACTAACTATCATGTAGACCAGTGGCTTGACCTTTTTGCCTGTAACCCATGGTATAAAATGTATTTTATATTGTGCCCTGGGATATAGACATGTTTATATACATCTGTGCTCTATTTTATTTTATTTTATTTTATTTTATTTCATTTCATTTTTCTAAAATTATGGTTATGATACCCTAAATTGATTTTACAATCTACCAATGGGTTACAACCTGCAGTTTAAAACACCCTGAGCTAGAATAACAGCACTTTACTCATCTCCCCACTCCAACCCCACTATGTCTGTAACAGTGGGTCAATAGGTAACACTTCAAAGGGTGTGTGCCAAAACCCTTAAGGGCAGGGGTTGTAATCTGCCAAAGAAAATGCTCCCAAGAAAGTGATTCTGATATCTCCTATATGTTCTACTCAGTTATCAAGACAATACTGAATATTTCTTAGACATGTACTATACGTAAAGCACACAGCTACGGCTCAAATAAGCATGGCTCACTGATTTGGCACTCACATTTACATGAGCTTGGAACCCTCAAAAGCCCTTAACACTCCATGTATTTTCACACCTCCATTGACATTGCACATACTATTCCCCTTGCTTGGAGTGTCCTCCATACTCCCTTTCATCAGGCAAATGCCCACCTGTAGCAATGTATATAAAAATCTATTTATTTACCAAAGACAGTTAGGTAGCAGTAGGGTAGTAGTGGTACTGGGCCCAGTTTATGTGCCTCTCCAGTTACTCTGTTTCCTGGTCACGATGGTCCCTGCAACCGCCATGGTCATTGCTACCAGCTCACCCCACAAAGTCTGTCACAATAGCCTGCCCCTCACTCTTTGATTTGCTCTGACTCAGAAATACTGGAAGTCACGTTCATGGTTTATTTAAACAAGGAAAAAGATATGTCTGAGCAGGATGCCCCACAGGTGTTACAACCACATGGCGTTCTGATTAAGAAAGTTTCCATCCTTGGATACTCACGGTTTTCTCCTCATTTCTCTCCTACCTGGGAAATATATGAGGAAGGCACTGTTAGGATCGCCCCGTTAAGGGTGAGGGAACCGAGCCAGAGACTGAGTGATTATTGCAAGGCACTTAACCAATATGTAGCAAAGCCTATAGTTTGAAAATATCTCTGGAGATGAAAATATGCTACTTTTCTCTCCTATAATATTTAAGAGGAAAAGACTACAGATCCAATTTGTACTTGTCTATGCACTTGTCCTGTTTCTCCTGCCTTCTCGTGGAGGGGACTCAAACCTTTGTGTGTGTGTGTGTGTGTGCTCGCGCATATCTCCGTGTGTGTACTCTCAATCAGCACTCTAAAATATATTGGCACTCTGAAATATATGTGTATGTATACATGTTTTATAGGCACATATTACTGTATAATATACCATGTAAATTATAAAACAAACACACAAAAACATAAATTCAAATAACATGAATTTTTAAAATTATAAGAAAAAGTTCTAATATTTTTTCTGCACCCCCAGTGTATTACCTTGGATACTGTATTTTGGAGACCTGACATAAAGTATCATACTTAGTAGAAAAACATATTTGCTTTCATATACAGGAAAAATATTGATCCACAATCAATACTGTTCACAGGGTTGCTTCTCAAGCTGTTGTGTTGCCTGAATGTCATATCCCCCAGGATGCCATTCAAGACAAGTATTTGCAGTTTGAGATGGCTAATTCTAATTAGGAAAGCAGACTGCCACCACAGGTTATAATCTGACTAATGTGTTCTTGGAGCCACAAAGCTACTGAAGTTTTCGGGTATGATGTCAGTAAGGAGTGATGAAAGGAGGACCGGATTAACAGCAGATAAAAGTTCTAAATAATTTGACCTCTGCCTAAAAGAGCGATGGGCCTTGAACAAAACATTTAATAATAACAGGTCCTTTGATTAAATTGCTTTGGCATGTATTTAATATTAATCCCACTGACACGATACTAACCCTATGAAATAAGGTACTAACCCTTAATTTTATATCATAAATGAGCAAAATCTTAAAGAGAGTAAATGACTTGCCCACACAGTAAGAAGCATAACTGGGCTTCACAATGGTATTTTTGACTCATGTATTATCTTACCTTGCTTAACCTCTTTGGGCTTCATGCCTTTAAAATAAACTTTCTGTTTTAGAACAGTTTTAGGTTTTTAAAAAAAAGTTGTGAAGATGGTCCAGGTAGTTCCCATATACTTTACAAACATTTTCCCCTATATATTCACTCGCTAGGGCTGCTGTCACAAAGCCCCACAGACTGGGTGGCTTAAACAACACCAGTTTATTTTCTCTCAGTTCTGGAGGCTACAAGTCCAAGATCAAAGTGTAGACCAAGGTCAAGAGGCTTTGCTGGGGCGTCTCTCCTTGTCTTGCCCATGGCCTCCTTCTTGCTGTGTTCTCACATGGTTATCTCGTGTCTGTGTTTTGTCTCTGTCCTGATCTCCTCTTCTTATCAAGGACACCAGTCATATTGGATTAGGGCCCACCCTAATGGCATCATTTTAACTAAATTATCTCTTTAAGGGCCCTATTTCCAAATATAGTCAATTTTTTTATTTTCTATTTTTTATTTTTGAATCTTATTTTTGTCATTGTTATGTATTTAAATGTTTGCATCCTCCCAAAATTCGTGTTGAAGTTCTAACCCGAATGTGATGCTATCTGGAGATGGGGTCTTTGGAGGGAATTAGATTTACATGAGGTCATGAGGATTAGTGCCCTATAAGAAGAGGAAGAGAAATCAGAGCTTGATTTATACTGACACCTTGATCTTAGACTTTCCAGCCTCCAAAACTGTAAGAAATAAATGTCTGCTGCTTAAGCCATTCAGGCCATGGTATTTTGTTGTGCCGGTAGACAAAGATAGTCATCAGGTCTCCCTGAGCAACTCTTGAGTCTGACAGTCTTACAGTTTTCTTGTTTTTGATGACCCTGAGAGTTTTGAGGAGTACCGGCCAGATATTTTGTAGAACGTCCCTCAATTGGGATTTGGCTCTTTTTTTCTCATTAATAGACTGGGGTTATGAGTTTTAGGGAGGAAGACCAGCAAGGGAGAAATGTCATTCTCATCACTTCGTATCTAGGGTTCATACTATCATCATGTCCTATCACTGATGTTGTTGACATTGATCACCTGGCTGAGATACTGTTTATCTGGTTTATCCACTTTCTCCCATAACATTACAATTTTCTCCTCCTTTCCATACTGTATTCTCACTTACAGAGTGGGAAGTTATAGGACTTCACATATGTTATTTGTAAAACAGCAGGACTGGATTAGTTCATTTCTAAGTCAACTCTAGTTTGTTCCTTATAATCAATGAGAAGTACTGTCCTGATTGAACAGGAAATCTATATTCACAGAACAGGTTGAGAGAGCAGGATCACTTAGGTTCAAACCCTTAGTTTTAACCTTCTTAGCACTCTCTCTGAACAGAAGGACTACAAAAAAAATTGTGAATGTAGCAATTTAATGATCTACTTTTTGCAAGTTGGCACTCATATTATGTATTGATCAACCTTGGACAGATCACTGTGTCTGACTCAATTCTGAAAACTTGTGGAGGGTTGGAGAGTAGGGGTATGTCTACTCTTCACCTAACAATACTGATGACACTGTTGGTTATAAAGTAATACTCAATAATTTTGTTGATTGCTGATCAGTTACTTCAAGCACAAGAAACTCGTAAAACTCGTAGACCATTTTCTTTCTTTTTTTTTTTTGAAATGGAGTATCGCTTTGTTGCCCAGGCTGGAGTGCAGTGGCACCATCTCGGCTCACTGCAAGCTCCACCTCCCAGGTTCATGCCATTCTCCTGCTTCAGCCTCCTAAGTAGCTGGAACTACAGGCGTCGGCCACCACACCTGGCGAATTTTTTGCATTTTTAGTAGAGATGGGGTTTCACCACGTTAGCCAGGATGGTCTCCATCTCCTGACTTCATGATCTGCCCGCCTTGGCCTCCCAAAGTGTTGGGATTACAGGCGTGAGCCACTGTGCCTGGCTTTGTAGACCACTTTCTAGAACAAGTAAAATTTACTAGAAATTTTATCTTGGACACGAACTCTAGGTAGTTTGCATTTCTTATTCTAGCATATAGTGCATGCATTGAGATTATACCAATATAAATATGTAAAATAAGGCAAAATAAATGAATATCAAAAGGAAATTAAGGTCTTTAACCTTTATCTATGTGAATTATTCTTAAAATGTGAAGAATTGCTAGCTATTTTATATCCAACTTCTTATTTCCTACACCAGTTTGAAACAAACAAATGGAAGAACATTCCATGTTCATGGAGAGGAAGAATCAATATCGTGAAAATGGTCATATTGCCCAAGGTAATTTATAGATTCACTGCCATCCCCATTAAGCTACCAATGACTTTGTCACAGAATTGGTAAAAACTACTTTAAAGTGCATATGGAACCAAAAAAGAGCCCGTATTGCCAAGACAGTCCTAAGCCAAAAGAACAAAGCTGGAGGCATCA
>NW_012116265.1:12700147-12708931 GCF_000951035.1 Colobus angolensis palliatus | reverse complement strand
GGGGAGGGATAGCATTAGGAGATATACCTAATGTAAATGACAAGATAATGGGTGCAGCACACCAACATGGCACTTGTATACATATGTAACAAACCTGCACATTGTGCACATGTACCCTAGAATTTAAAATAAAAGAAATACACACAAAAAAGAAATTCTTAAAAGTTTCCAATTACTGTATGAATAATGAAAATTTTTATCTTTAAATAACCAGAACATTAATTTATTGTTCTTTAACAGGAATTCCTTTTTAATGACTATAAAAGCCCATCTGTCCGTGATATATAGCAATGTACCCATACAATATGAAATTGTATTTTACCCATAAACAGTCTTCAAACAAGACACATAATTTTCTTGCTTACTGGCTAATTAAAATAAAATTTAAACCCACATTAAACTTGATTACGTTGTCAAAATACCCACATTTTTAAAGGAGAGGCCTACAGTGTTAATTCGGAGAGAGTGATTCTTTATTCTTCAGCTAATAATAGCTTCAGTATTAATAACTTCAGCTAAAAATAACTTCAGTAGTCTGAGACTTTTAAAATCATGTCAACGTAATCATGCTTTTATGTCATCTTCATTTGTGGAAAAGGAAACAAATGATTTGTCGTATGAATAAGAAGATTTTTTAAAATGAAGTTTCTAGGGTTTCCAAGTTGGCAAAACGTTTGTCAGTATCATTATTTGGTTTGTAGACCACATTGATTCATGTACTGGCTACATTGCATATTAATTGCAGTTTCTTTATTATGGAATATTTAAAATGCACAAAGATACACAGTGTACTATAATAAATACCCCTATGTGCCCACCTCCAAGAAAAGTAATAATTGTGTTTTTAAAAAATAAAACATCATACTGGAGTTCCGCTTTGTTTCGTGTTCATTCTCTTTCTTCCTCAGCAGTTATCAGTGTGCTGCCGTTGATATGCATTTCACTTTGTTTTATCACATCTGCCACAACCACAAATACCATAGCATTGTGTTTCGTATTTCAACATTTTACTTAAATTGTATCATATTTTGTGTATCATTCTATAGCTTACTTTCTTGACTCCATATGTGAATTTAAGAGAAATTAATGTTGATGCATATAGTCTAGTTTATATTTTTGGCTATCGAGTATTTCATCATGTAAATAAATCAGAATTTATCCATTTCCCCTATGATGAGCTTTAAGTTGTTCCACAAAGTTGAGTCTTGCAAAGGCTGCTAGACTGAACATCCTTGTGTATTCTTGTATACGTCAACTGTGCCAGTTTCAGGGGGAGTATATACCTAGAGGGGGACTTGTGGGGTTGGAAGACATAGTTAACTTCAATTTTACCAGATATTTCCAAATTACTCTTTGGAGTGATTGTAGCAGAATTCAGTCCCAAGTAAATGAAAATTTCTGTTTCCAAATATCCTCACCATATCCTTAGACATTTTAAATATTTACCAATCGGATAAGTAGTATTCTTGCTCTCATTTTTCTGATGACTACTGAGATTGAGCACTTTTCATGTTTTTTCTTGTTTCACTTTACCTTCATTTTCTGTAAAGTATTTGTTGCCTTATCTTTTTTATTGCTTCATAAGATTTATATATCTTGGGTATTAATGCTTTGGTATGCAACTGGTAAATATCTCTTCCCAGTTTATCACTTGCCTTTAATTCAATTTTTTAAATATGCGTTGACTAAGAAGTTATATACTAGTCATTTAACTTTGTTTATGTAATCTTTTATTCTATAGATAATTTAAATTTTGGAACAGCCATATATGTCTAGCTTCTTTTCATTTTGTCTTTCAATCAGCTCTAATAATTTT
Source organism: Colobus angolensis palliatus (assembly GCF_000951035.1). Taxonomy (NCBI): domain Eukaryota; kingdom Metazoa; phylum Chordata; class Mammalia; order Primates; family Cercopithecidae; genus Colobus; species Colobus angolensis. The sequence continues at coordinate 12,707,115 of NW_012116265.1, read as the reverse complement.
CTCAACTGAGATCTTGTATGAGTTTCATTTATTTTTAACTATATTATAGTTTTTGTTTTTACTTATTAATGAGCTTTTTAAATTTACATTTTCTAAATGATTTTTGGCTGGTATATATGAGCACTATGGATGGTTGTACGTTAATCTTTATATGCAGCAACATTGCTTAACTCTCTTGCTTTTCCCTACAGGAAAATATATAAAAATAACAATTTTTTCTCCCTTTTCAAAATTAATTCCTATTTTTTGTCTTATTACATTCATTAGAAACCCCAGTGCAATGTTAAATAGCAACATTCTGTCTTCTTAACTTTAAAGACAATACTTCTTTGAAATTTGCTGTATTTTTTGGTATGTGGCCAAAAGATGTACATGTAAGATGTATCAGTCAAGATTTAGATTTGGAGGTAACAGAAACTCACCTCAACTATCTGAAACTGAAGTTGGGTAAATCTGATTCTTTAGGCCACTGCTGAGAAGTCCATTATGGACATCACCGCTTCTTGGTACTCAGCACTAGTTCCATCATGTTCTCACTTCCATATCTACCAGAAAAACTTCTCCACTGTTCTTATATCCTGTTGTCGCTCTCTTGAGAGCCAAAGACCTAGATGACAGCATTCAATTAGCTGGAGCTAGGAACTAACATGATTGAGTTGGGTTTTTCCTTTCTTGTACTATCCAGGCCCAGTTTTGGTGTCAAATTGTACTAGCTTCATAAAATGAATTGAAGCACTTTTCTTTTTCCTTCCCTTCCTTCCTTCCTTTCTTTTCTTCTTTCGTTTTTTCTGAAATTGATTAAGAGAAAAAGTATCCGTCTTTTGAAAGTTTGGTAAATTGTAAAACCATTCTGGCTGGTGCTTCTTTAGGGACAGGGAAAAAAAGATAGACAAAAATAAATAATTTATTCAATTATTAGTTGTCTGTTCAGGCTTTGCTATTTCTATTTTGATCATTTATATTTTCTGGATTCATCAGTTTCTTTTAATTTTTAAAAGCTTTGAAGATAAAGCTGTTCACAGTATTCTTTTAAGTTTTTTTTCAAATTTTTACAGTATTTATAGTTGTAGCTTCTTTTTCATTCCCAATACAATTATGTTTTGTGCCTTCTCTTTTCTCTCACCTGATCAATTTTGCTAGATGTTTATCTATTTTATTAGTTTTTTTCAAGCCAGTCTTTATACTACTTCATCAGGTTTTAAAAATTATGGTACAATATTTATGGCCTAAAAGGAATAGTAATTATAATTTTTAGTCATATGTAGCAACTACTAGGAAAAAGTTTATTTTTCTGTTTTAATTACATTAAAAAGTCCCCTGGAAAATATGAATTAAAAGTTTTCTCCTGCAGAGATTGCAGTGAGCTGAGATCACGCCACTGCACTCCAGACTGGCAACAGAGTAAGACTCGGTCTCAATAAATAAATAAATAAATAAAAGTTTTCTCCTATCTAGTTTTTACAAGGAAAATCTTAACAGATGTACACAATTTTTGAGACATATAAGTAGGCTTTTTCCCCAATAAACCGATATTTATAAAGGATTTGTACGTACCATGATGATAAACTACAAAGATAAATACATATGCTCTGTTCTCTAACAGTTTTCAGCCAATAAAAATTTACAGCTACTCTTTATTGTCCACCATACTCTGTTACGAGCCATGGGCTTTGGTAACTTCTCATGACATTGGGCACTGACTTCCTGGGAGAGTAAGTGACTCACCTGGACCCCACAGCCAGTGAGCATTAGTGCTTATATTCCATCCTCCAAAGCTCTTTCTTCATACCCGACCACACATGTGGCCCAAGGAGGGATATTTACTTTGTACTTTTAGAGTTCTAGAAAGCATTGTTTAGTGGTCTGGCATCATCTATATTTGCTTGGCTTGATTTGGGATAGAGTATAATCCTAGTCCTTGACAAAAGGATTTTGATGAGTTAACCTTATGGGGTGATGGGATTTATGGGATTATTTCCACCCTTAAAATGATTTGTGGGAAAAAAAGTGTACTAATCCCTAATTTAGGATTAAGACAGATATACCCATGAGATATGGGTCTATAAAATTCATCATAATTTGAGAAATACAACAAATAATCACTCTAAAATATCTTGTTGGTTCAGTTATTTTAGTCCAAAAGCCAGCTGGAGATCTGTTCTGTATCAAGGGCTCCAGCCGTTGAGCTGTTTTTTTCATTTGCTTGTAGTCTTGAAAAGAAGTAAAAACAATGTCAGGGACGGTCTCCTCAGAACCCTAGAGGGTCTGCCTTTAAGGAAGTGTTTGTGCCCTCAGAAATGAGAAACCAGATGAGCTGAGTTTAGGGGTCAGACCAGAGGAAATGGCTGGAAATTAGAGGTCTCCTGGCTAATATGCATGATGCCAAATGACAGTCTTTCTGTTGGGTGTCAGAATCCAGAATGGTGGGAAATTTGTATCTAGGGGATATAAAAGAAAATGAATGAGATAATAGATGCAAACAGCTGAGTAGAGGACCTGAAATACACTAATAGCCTTCAGTAAATTCCTTCTACAATTTCACCTCCTCTCCATCTCAGGTTTGGCTTTCCCCTGGACCTGTCAGTATAAACCCTGAGAGTTTGATTGAACAATGGCACCGTATGGTCAATGCTACCAGATTCTTTAACATGCCTTGTTTACCACAGTTTCATTGAATGGGAGCACAATGGCAACCAAACCAAGGCTAACAGACTTTGTCCTAGAATTCCCACACCAAGTAGGAAGCATAAAATAACTTAGAGACCTGTTTACAGTTCCTGCAGCTATTAGTCACCGTGTGTTAGTAGAACCCAGTCTCAGAAAGTTATTTCCTAAACGGCTTCCAAAGCCTTCGTACTTCATGCAGATAGTTTTGGCCAACCGTAATGGCAGTGAGAAACTCAAGAGTGTCCAGAAGAGCAGAATTTATGCTTTAAGTTAAACTTTGTTTTGGATTGAGTGTTCCTTAAAAATAAACCTTCACCTGATTCTTATTTTTATTTCAATTCCATGGGCTGGTGATTTGAGTGTCAGGGATAGAGTTCTTAGAATCTGTTTATGTGGTGTGAATACAGAAATGGTCTGATTCTGAGTATTAGGATCATGATCAGAGTTTAGATATAAACTCAAAACCTTGCTAAGCCACGTGTTATTTTTTGAAGCATAGAAATTGGACTTTGCAAACAACCTAAATCCTTTTGTTTGAGAAACTCTAAATAAGCATTGAGTTTTCCTGCCATGAAGTTTTACACTGTATCTAGAAAGTTTCTTTGAAAAATTCCTCTGTAAACCTAAGGCTGACAAAGAAGTTGGCTAGTTGAAGGGAAAAATGATAATTATGTTTTGTGGCAAGAGGGAACAAAAGGAGGGGGAAAAGTAATTACTGTCCATTTAACATTTTATATTAAATTTCTAATGCACAATTTTCAAGACTGGCAAGAGTTTTGGTTTGTTTTAGCCAAATATAGTTATAATATTAGATACATGTTCTAATTCCAGCATGTGAATATCACTTCTTTAAAAATTTTTTAATTTTTTAAATTGACAAATAAATATATGTATTTATGGTGTACATGATGCTTTGAAATATGTATATATTGTGAAATGGATAAATGATGCTAATTTACATATGTATTACCTTACGTACTCATCATTTTTTTGTGGTGAGAGCACTTAAAATCTGCTGTCTTAGAAATTTGCAAGTACACAATGTTATTAACTACAGTTACCATGTTGTACAATAGAGATCTTAAACTTATTCCTCCTGTCTAACTGAAATTTTGTATCCTTTCACCAACATTTCCCCAACCCCTCATCCCCCCCACTCCCCACCAGTAACCATCATTCTCCTCTCTGCTTCTGTAGTTCAATTTTTTTAGATTCTGCATATAAGTGAGATCATGCGGTATTTGTCTTTGTGTACCTGGCCAATTTCACTTAACATAACCTCCTCTAGTTTCATCCATATTGTTGCAAATGACAGGATTTCTTTCTTTGTGAAGGCTGAATAGTATTCCATTGTGTATATATGCCACTTTTAAAAAATCCATTCATCTGTAGATGGACACTTGGGCTGATTCCAAATCTTGACTATTGTGAATAATGCTGCAATGAACATGGGAATGCAGATATCTCTTCGACTCACTGATTTCGTTTCTTTGAATATATACCCAGAAGAGGGATTGTTGAATCATATGGTTGTTCTATTTTTAAGTTTTTCAGGAGCTTCCATGCTGTTTTCCATAGTGGCTGTTCCAATTTGCAATCCTACCAACAGTCTACAAGTGTTCCATTTTCTCCACACCTTCACCAACATTTATCTCTTCTCTTTATGTTGATAACCATCCTAAAAGATGTGAGATGATCTCTCACTATGGTTTTGATTTGTGTTTCCCTGTCGATTAATGATGTTGAGCATTTTTAAATATTTCTGTTGGCTATTTGTATTTCTGTATGTCTTCTTTTGAGGAGTGTTTCCAAGTCCATTGCCCATTTTTAATGGATTATTTGTTTTCTTGCTATTGAGTTGTTTGAGTTTCTTATATATATTGGATATTAGCCCCTCACTGGATATATAGTTCACAAATATTTTTTTCTTGTCCATAGGCTGCTTTTTCATTTTGTTGTTTTCTTTGCTATGCAGAAGTTTTTTAATTTGATGTAACTGCACCTTTTGATTGCTTCCTTTTATTGCCTGTGCTTTGGGAGTCATATCTAAAAAAATTATTGTCAAGGAGCTTTTCCCCATTGTTTTCTTCAAGATCAATGTCAAAGAGGTTTTCCCCTCTGTTTTCTTCTAGTTTGAGGTCTTATGTTTGGATTTTTAATCCATTTTGAGTTAATTTTTGTGTGTAGTATAGGAGTCTAGTTTCATTGTTTGGTATGTGGATATACAGTTTTCCTAATACCACTTATTGAAAAGACTACAAATTTATTAAAGAAAAGTTTTAATTTGTTTTATCCAAACACAGTTATAATGTTAGATGTGTGTTGGAAACCAGCATGTGAATGTCACCTCAACAAATTTTAAAAACAGAGCAGATGGGAACAGCAAGGGGATGAGGAAATAAACAGAACATAGCATTTAACAATCAATGGGATATTAACACATTTATGCCTGAGGTTGCAATTTCTTGAATTTTTGCAATCAGAACTTGGCAGTGACCTTGAGCAGTAGGATACAATAACTCCCACATGCTTAGCGTTCCAATAATGGAACACTAGGCATAAATGGGTTTAAGGGCACTTGGTGTCACAGATGTAAGCTTAGAAGGGGATTAAATGTGGGCAATGCCTTGCTTTTGCCCATTTAAAAAATTTCAACTAATTCTGATGTTCTTCTAACATTCTGTGATTACAGGATGGTAAGTTTGCACGGTGGAAGATGAGATTGGGCACAGGATAATGGCCACAGGAAACTCATTAGAACTCCCAGTAACTCAAGGGCACCAGGAGTATGTAAGGAGTGGAGACAGTGCACAAAGAAAAACCTGACCCACTTCATAATTTAAGCTCAGGTCAATCTGCCTGGCACTTCAGAGTCTTATTTCTCAAAACGTGGCCCCAGAACAGCATGCACCCAAATTCCCTGTGGGTCTATTAAAAATTTAAGTTCCCAGAAGACACTCTAAACCAGTGGAATCAGAACAATGGGAATGGGGTCTGAGAAGATGCATTTCAAACAAATAGCCTAGGCAATTCTTAGGTACTCTCACGATTGAACCTCTGCACCAAAGAGTGGAAAGTATAAGTTAGACAGGAATTTACAAGCACCGTACACAAAAATAGCCACTGCTCAGGCCTCCATATTTCATTTGTGCTGTCACTTCCCCTAGGAAGCTTGATCACCCCAAATGCCATATTGTATAATTTTTTGTGTGTGTGTGATGAAGTGTCGCTCTGTCGCCCAGGCTGGAGTGCAGTGGCATGATCTCGGCTCATGGTAACTTCCATCTCCCAGGTTCAAGTGATTCTCCTGCCTCAGCCTCCTGAGTAGCTGGGATTACAGGTGCCTACCACCATGCCCAGCTAATTTTTTGTACTTTTAGTAGAGATGGGGTTTCACCATGTTGGCCAGGCTGGTCTCAAACTCCTGACCTCAAGTGATTCACCTACCTCAGCCTCCCAAAGTGCAGGAATTACAATAGTACTTAACACACTCTATTGAACTGCTGGCCTTTCTTCCTCTTTAGCCCATGTAATGCAGTGCCATTTATCTCCTCTGCTTAACAACGAGCTTAGTTCATGAAAGCCGCCAATAAATGTTCTTTAAATTAATAAATGACTTCATGTCTTGCTGTTCCAAAATATATTCCTTAACCTGCCTGAATATTTTCACTTCACCTTGTCTATGATTTCATTTGGTATATCTGAGAATTTTAGTTTAAATAATGAAATCAGTCAGTTATCCAATAGGGTCAATTAATTCCACTTTCACTTTTCCAAAGATTGTAGAGCAACTACACACAGAGAATGAGGAAGCAGTGATGGAGGTAATTTTGAAACACAATTTTTAGAGTTAAATTGGTTCTGGATGCAGACATACAATAAATGGGTAAGTGCAGTGTGGGGGACACTGAGCACCGAAGAGTTGGAGGCAAGGCCCCAGGGAGCTATGAAAGGCTGTACAGGGGACAGGGAAGTAAAGGAAGATGTAACCTACTTATCTGAAAATTTTACCTAGAAACGAACCTGCACTCAGGGTCATGGTGGAAGAAAACGCTCCTCTTCCTTTGATAGCTGTGACCTCCTCATAGTTCCTGAACACAGCGCTCAAGCTGGTCCTAGTCCCACTACATGAATAAGTGAAATAGGCTTTGAGGAAATAGTCTGAGAAGTTGATCACCCCATGAAAAAATGCATGCAAAATCCCAGAGAACATTTCAAAACTTTTGGAATCCAACCAACTCAGAAATTGAGCAAAGCCAAGATTAGATTTGTCTTGCAAATCAACTTAGTGAAAGCAGATG
>NW_012116265.1:12690549-12699172 GCF_000951035.1 Colobus angolensis palliatus | reverse complement strand
GTATATACCCAGTAATGGGATGGCTGGGTCAAATGGTATTTCTAGTTCTAGATCCTTGAGGAATTGCCACACTCTCTTCCACAATGGTTGAACTAATTTACACTCCCACCAACAGTGTAAAACAAAGTAACATATATTTATTAAACATAAATAATTACAGAGTAGAGCGGACTTAAGCAACACACTTCGGGTGTCACTGTCTCCCATCACTAACAGATGGGACCATCTAGTTGCAGGAAAGCAAGCTCGGGGTTCCCACTGACTCCACATTATGGTGAGTTGCATAATTATTTCATTATATATTACTAGGTAATAATAATAGAAATAACATGCACAATAAATGGAATATGCTTGAATGATCCCAGAACCATCGCCTCAACCCCGCCAGTATGTGGAAAAATTGTCTTCCTTGAAACTGGTCCCTGGTACCAAAAAGGTTGGGAACCACTGCTCTAGAATGTTCCCTTTGGCTGATGAGTCTCTGAGCAACCACTGAGGCTCCGCTTAAGTGTTTCCTCCCCTGTAAAGTCTACTATCACCCTAATCAATTACTATTGCACTGAAAAGCTCATGCCACCATCTTACACTGGTTAGATGTTTTACCTGCTTGTCTTCCTCACTAGGATAAGGGGGAAAAAGATTCTGGGTTTGTTCCAAATTTGTTTTCCCCAAATCTACTGCTTGTATTAGGGAAAGGGAGAAAGGAAAGGCCTAAGAAAGAGAAGAGAGGACAGTAAGCAGGGAAAGAAGGAGAGTAAGGTGATGTAAATCTTGTTCTTTTGCCCCTAAGGAAATTATGTTGCATGGTAGGTTTGTTGTTAGATACTGAGACCCTGATTCTACCTTATATTCAATGGACATTGTTTAATTACATTTATTGTTTCACCACTCTGGAAAGAAATGTATAAATTTTAAATGTTTTGGATCAATTCTTTCATTTTATTACAGTTCTTACAGCTTATTGAAACCACTCAGCACACTTTTAAATACGTAAAATGTATGATCTGAGTCATGATAAAAAATAAATGTTATAGGTAACAGCATCAGTAGATATGTGGCTGCACTTTCAGTGCTGACCTACCTTTGTTCTTTTCTGAGTTTACAACCTCAGTTATCAACAACTGACATCTGACATTACTCAATAGCTGACACATGGCATTGAAAGTAGCATGGACCTGAAAGTAGGCTTAAAAATTACAGTAATTGGTAGGGTGTGGTGGCTCAAGCCAGTAATCCCAGCACTTTGGGAGGCTGAGACAGGCGGATCACGAGGTCAGGAGATCAAAACCATCCTGGCTAACACGGTGAAACCCCATCTCCACTAAAAATACAAAAAAAAAATAAAAACTAGCCGGGCGTGGTGGCGGGTGCCTGTAGTCCCAGCTGCTCAGGAGACTGAGGCAGGAGAATGGTGTGAACCCAGGAGGAGGAGCTTGCAGTGAGCCGAGATCGCGCCACTGCACTCCAGCCTGGGCGACAGAGCGAGACTCCGTCTCAAAAACAAAAACAAAACAAAAATTACAGTAGTTACTGTGGGCATGATAATTGTATGTGTCAACTTGTGTGCCACAGGGTTTCCAGATATTTGGTCAAAGAGTTTTCTGGATGTGGTTGAGGAGGTGTCTTCGATGAAATTAACATTTACATCAGCAGACTGAGTGCTGTGATTTGAACGTTTGTTCAATCGCACCAAGAGATCTCCACATGCACACAGCAAATTGAGTGTCTGGTGGGGACTTGCTCTTTGGTGCCTTCTAGCTGTGTCCTTAGATGGCAGAAGGTGCACGTAGACTTCTTGGGCTCTTTTCTAAGGGCAGTGATCTCCTTAATAACCTCACTAATGAGGGATTCACCCTCATGACCCAATCACCTCCCAAAAGTCCCACATCTTTTTTTTTTTTTTCTCTTTTGAGATGGAGTCTTGCTCTGTTGCCCAGGCTGGAGTACAGTGGTGTGATCTTGGCTCCCTGCAACCTCTGCCTCCAGGGTTCAAGTGATTCTTGTGCCTCAGCCTCCCGAGTAGCTGGGACTACAGGTGTGCACCACCACGCCCGGCTAATCTCTTGGTGCCTTGATCTTAGGCTTCCCAGTTTCTAGAAGGTGAGAAATACATTTCTGTTGTCCGTCAATTACCCAGTTTAACATGTTCTGTTACAGCAGCCCAATGGACTAAGACACTGAGTAAAGCCGATCGACCTGAATAGGCTACAAATGGAAAGGAAAACTCTTCCTGCCTGACTGCTTGATCTGGGACATCAGTCTTTATCTGTCTTCTGATAGATAAAACTAAACATCAGCCCTTGGGGGTCTCAAGCCTACTGGCTTGAGATAAGGGGAAAGACCTGCCCCCATGATTCAATTACCTGCCACTGAGTCCCTCCCACAGCACATGGGAGTTCAAGATAAATTTGGGTGGGGACACAGCCAAAGATAAATTTATTTGGGGGCAAGTAGACCACTTCAGCACCTTCAGTGTTGAACTCACGGAGTTCTGGGTGGCCAGGGGCATTGTTCAATATCAAAAGAACCTTAAATGGCAGTCCCTTACTGGCAAGGTAACTCCTGAGTTGAGGGACAAAGCATAAATGGAGTCAATCCAGAAAAAGGGTTCTCATTGTACAGTCCTTCTTGTACAACCAAAAGATTGGCAAGGTGGTGTTTAACTTTTCCCTTCAAGGCTCAGGGGTTAGCTGCTTTATAGATAAGGGCAGTCATTATCATAAACTGAACTGTATTTGCACAAAACAGCAGCGGTAGCCCATCTCTTCCTACCTTAATGGTGCTCACTTCTTTTTCTTACTAATAAATGTCCTTCATGGCTTTTTTTTTTTTTTTCAGAATAGGGCACCTTTATTTGCATTAAAAACCTATTTAGTACACCTACTATGTAACCCCCAAATTTTAAAAGAATTAAAATCTATTTAGGCAGATATTCTTCTCAGTGATTTTCTTAATGGTGCCTGGGAACTCATCTGCTGCCTCTTGGTTGGCAAAAGCTGATTCTCCTGTTATCGTCAAATTTTTAAAACCAAACATCTTTCTAAAACTATCACACCATCTTTTGCTGGCATTAAATTCTCCAGCTTTAGTTCCTTTACCTTCCTTTTGCTTTGTTATATGACTTGATTTTTTTCAAATAATAATAGAGTCTTTAGGTATGCCTTTCTTTGTTTTTTTTGTTTGTTTTTTGGTTTGTTTGTTTGTTTGTTGAGATGGAGTCTTGCTCTGTCACCAGGCTGGAGTGCAGTAATGAGATCTTGGCTCACTGCAACCTCCACCTTCCAGGTCAAGCGATTTTTCTGCCTCAGCCTCTGGAGTAGCTGGGACTACAGGTGCACGCCACCATGCCTGGCTAATTTTTTGTATTTTAGTAGGGACAGGTTTTCACCATTTTGGCCAGGATGGTCTCGATCTCCTGACCTTGTGATCCGCCTGCATCGGCCTCCCAAGTGCTGGGATTACAGGCTTGGGCCACCACACCTAGCCAGGTGTGCCTTCTTATAGCAATTCTGCACCCACATAAAAGCTCCATTTTCAATATGAGATGAAAAGCTCCATTTTCAATAGGAGATGAAAAGGTATTTTGCAAAAAGTATAAGTTTTTATACCTGCTGGTGTAGCTGCAGTGACAGCCTCATGAATTTTCTTTCTTTTTTAACAATGCACCTTACACTAGATTCATTCATCTTGAAATGGCAGGCAATCCCAGATGCAGACCTCAATCTATGATAAATATCAAGCAGTTAAACTTTTTCTTGTCATGATTTTTCTCTGCTTCTTGGAGCACTTTCGGCAACGCTAATGGCACCTTGTATAGATCCCATGGTGTTATTCAAGGTTTACAGTGTTGCATTAAATACAATGAAAAATATGTGAGAACCGTGACAGGTCACTTTTTACTGTCATATGGAATTTACTGGAGACACAAATGGCTTATACAGAGATAATTAGTGACATGAAATTTTAAGCAGATACTTGCAGCACCTGAGCTTAGCACAATAGCAATAGGAGGTGGCTATGAAATTTTTGCAGTACAGTATATACTACAGTTAATTGTATGCAGTAATGATTTAATATTTTATGTTTGCTCACATTTGTCTTGACTGTGAATGGCACATGTGCAGTCTGTATTTGTGTTTGAAAGTTTTGATAAATTTTAACTTTTTATAATAGATTTGTATGTATTTCATCATAATAAATGATAAAATAGACTAGTATCTACCTAGTTTTTTCTTAATTTTTAAAAATATTTCCAGGCCATATGGCTCAACTGCAAGTTTTTAAAAATTGTTGCAAATCTCCAAAAAAGGTTTCAATATGTTTATTTTTTTAATTATGTATAACTAAGCTTGCAATTCAAAGGTAGACTTGAACCCTAATTATTCCAATGGATAAATCAGTATAAATATGTAGTTATGTTTTTTTTTTTAACATGAGAAGAGATGGGAAGTTGGTTTTGGACAAATCTGAAGCTGTTTCTATGACTAAATCTATAATATTGATTTGTTTTCTTGATATTGATGTATCTTTCACATAAAAATAAAATATAATAGACAATAAATTAAACTGGGAGCCCAGAAACTTCGGTCCTAGGATGAAATTTTTATTAAAAATTATACGTGAGACATTCAACAAATCACTGAACCTCCTAGGCTTGAGTTCCCTCACTTTGAAAGTGAAAGGATGAAATATTTAGTTTCAGGATCTTGATCCCTAAACTGCTTTCTGGAAAAAAGCCAAAAGCAACAAGGAAATTTAGCAATACACACTCCCATTTGTAATGATTAGAAACTCTTCATTAACTTCAGCCATAATATATATGAAGAAAGGCTGGCAAGTATAGTGAATCTGGACCAGAGAGAGGCAAGAAACTGACAGAAGATGGTTACTGGAGCTCAAAGGATGACAATGCCGAGGTCTTTGAAGTAGGCGATACACATCAAGGAGTAAGACATGATAGAATGAGATGGATGACCTCAAGGAGCTCCTGAAACCCCACAAGAAACCCCTCCAATGCAGGGGATGTGATGACAAATGAAGACACATGCAGACAAGCTAACTCTGCAAGAAACTGTCTGTTTGGAAGACCAGATGAGGAACTGAATGATAAGCAGCTTGAAGCTGTCAATTTTTAGCCCCCATTGAATGTAAACTCCACGGAGGCAGAAAGTTTTTTTCTGATTTATCTATTGCTATATTCTTCAAACCTAGAGCAGTACCTGGCACAAAGTAGGTGCACAATAAATATTTGTATGATGGATGGATGAGTAAAGAAAGATTACAACTAAACCACACAATCAACATACTTGTGTGTGTGCATGCACATGCATGCAAACACACAGACATCCTCATATTATTTGAGACCTTGCTATGAACTAAAAAAAGTCTTTCTACTATCACACAGCACCTCTCTGCCCCTTCCTATTTTCATGCATTATTCTGTCACCTCCAGGGAAAAATCCCCTCATTATCGAAAAGTAATCAGCATAGGATTTATACAGAAATAACTCTATTTACATAAAGAAGAAATGCAACAGAACAAATAAAAATCATAAAAATGACAACCACCAGAAATATTTTTATTGCCCTAGAGCAGATAAAAGTTGTGACCGAAGTTATCTGTGAGTTCATAAAACTTAATGAATAAGGTGACTTTTCTGAATTAGGACTCCAAAGCTAAGATATAAAGCCTCGAGTTTAAAAAAAAAGGTAAGGCAATAAAAATTTTTCAAACAAATTATTTCGTAGATCTTGGGATAGAAGTAAAAGAGCAAAATAAAAGCATCAAAGAAATAAAGGCTTTGGGTCGGGCACAGTGGCTCACACCTGTAATCCCAGCATTTTGGGAAGCCGAGGCAGGTGGATCACCTGAAATCAGGAGTTCGAGACCAGCCTGGCCAACATGGTGAAACCCCGTCTCTACTAAAAAAATACAAAAATGAGCCGAGTGTGGTGGCATAATCCCAGCTACTGTAATCCCAGCTACTCAGGCGGCTGAGGCAAAATAATCACCTGAACCCAGGAAGCGGAGGTTGCAGTGAGCTGAGATCGCGCCACTGCACTCCAGCCTGGGCAACAAGAGTGAAACTCCATCTCAAAAAAGAAAAAAAAAAAAAAGAAATAAAGGCTTTGATGGGAAAAGCAGTGTTGCCCATGTTGAAATTATAAGTCAAGACAATCATGACATCTTGAGAAAATGGAGCAAAATGAAATAGAAAAGAATAGATTAGAGTAGGAAAAACTTGTAGATCTAGAACACAGAGGAAATTGAACAGGTACAATACATTGGATTTTTATTAGAAATTATATGTGAAACATTCAACATTCTTGTTTTTAAGGACAAGAATAGAACAAATGGAGAACAAAAATATCCAAAGTTATATCAAAAAAACCTTCTAAAATAAAAGATATGAATCTGTAGAATTAAAGGACACACAATATTCCAACAGACATAAACATTCATTAATTTCCATGCATAACCTAGTAAAGTCAAGGAACTTCAAAGAAAAATAAGGAACTGAAGAGTACCTAAAAATGGTGAGAGCATAAATATTTTATCTGAAAAGCAAAAGAATTAAGCTAGCTTCAAATTTCTGTACATTCCGTGCTAGGAATAATGAAATCATCAAGTTCTCAGGGAAGTAAAGTGTGACCCCTAAATTATATACCCAGACACACCTGGCTTGTTTATTCTGTCCATCTGTGCAATAACTTTTTCAAATGTGCAAAATGTAGGAGAAAAAATCTACATGAGCTTTAAAAAAACTGTTAGCCAACTAGGTCAACTAAGATATAAATGATGAGCTATGAGCATTAAGTCATTTTACATTTAAAAGTAAGGTTAAAATGACTTCAGGAAAGTAAGGTGTACAGAACAGAATAGAAATGTAATAAGTTATCCCTTTATAAAAATAATATAACTAACAAAAATCAGGAGCAAGAGGGAAACGAAAATGTGAGGAAATTTAAGTGCTGATCTTCTCTCTTTTTTTTTTTTTCTTTTTTTTGAGACGGAGTCTCGCTCTGTCGCGGGGGCTGGAGTGCAGTGGCCGGATCTCAGCTCACTGCAAGCTCCGCCTCCCGGGTTTACGCCATTCTCCTGCCTCAGACTCCCGAGTAGCTGCGACTACAGGCGCCCACCACCTCGCCCGGCTAGCTTTTTGTATTTTTCAGTAGAGACGGGGTTTCACCCTGTTAGCCAGGATGGTCTCGTTCTCCTGACCTCGTGATCCGCCCGTCTCGGCCTCCCAAAGTGCTGGGATTACAGGCTTGAGCCACCGCGCCCGGCCCGATCTTCTCATTTTTAAAATATATTGTTTAAGGCTGATCTGAGACTAAGGCTGATCTAAGATTAAGCACATAACTAACCAAAATGACTGCAGCCAAAAAGAAAAGCAAGAAGATGTAACTGGACATATTCTAAAAACACCATTCAGAGTGGGAAATTAATAGATACTATTTAAAGGAAGAGAGACCTTACAATATTACATAAAGTTATGTCTTACAAAGTAACAAAGAAATTACTAGAGGAACTCAAGTAGATCATAAGCCTTTCATATTCTGAAAAATTGACCTTAGAAATCACAGACCAATGGTAAATATGAAAAACAAAGTGTAACGAACTTATCCTTCCAGGAATGCTGGTTTACATCAGATAAACCATGCCTGGTAAGAAAAATTAGCAAAGTAGGATTAAAAAATCTTTTAAATCACAAAATAGTAAAGAATTATGAAATAAAGGGGAGAAAAAGGAAAGTCAGAGAGGAAAATCCTAGGAATGTGATTCTGGAGGAGGTAATCAAAGGAATAGTTGAGCAGAGGTTTGGCAGAGCTATAGGGCTAGACAGTAAGAAAAAAAATCTGTCAAGAAGGGATCTTTGCTAAATCCCCTGCATTGAGTTGGGATCCCAAAGGGCTCCATCTAGTAGTAACAGGTAGTCGGAAAAAAGACTTGGGACAGAAGTCTAGCATTCAACCATCTTAGCTCCTGTAATTGGACTATAGCAATATAAGATTGCTAGTGCCCCTAACGGCCATGAGCAAATGGAAATCCTCCCAGCCAGGAAATATAATTTTAAATATAATTTTAGGCTTCAAATGATTTCAACACTTTTTGTATACAACATCTTGCACACAATAAAAAGTAACAGATAAATGAGAAGAGAAGATGATGTAATAAAAAATTGAGAGAAACACCAGCAACAAAAATGAATGCACAGGAGATTCAGAATATGAATTATCAGACATTTTACAATTTTCAATAACTAAATTTTTTTAAAACCAAAAATGGATTATTTGGTTTTTTTATTATTATTATACTTTAAGTTCTAGGATACACGTGCACAATGTGCAGGTTTGTTACATATGTATATATGTGCCATATTGGTATGCTGCATCCATTAACTCATCATCTACATTAGGTATATCACCTAATGCTATCCCTCCCCACTCCCCCCACCCCATGACAGGTCCCAGTGTGTGATGTTCCCCTTGCTGTGCCCAAGTGTTCTCATTGTTCAATTCCCACCTATGAGTGAGAACATGCAGTGTTTGGTTTTTTGTCCTTGCAATACTTTGCTGAGAATGATGGTTTCCAGCTTCATCCATGTCCCTACAAAGGACA
>NW_012116265.1:12687993-12688347 GCF_000951035.1 Colobus angolensis palliatus | reverse complement strand
TAGAATTTGACTGTGAATCCCTCTGGTCCCAGACTTTTTTTGGTTGGTAGACTATTAATTATTGCCTCAGTTTCAGACCCTGTTATTGGTCTGTTCAGGGATTCAACTTCTTCCTGGTTTAGTCTTGGGAGGGTGTATGTGTCCAGGAATTTATCCATTTCTCTAGATTTTCTAGCTTATTTGCATGGAGGTGTTTATAGTATTCTCTGATGATAGTTTGTATTTCTGTGGGACTGGTGGTGATATCCCCTTTATCATTTTTTATTGAGTCTATTTGATTCTTCTCTCTTTTCTTCTTTATTCATCTTGCCAGCAGTCTATCAATTTTGTTGATCTTTTCAAAAAACCAGCTCC
>NW_012116265.1:12677451-12682953 GCF_000951035.1 Colobus angolensis palliatus | reverse complement strand
ATGTAGATTTGGTCTTTTCACATAGTCCCATATTTCTTGGAGGCTTTGTTCATTTCTTTTTACTCTTTTTTCTCTAAACTTCTTGCTTCATTTCATTCATTTGATCTTCAATCACTGATACCCTTTCTTCCAGTTGATCGAATTGGCTACTGAAGCTTGTGCATTCGTCACGTATTTCTCGTGCCATGGTTTTCAGCTCCATCAGGTCATTTATGCAATGGGTTCGAACTTCCTCCTTTAGCTTGGAGAAATTTGATCGTCTGAAGTCTTCTCTCAACTCACCAAAGTCATTCTCCATCCAGCTTTGTTCCATTGCTGGTGAGGAGCTGCGTTCCTCTGGAGGGGGAGAGGCACTCTGATTTTTAGAATTTTCAGCTTTTCTGCTCTGTTTTTTCCCCATCTTTGTCTTTTATCTACCTTTGGTCTTTGATGATGGCAACGTACAGATGGGGTTTTGGTGTGGATGTCCTTTCTGTTGGTTAGTTTTCATTCTAATAGTCAGGACCCTCAGCTGTAGGTCTGTTGGAGTTTGCCGTAGGTCCACTCCAGACTCTGTTTGCCTGGGTATCAGCAGAGGAGGCAGCAGAACAGCAAATATTGCTGAACAGCAAATGTGGCTGCCTGATCGTTCCTCTGGAAGCTTCATCTCAGAGGGTTACCTGGCCGTGTGGGGTGTCAGTCTGCCCCTACTGGGGGTGCCTTCCAGTTAGGCTACTTGGGGATCAGGGACCCACTTGAGGAGGCAGTCTGTCTGTTCTCGGATCTCAAACTCTGTGCTGGGAGAACCACTACTCTCTTCAAAGCGGTCAGACAAGGACATTTAAGTCTGCAGAGGTTTCTGCTGCCTTTTGTTCAGCTATGCCCTGCCCCCAGAGGTGGAGTCTACAGAGGCAGGCAGGCCTCCTTGAGCTGTGGTGGGCTCCACCCAGTTTGAGCTTCCCTCTGCTTTGTTTACCTACTCAAGCCCCAGCAATGGCAGGTGCCCCTCCCCCAGCCTGGCTGCTGCCTTGCAGTTCGATCTCAGACTGCTGTGCTAGCAATGAGCAACGTCCGTTGGTGTGGGACCCTCCAAGCCAGGCGCAGGATATAATCTCCTGGTGTGCTGTTTGCTAAGACCATTGGAAAAGCACAGTATTAGGGTGGGAGTGACCCAGTTTTCCAGGTGCTGTCCGTCACAGCTTCCCTTGGCTAGGAAAGGGAATTCCCTAACCCCTTGCACTTCCCAGGTGAGTCGATGCCTCACCCTGCTTCAGTTCACGCTTGGTGGGCTGCACCTACTGTCCTGTACCCACTGTCTGACAAGCCCCAGTGAGATGAACCCGGTACCTCAGTTGGAAATGCAGAAATCACCATCTTCTGTGTCGCTCACACTGGGAGCTGTAGACTGGAGCTGTTCCTATTTGGCCATCTTGGAACTGCCAAATGGATTATTTGAAAAGACTAATAAAATTGATAAACCATTGGTAAGGTTGATCAAGGAAATGAAGAATCAGAAATTAAAAAGGAGTCTATTATCACAAAGTCTATAGATATTTTAAAATATATTATTTAAAGATATTAACTTTATGTCTCTAAATTTGAAATTTTTAATAAAATGGATAAATTCCTATAAAAAAACAATTTACCAAAACTGACACATGAAGAAATAGAAAATATGAATCATTCTGTAACCTTTAAAAGAATGAAAAACCATAACAAAGGCCATCGTGATTTCCCCAGAGTTATTTCACTCCCTTTTCCCATGTAAATCTTAGTTCCAAATCTTTGAGAAGGCATTCCTTATTTCAGCAATAGGTATCATCAGAGTTTTTTTTTTAATTATAAGGACATATTTTCCCTTCTTCATCTTATTTAACTCAGTGTTATAAAACTGTTCTATGATTTACTTTTGAGGATTATATATATTAGTTTCTCATCTATATTTCATACCCTAGGAGTTCAGATCATATAGCATGATAGCAAAGGGAGAAAGGGAGAAAAGAGGGAGATGTGGAAGAGGAGCAAAAAGAGAGCTGTCCTGATTTGGATTGTTACGGTTCTGTATCTGCACCCTGAGCAGTTTATTTATGATGGAGAGAAAATAAGTAAAAATATAGATGACTTGATTTTCAGTTTTAAAATGTGTTAATGAGGAAAAAAATCCAAATCAACCTAAATCTGTATGCCTGCTTTATAGAAATAAAAATTTTCTGTACTATGTGGTAGAAAGGAATATGGGCCATTCTGGGAAACTGTTCTTCAGACCACCTGGTAACCTATCAGTTAATCAAAGCTTTTGACATTTTTTCTAAAGAAAAGAGGGTGAAAGAATAACTTGGCCTTTCTTTAAAAAAATATACCCATGGATTCTGCATCCTTGCCAGTTGTCTATTACATAGTTTGTTGAGACTGCACAACATCGTCTGGAATTTCCAAACCTCAGCACTATAAAAATAATTCACTAGAACTGCCTCAAAATAATTTATATTCTGTAATTACTTAACACTGCACTTTGAACTACAGCATGGGATGGATGTGCTAGGAATTATGCTGGGTTCAGTGAGAGTTCTGCACAAAGCCTCTTTTGCCATTACTACCAGGCTCTTGATGTTTAAGAAATTGTGTTGATAGGCCCTAGAAACTTTGGACCTACAAGTACTGGAGCATATTTATTGTAGCACAGAAGGCAGTTGATGGTGACTGATACAACGTTGGTATAAACAAGGTCACCAGTGTTCCAGTATGAACATTCTCTTGGGGAAAACAAAGAAATCACTTTCACAAAGAACTTTCAATTGCCTGCTCTCTGACACTAAACCAGAATTTAAAAAATGAACCGAGTTCATTTTTTTTCCTTGTCTCTTGGCTAAAAGACCACAGAAAATTGATCCTTCACTGAATTTCAAGCAAAAATTGTATTGCTTTTGGTGAAATCCATTTTTTACCTCAAGGATTGAGCTCCAGGTTATCACATCAAAATATATTTTCTTTAAAAATCTGAAGTTTGGCCTTGAATTTTAAAGTAAATTCTACTTGAATTATTATATGGGATGAAATATTTGAGTATTAATCCTTTTCTCTCTCTTTCAATGAATTAAGACAAATACAAGCACCTTTTAAAAATCAGGCAGGGAAATAAATGCTAGTTAAATTCTCTTACCAATAGTATTTCATTTTGTGAAACAAACTTTTCTAAATCAGATAGACTTCACTGAAGAGTGGTTTTGATAATGCTGAATGGAATTGAGTATGACCTCCCAGATACAGATGCATTTTGGACTTCTCATCCACTTAGTCTTTTTCATTCAAACTGTAAAATCATGTGGTTTCATTTTTATTATTTTTTTAATTAAGAGGATTGTCAGGAGAAAATGTGTATATGGCTTTATTTTTATTTTAATCAACAAGATTGTCAGTAGGAAATTCATTCTGAATATAGCATACATGGAGCAAATATTCCTTTTTGCTCATGACATTTTTTCATTATGATGGGTGTTTGCCAGGGCATATACCATGTTTTAATGCCTTTTACATATAAAATGACAACATGATAAGACTTTAGACCTCTCTGTAAAAGTTGAGGTATAATGGGCACTAGCATGCTCTGACTGGCTGCCTCAATTAATAAAATAATCAGGAAATCTCTAGGGTTTGGGTATCCCTTGATGACCTACATAAACCCTAGTTCTTATAAATCTGTTCACCCTTTTGCCCTGGGGGAAGGGGAGAAGGAAAGCTGACCTGTTGGTGACATACACAGCATTATGCTTAGAAGAACATGGGTTTCTTCCATGCTACTATCCTACTCTTGGCATGAAATCATAATCCAGTTTGTGAACCTACAGTCATACATTTGAAGGAACTACACACATAGGGGACAGAATGACCCTAGGCTCTGACTGGGTATCTTTGTTTATATTTTGATAAAGAAGTTTATGGAAAAACATTTTTAATTGAACAATAATTTGAGGCATGGTTAAAAAAATTATGTATTTTCTAGGAATTATTATTTAAGATTTAGGAAAAAACATGAGGCTTTAACTTGAAGAACTAACTATATTTTCAGGGCAAATCTATGTTGTTTCTTATTTATTTACACTTTGGTACTCTAGAACATCATTAGGATGTCTTGCTTCAGATTTTTAAAGTAGGTATTATCCCTTTGATCCCTTCATGTGCAAACTAGCTTAGCAACCTACCCCCAGGAGAGTAACCACAGAGCCAGTGGATCTATCCCATGCTCCCTTGCATGAACCAGCCTGGCACTTTGCCCACAGGGAAGCAGCGCCAGAACCAGCAAACTAGCCACACAAACTCTAGCAGCCTAGGTCACAGAGGCACTTGTAGGCGTCACTGACATTGACTACAGAAACTTCAGACAGACTACACTACTGTCCTCACCCAGAACCAAAGCCAATGCACTCTACCCAGCTGACTCCCTAGGATACATCTTCAGGTAAAAGTCTTTCCCTCTGGAAGCTACTGTATAAAATAGGAAGAGGTAACTCTTCCACGAGATGCACAGATATCAACAGAGAGACACAAGAAACATGACGCTACCAAATGAGCACAGTGATTCTCCAGTTACTTAACACAAAGAAATAGAAATTTGTGAATCTTAAGGAAACTCAGAGAGATACAAAAGAACACAGATAGACATTTCAAATACATTGGGAAAATAATTTATGATCTGTATAAGAAATTGAACAAAGAGATAGATATCACTAAAAAGAACCAAACAAACTTCCACTTGAGCAGCCTGAGACATCCATGGATGGGGACAGTTTCTCCTTCATCTGCTCCTACCACAGCCTTTCTGAGGATTTTCCCAGCAAGGCCAAGAGGGTCTTTAAGGAAAACTGCATCCGAACATGCCTTGAGGGAAGGTGTCAAATGCAGAAGCATGGAAAAGAGTTACAATTTGAATATGAAACCATTTTTCTAGTTCACCTTAGAGAAGACTGTTGACACACTAGTCGAAATGGTTCCAATCGCCTACCTTGCAAGGCACTTCAGGTTCAAAGAATTTCCTTTGTAAAAACGACAAGGGAGGTGTCACAGTTTTCCATTTAGATCAACAAATTCAAGTTCTTACCATGGAAAATTCAGAGAAGACTGAAGTGATTCTTCTTGCTTGTGGCTCCTTCAGTCTCATCACCAACATGCACCTCAGGTTGTTTGAACTGGCTAAGGACTGCATGAATTGAACAGGAAGATATAGAGTTGTCAAAGGCATAATCTCTCCCATTGATGATGCATGCAAGAAGAAGGGACTCATTCCTGCCCATCAGCAGGTCATCATGGCAGAACTTGCCACCAAGAATTCCAAATCAGTAGAAGTTGATACATGGAAAAGTCTTCAGAAGGAGTGGATAGAGACTGTCAAGATGCTAAGACACAATCAAGATAAATTGGAGGCTAGTAACTGTGATCACCGGCAGAACTCACCTACACTGGAAAGGTCTGGATGGAAGAGGAATTCCATGAGCTGAACAAAGACAAAATTCTAGTCAAAAGAAATCC
>NW_012116265.1:12673274-12676391 GCF_000951035.1 Colobus angolensis palliatus | reverse complement strand
TTCTACCTTAGGTTATAAAGAGAATTGACATTTATGCATGCCTGTTGTGAGTAATCTGCAGCTAAGGTAGACAAAGAAAGGAATTCTTACAGTGGTGAACTTGTAAAATGCACCATTGATAAATCATCTCCAGTTTTGCAAAATAAAGGTTGTGCATATGCCTGGCGGAAACATTGTACCAATAGTTAGTTCTCTGTGACACACATCACAATTGCTGACTAAAGTTTGGCAAGACCTATCTGCCTGGAGCTTCATCTTTGGAAGTAGGGAGTGAAGTCCAAGCCCTCATATGTTTAGAAAGGTACGCAAATATTTCTGATGCCCACCAGAGGTAGAGAGCTGCTGCCTTATACTCTATACACATTCACTTTGCCGTGTTATGGGTCATGCTCTAGCGTTGGTCATCCGCCCTCTCTTTATCTTCAGGAACAACTTCAGAGTTTACATCATGCTACCTTGAATTGAGAGAAACACAGAGAATGAGAAGTCTATTCAAGGATTTTATGACTGAGTGCTCTTAGCCTTTATTTATAGCTGAATCAGAAGATCTAAGTGGGTTACAGCGGCACATGCTGTGTAGTCCCATCTACTTGAGAGGCTGGAGCAGAAGGATCGCTTGAGCCCAGGAGTTTGACACCAGCCCGGGCAGAATAGTGAGAACTCATTTTTAAAAACTCCGAAGTTTCTGAAGGGCCCTGCTGTTTCTATTCCAGCCGACTCTGATTCTGCCATTTGTGAATTTAAGCAGAAAAGGGGTCTGTTTTATCATATTTTTTTCTTCTTGTCCTTTTGTATGAAGTTGAACTGAAAGTAGTATTCTCGAATAATTAGTCATAGCTTCATGTTAAAAACACATGCTTGTTACATGGTTTTCTACTGATTAAGATTTTGTGGAAGTTTTACCAATTGCTAAAGCAGAAAGACCAGAAATAACTTTTTGTAGAATCGTTTTGGTGTTTGTGAAAATTGTCCTATGATAGAAACAAGACTAAAGTTAAATTTCTAATGAAAATATAATGATTTGCCTTTTTGCAATTTCTATTTCATTCCTACACCACCCCAGATGAACGCTTTGTAACTCCAGAAGAAAAAAAATACTCAGATATGTGCAATTGTATAGTCAGATCTGAATCTACGGTTTAAAAAAGAAAAATGTTAAATAAAGTTAAGCAAATATATGTGCTTCAGCTCCCAACTTACTCTTACTAAACCCTTCGGACCAATTCTCAAAAACAGGGAAGGTGCAAAGCCTGACACCTAGCAGCTTTCAGGATCCATCTGCCAAGTGAATGAAAGGTTGGAATCTCAAATCCTACAGATGAGAGTCATTTTTCTCCTCCGGAACTTCTTGGAGTTTAAGAGTTGAAGCAGCCCTGAAAAGTAATGATTGAGCAAGAAGAAGCTATAATAATTGAAGTTTATTTCTTCTGGGTAACTATACCTAGTTTATCTGAAGTGTTGTGTGAACTGCAAAAGGTTGCAATGCTGGAAACTTCTCTCACACTGTCATGCCTTCCCACTTAGAAATGCCCATGCCCTGCTCAGCTATGACTCTGCTGACCTCAGGACCTCAGGACCTTACTGGACAAGGCATGTGGTGACCCTTGCAGGAGATGTGATAATGGTGAAATGATTCTATTGTTATATTATTTATGGAGCAACAACTTTGTGCAGAGAACGAGCTGCGTGGCTTTTTCTTCCAATGCTGAGGATGCTGCTGATGCTGCCATGTGATAGCATACTTTTGGGTGTCCTCAAGGATAGAACTTCCCCTTTGAGTAATGAAAATTAGAACAATGAACTTCACAGGGGAATAAATATTAATGACTGATGTGAAGAAAATATGCCATTGTTTATTCCCTACCACATCATTTCCATAACTGGCTGTTGTACTGTGAATTTAGAGGAAATGTGTAGTGCCGGTGTTTTGTTTTGCTTGTTTGTTTGATGCTGGGGGTTTATGTGTTGGACACTTTACCCCTTACATTGTGTAATTTGAATGCAGCAAACAAACCCACAGTAAAAGTCCTTTATTGGCATCTTCATTCAGATGAATGGAGACCCTTTGTGGTACTGTCAAAAAAAATAATAATAATAATAAAAATAAAAAGAACCAAACAGAAATTTTGAAACTGAAAAATTTAACAAAATGAAGAAATACAATTCAGAGCTTCAACAGCAGACTAAATTAAGCAGAAGACAAAAATTTGTGAACTTAAAGGCAGGTCTTTTCAAATAACCTAGTCAGAGATCAAAAAGAAAAAAGAATGAAAAGAACAACCAAAGCCGGTTGGACTTCTGGGACACCAACTAAGCAAACAAATATTTGCATTATGGGATTTCCATAGGACAAAAGATGAAGAGAGACACAGAAAGGTTACTTTAAAATATAGTTAAAAACTTCCCAAGTCTTTGGAAAGATATGTACATCCAGCTCCATGAAGCACAAAGGATCCCAAACAGATTCAACCCAAAGAGGTTCTCTCCAAAGCACATTATAATCAAATCCTCAAAAGTTAAAAACAGAATTCCAAAAGCAGTGACAGAAGAGAATCAAGTTACATATAAGGGAATCCCCACTAGACTATCAGCAGATTTCTCAGCAAAAACCGTGCAGGTCAAGAGAGAACCAAATAATAAATTCAAAGTGCTTAAAGAGGTGAGGTGGAGAGGGGGAGACTGTCTGTCTAGAATACTCTACCCAGCAAATTTATACTTCAGAAATGAAGAAAAAATAGCGTTTCTAGGCAAGAGAGAGCTGAGAGAATCCATCACTGCTAGAGCAGCCATATAAGAAATGTTAGAGAGAGTGCTTCAACTGGATGTATTAGGAAAATAATTAATAGCATGAAAAAAATGAAAGCATAATCTCACTGGTAGAAGTAAATTTATTATCAAATTTAGAATACTCCATTACTGTAATGGTGGTATACAAACTTTCAGTTGTCTAGTTTGAAGATTAAAAGTCAAACTGGTCAATGATTACTATAGCTGCAACAAGTTGTTAAAATACGTACACAATATGAAAAGATACAAAGTAAGCAACAAAGTTATAAATTTGGTGGGGGAGGCCAGGTGCAGTGGCTCATGCCTACAATCCCAAAACTTTGGGAGGCC
>NW_012116265.1:12587762-12672793 GCF_000951035.1 Colobus angolensis palliatus | reverse complement strand
TTTTCCTAAGGCAGACATTTGACAGATATAAATCTCGCCTCAGCAAGGCCCAAAGCAAACATTTGTCATATCTCCAATGATCATTCTTGATTAAAGAAATCACAGAAAAACATATTGACATTGCAAATTCAGCTTGTATCTTTTCTCTCATATAATTTCTATATCTTGAGGCCAACTTCTTTAACTATTAAATGTACATTCTCCACATAGGATACAAGACTACAGCTGTGAACTATTTTCCCAATGAGTTACATATGATGCCTTAATCGTTAATAGTAAATAGATGTACTATTTGTATGACGTGAGGTTTTTTGTCATATTTTAGAATCATCATTGTCTTCTTCTTGTGAATTATCGAAGGCAAATAAAAAACAGCCTCTTCAGTAACTAGCATATTTTCATTAGAAACAAATACTATTGTGATACAAATTATTTGGACAATAGTGAAGCACCTTGAAGATTTTCTAATATTTTTGTCAAAAGAATACACACTTAGATGTGTACTTGGCCTTTTCCAAAAATATTCAGAATGTATTCTGAAATTAAAATAAAATATTTTGGTAAAATAAATATATTCACTTGGTGTATTTTCTTTCATTTCTATTTAAAGCAGTAATCACAATATCACAAGATTCTCTGAATAAAAGGCCTTCTCTTGTAAAGGTAGATAATAGAAAGAACATCCAGCCACTTGCCCCTAGATGGAGGGATAAAAACAGATTGATGACAAACATTCTATAAATTAACTCTAGCTACAAAAGTATGGCAAATCAAAACAACCACAAAACGTCCACAAAGGTTATGTGCGTGGTGGAGCACATGCATGTGGGGGTCATGAGGCATTCACATATTACAATAAATTTTCCCCACAACCCTTATTGTAAGGTTGAACTATTGGGGAAAAATGGAGCAAATGCTCTCTAAATAAATATGGTATCATTATTTAATTTCCTAGATGCCATGCCCTCACTAATTATTTTTGTTCTTTATCTGAAGGGAAATAGATACCTTTGAAGAAAACTCCTTTTCAATGTTTTCATAAGCTCAGTCAGACTACTCACATTTGAAAAGCTAGGAAAGAAATTAAAGCAGAGCTTAAGCTAATATGGTGAATTTTAGAGAGTTAACCAAGACAATTTATACCAAAAGTCAACAAAATTTTTACAAACTCAATTATGTCTTTTTTTAGATTATGTGCACATTACTATGAAAATATCCAGGCAAAATGTATGAACTGTTAAATTGCAATTGATTTGGCAATCTATATAACTAGTTGCCATTCTAATCATTTAACATTATTGAAATCCGTATTTTGTGCCAGAGTGTGTTATAATCATGACATTAACTGAATTTATTCAACAAGAAGACATTATTTTTATCCCAGGCTAAGGTTGCTAGCACCCTCAACTTCAATTTTGTTTGATTTACTGTGCATATTGCATTACTACTAAGACAGATGCTCTGAGACACATGATTCTTTTTGGTGTATATATATTGGTGAGCTTTCTTTGGTAAAAAATCTGACTGGGAAAAATATTTTGTTTGTGGAATTAAGCAAAACATTAGCATTTCAAATATTTTTGTCTTTTAAAGCACCTTGTGCCACTACTAACTCAATAGTGGGGAAAAGATCTTTGTTCAGAAGTGTATGCGTGCAAAAGAGAAAGAGAATTCAAGAAACAGGTATTACATATTTCAGAAACTCATACTTTGGGAAAGAATAGAAACATTATTTGAACCTTTAGTCCAAAGGCTATTAAATTGCACTTAGATGCTATTTCTGTTCCAAGTCAATTTCTTAGAAATCATTGTAATCTTATTCTAGTTTTGTATTTAATTTTATATACATTATTTACTTTTGAACACAGGCTAAACTCAAAAAATTTTAGCCAGTGAAAGTTACAGTTTAGACCCATATTACCTAACATATTACCATAAATATGCCCACAAAATATTTGCCTTATGACAGCTCTATGAGTAAGACTATCTTTGAGCTTAAACTCAGTTACCTTGGGTGATACTCAATAGGTGTGTATCTTTTGTTTTCCTTTGGCATGGCCAATTTTACACAGAGATTTTGGTAGAATGACTTGTTCTTCTCATATCTTTTTAGCTTCAGAATCTGGATAACTCAATTAAGGAAATATAAGTAGGAGACCTTCAAAGGAGAACAAGTAATTTATGGAACCTGAATTTCTGAAATAATATTAAGGCAACATTGGGCTTCATGGCGAAACACCAGAGGTTGGAAAGAGCTGAAGATTTACTCTTTTGTCATTCACATCACCTCCCTCCATCCATTGTAATAGGTCCTTTTACCAATTAATTTGGTCTTGCTGATGTTTTGATTAGGCAAGTTACAGATATATTTTAATCGTTGCAAAAATGAATAATTCAAAGAAAGCATAGACCAAGGAAATAGATTGTTGAGAAGTAACCCCTCAGCTTAGAGAAGAAAAAATACACAATGTTATTCTAATAGCT
This sequence comes from Colobus angolensis palliatus, assembly GCF_000951035.1. Classification (NCBI taxonomy): domain Eukaryota; kingdom Metazoa; phylum Chordata; class Mammalia; order Primates; family Cercopithecidae; genus Colobus; species Colobus angolensis. Next base: position 12,670,309 of record NW_012116265.1, on the reverse strand, counting down.
ATAAATGAGGTACTAACTGGATGATGTGTGATTACCAGTGTGATTAAATGGCGAAAACAGACACATGGAGAAGCTGAGTAGTGTGCTAAGGCATTGTCTTTTTGCCAAGTTAATACACTATGCACACTGTTTTCCATACAAGATTCTCAAGTAGTAACTATAGTAAAGGGCATAACTCAAAAAATGGAGTGCGTAGGTGGAGAGGCATACTGGAATGCATGAAGATGTTTCATTATGTATAATGAGAACAGTCTCCACCTTCTGAAGAGTCTCCAAAAAAGCAAACTGGAGGAAAAGTCACACCTTTAAGGTGCAAATCCAACAAAGATGTCTTAAGATTCTGAGGAAGAATTTGCTCCTTGCCAGTCAGTTATTTCCAGACTGCAGCACGTAGATGATAAGATCAAGATATGATTGAGGAGACTTTTACTTGTGCAAGAAGGTAGTAACCATGCCACTATTTTTAACCCTTAAGATTTAAAACATGCATTTAATTGTTTTTAATATGTACTTAATGTATATTCTGATAGCATTCCAAGACAATTCCATTGACAAGTACATGTTATAAATTCAGTAGTCTTAATGTACTTATGAATATATTATGTTGTTCGCACGAATGTTCATTGCAGCACTTATCACAACAGCAAAAACATGCAATCAATCTAAATGTCTATCAGTGACAGATTGGGTAAAGAAAACATGGTACATATATGCACCATGGAATATTATGCAGCCATAAAAAAGAACAAGATTATGTCCTTTGCAGGGACTTGGATGGAGCTGGAGACCATTATCCTCAGCAAACTGACAGAGGAACAGAAAACCAAATACCACATGTTCTCACTTATAAATGACAGCTAAATGATGCGAACTCATAGACAAAAAGAGAATAGACAGCCACTGAGGCCTACTTGAAGGCGGAGGGTGGGAGGAGGGAAAGGAGCAGAAAAAAGTAACTGTTGGGTACTAGGCTTAATACTTGGGTGATGAAATAATCATTACAAAAAAAATCCCTGTGACATGAGTTTACCTATATAAAAATTTGCACATGTACCCCCAAACCTAAAGTAAAAGGTAAAATAATCACGTTTTTTCAATTTAATAAAAAGACCCCCAAAAAATGTTGCCCTTCAATTAACAAATAAAGTGTGATGCAAGGCAAGACATATTAGTTTACTGCTAATTCATAGATGAGGTTTGATTATTTATTTTCTGCATCTGAATCTCACACTCAATTCTTATTGGGAGAAAAAGTGTATACATATGGTTCTTTGGTATGTCTGTTGAGGTTTTTTTTGTTGATTATGTGTAAGGAAACATAGGTAAAAACTGTCATGCTTTTTAATAATGTGTTTTTATAATTAAGGTGAATTATTAGAAAGGCCCAAAGATTAAAACTCTAATTGTGTAATTGTTATTTTCACAGGAAGCTTATTGAGACTCACCTGAGAACCATTCCAAGTCACGCATTTTCTAGTCTGCCCAATATTTCCAGAATGTAAGTTTTTTTTTAATATAAAGAGAAGTTTGCATTTGTGATATGTTATTATCTAAATGTGTCCTATCAAGAAAAATACTCACTATTATACTTGCATAAATCAATGGCAGTTACATTTTTTCTCACACGGCACATGCCAAACAGGGGCTGTATCACCCGCAAAGGGGTGAAAATGGGTTCTTGGCAGGGGCAAAGAAATTTCTCTTTTTTTTTTTTTTTTTTTTTTTTTGAGACGGAGTCTCACTCTGTCACCCAGGCTGGAGTGCAGTGGCCGGATCTCAGCTCACTGCAAGCTCCGCCTCCCGGGTTTATGCCATTCTCCTGTCTCAATCTCCCGAGTAGCTGGGACTACAGGCGCCCACCACCTCGCCCGGCTAGCTTTTTGTATTTTTTAGTAGAGACGGGGTTTCACCGTATTAGCCAGGATGGTCTTGATCTCCTAACCTCGTGATCCGCCCGTCTCGGCCTCCCAAAGTGCTGGGATTACAGGCTTGAGCCACCGCGCCCGGCCGGCAGTTACATTTTCAATGTATATGACAATTTTATGTACATAATTTTTATTTGACTTTGCTATATCTTCACTCCCTAATTCCTATATGATTTTTTAAAACCTAAATGAAATTTAAATTCATTTGGTTTTGAGAATTTCATAATTCTCCATGTATTTTAATATATCTTGGGATGTGGCAAAACCTTAGCTGTAAATCTCTCCTATAAACATCCCATAGTTTATAAGCTAAACAGATATACAGATAGACAAACATCCATCTGTCCTAGTCACCAATTCTTGAATCACCTTTCACTACTAATACAAATCTTTACATTTTATTATACACATAGCCAATGGTTTCAAATCTCTCTCGCGTTAAAAGAGAATTAAAAATAATTCTAAACCTTAAAAATGGAATTGCTATCCCCTTAGAGTGAGGAGAAAAGGGATTTTCCATATTGGGTTGACAAAGAGTGAATGAAATGAAGCAGATCTTTATTTCACTTAATTGATTTTGACAGGCAATCCAGATAATTCAGGCATGTGAAATAATATAACCAGAAGCAATCTGTACAGTTTTTGGCTAAATGTACTCACTCCATGGCCATTTTGTTTCTGTCATTTCAGTAGTTCTCAACCACAGGCAACTCTACCCCTAGAAGCATTTAGCATTTTTGGTAGAGACGGGGCTGCTACTGGCACCTAGTGGGTAAAAGTGAAGGTTGCTGCTAAACATTCTACAGTTCATAGGACATTCCCCATAACAGAATTATCTATTCCAAAATGTCAGCAGTGCTGAGACTGAGAGACCATCCTATTGAACATCTCTGCAGTTTTTTATGTTGCTAACAAGTCCTTCCTCTTTCAGATGCTTGCCTCTTTGTTTTCCTTCATATTCCTCTCTCATTCCTCTTCTTGTCTCACCCGGCTACTCTTCCTCAGTCTCCTTTCCTGACTTCCTATTTTAATTTTGCCAGCTACTTAATTACCAGCTCTTTCTTTATATATTTTGTTCTAATTCCTCTATACCCCACTCTCCTTGAGTAAACACTCCCATTCCTTTGGCTGCACTATTTCCTAATACAGCTAATTTCCAAACATTACCACTTTGATGTCTCACAGGCTCTTCAAAATCAGCATATCCAAAATAAACACATCATCTTCCTCCCAAGCTGTTCCTTCTCTTTTAACAGCACCACTTTAGCATCCTATAAGCTAAAAACCTCGAATTCTGTAGCTCTTTCTTTTCCCTCATCTACCTTATACAACTGCCTATTTGGTGTCTCTACTTGCATGTCCTAGCAGCTTGGCCATTACTTCATTCATTCAACAGATATTTATTGAGCCCTACTTTGTGCCTGGCACTTTGCTAGATGTTCCGTGTGTAACAGTAGACAAAACTCACAGAGGTTCAGTTTTATTCCTAAGAGAGTGATGAGTGTCATGATGGGGTCAGTTATTGGGTGATAATGGAAACTCACATAAGAGATCTATTACCTAAACAGGAGCAGGGAGAGGAGTTGGAGAAGACTTCCTGAAAAAAAAATAGCACCTGACCTGTGATCTGCCTTACATAGCAAAAAGCAGAAGGGAAAATCCTGGGCTTTCTGAAGAATTAAAAGTTTCTTGGAGGTAGAGCTTAGGCAGGGAGGTGGGCAATAGAAAATCATAAAACTTGGGTCTAAGTTAGTACAGGGTCTTGTAAATCATGTGAAGGAGTTTGAAATCTTCCCTAAGGGCTGAGCCATTCAGTGGTTTCAAGCAGGCAAGTGAAACAGTCAGATTTTCATTTGAGAAACATTCCCTTGGCTTTGCAGTGGAGTGATGGTTGGAAGTGGAGCAAGGCTGTAGGCAGGAAGCTAGTGAAGAGGCTGATGCAGCGCCCAAAGGACGGGATGGGAAACTGAAGGATGATCATTAAGTGGGAATAATGAAAAAGGATAGAGATTTGAGACATAAATAAGGGAGGGCTGATAAACTTCAAAGTTGACTGACTTGGAGATGGTGGGAGATGGAAAAGAAATGCATCCAAGTTTCTGATTAGGACATCTGTGTGGTTGATGAGCACATTCATTTAGGCAGAGAAGTGTTTTGTATATTTGCTGTGGAGGGTCAGAGGGTGTGTTAGGAATTCAATTTGGGGTGTATGGCATTGAGTACATATCAGGACATAGACAGAATTTTTTCGTTCATTTGACAAATATTTGTTCAGCCCCTACTATGTGCCAATCACTGCTCTGAGAGCTGGTGATATATCAGGGAACAAACAGACAAAGATCCGTGTCCCCATGGAGTTTCCATTTGAATGGGAGGAAATAGACAATGAACCAAAAACACAATAAATAAGCAAATTAGATACTAATTTAGAAGGAAATAAGTGTATGGGACAAAGAAAAAAATAGAGTAAAGAGGATTGGGAGTTCCGGGTATAAGGGGGCATACGGGGAGAGATTCAGGTAGAGATTAAAAGTCACAAATAAGTGGGTGTAACTGGGACCAGGAGGAGGCATCCATAGAGAGGGAGAAGCTAAAGAGAGTGAAGAAAGAACAATTTTAAGAGCATGTGGTCCCTGAAGAGGCAGGAGGGGATGAGACCGAAATAGAGGGATTGGCCTTCTATAGGAAGATGGTCACTTTTTACATCATAACAAGAAAGTTATGTTGTAGGACTTTCTTCTTAGTTCACCTAAAAGCCAGGTTCTTGTCACATGACCATAAAAGATTAGGTTCACAGACAGTTTGAAAAGTGATAAAAATAGAATTTATTGGGTAAAAGGGGAAAAAAGGGAAAAAAGGGAAACAGGGACTCTCAGCAAAGCGAGAGTCCTCCTAGCCCGTTTCCCGCCTCACAGATTGAATCCCAGGTACCACCTCAGAACAGGAGAGGCCAGGCTCCTCCCCACTATAAATGAACTTCCCAAAGCTCTACCCCAGTACACACTTCTCCCAGGGCACAGGCAGTTGAAGGTTCTGCTGCAGAGCCCTTTTTTACTTAACTGTCTCAGTTGTAGGAAAAGATGGGACAGATGCAGGTAAACTAACAGGCTTATTGGTTGGGAATTCAAGGCATTCTCATGTTAAAGTTTCAAACATTTCTATAACTTATCAAATTATTAAAAGACATCTAAGAAGATGGAAGATGGAAGTGGCAGAGTTAGAAATTTGATGAGAAGATTTGAAATAAAAGTGATGAGCAATAAGAAAAGGGTTGGTTGACTGAGATATAGGAAACACCCAAACAGATCTGAAGGCTCCACTGAGGCTTCCCCCAGGGAGACTCCTGGATTTTCCAGTCTGGGTTAAATGATAGGGTTCCCTGAACTCTATCAAGCACTTAACACCTTGTGTTAATCCCATTTACCTTGTATGTTAATCTGTATCTCTGAGTACTGTGAGTTCCTTGAAGGTAGGGAACAGGCCTGTTTTGTCATTGTCCAGAAGGATGTCTGTCATACAATTAATGTTCAATACATATTTGTGGAATAAAAGCACATATACACACCTGAATAATAATTAAAGATTTGATATATCTTGGGGATAATAAAAGAGATCAATAGGATGAAGCTAGGTTTGTCTGAGATGGTTCAAATTCCCACTTGGTATTCTGGCACAATTGTTAACAGCACCTTGCTTTAACTCACAAAAAGAGCCCAGTTTGTATGATAAGTCATATGGTGACTGTAATGATTATATGGTATTTACATATGAAGAAGTAGGATCTGATTTTTCATAGTTATAGAATGGGGTAAGTAAGCAGGGAATCACAATTTTTATCCCACTGAATAAACGATTCCTACCAGTTGTCTTCACAACCAAGCTATCACAGCCCTTCAAAGAGGTGTCATTAGGTTGGAGAAACTGGAACTTCCATTTGATAATATGGGCCAAGTGACTATCCTTCTGGAATCCTGAGAAAGACTCATACTTCTTAACTAAGAAATTCAGTAGAAGATTTGGAGCAATGGAAAAGATTCTTAGGAAAACAAGTTGGCAGCCTTGAAAAATGAATCTTGCTCTGCTAGCTGGCTCAGCTTCATCCCTGATAAATCCCCACAGTCTCTACATGGTACATTAATTCTTTTCAATCTGTTTGTTTCCTTTATGCTAGAGATATATTTGTATCAAAAAAATTTATATGTTATTATCTACAAGAGGCAAAGGGTTAAGAGACTGGGTAAATCAAAGGATAATTGTTTAGAGAACGGGTAATTCAAAATAGAAAGCACAGAGCCATTAGAATACTCGTAATAACCAAGATAAAAACTCAGAATGGAACAATCAGCACTCCTCTTGTAAACATTACATTGGTGAGGATATTTTATGGGCAGATTCAATTCAAACGATAGGCCAGTGGTTCTCAACACTGCCCACACATTAGAATCGGCTAAGAAGCTTATGAAAAGTAAAAGACTCATCCCTCATACACTCTGATTTAATTATCCTAGACCAGGTCTTGGACATCTGTGTATTTTAAAGCCCTTCAAGTAGTTTAATTGCATATCCAGGGTTGAGAATCTCTGCTATGGCTATAGCTGGAAACCAGCTGTCAATTGTTCATTTTCACAAATGTCATAGAAATACCTCTCAACAGAAAGTGGTCATTGAGTTTGGCCGCATTAGTCATTATCAGCACAAGATGGAATTTGAGAAAACTATTTGAAACATTCCTTATATGTTCTTGACAAGTTGTATTTAGGAATTTCTCTTCCTTTTTCAGTACTTGAAGCTTTTATCTGAATTACTTTTTGCTTACAAAGTTTAAGACGGAGCTTGAATTTTCAGTTTCATTTAAAATTATGAAGAGAAGTCTTAAGGGAGTATGTAGTCACCCTGTGGAATGCTCCTCTAGAGAACTGTGGTTTTCTCTTCGTCTTTGAAACTACGTGTCTAATTCCATGTTATTAGACATTCCATTAAAAATGCTTCTTATTCACTCTAGTGTTCTTTTCTGATGATGCTCGTGGGTTTTGTTTTGTTTTGTTTTGTTTTTGTTTTTGTTTTTGTTTTTGCTATTTTGAGGAACTCTTCTATTCATTCAGTCGCTTAATAAGAGTCTACAACATGCCAAGCACTCTGAAAGGCACTCAAGAGTCAGTGGCCAAAAACAGACACAGTTCTGCATTTCAGAGAACTTACAGTCTAGTGAGACACCATAAATATTACCCAAAGAATGGAAAGTTTGCACTGTGATAATTAGTGAAAGGAGTCTGTAGTGATATATAGTGATATCTCACTATATATATATCCCTGTATATACACCATATATATACATATGTATGGCAGATTCAATTCAAACTATAGGTCAGTGGTTCTCAAAATTGCCTACACATTAGAATCAGCTAAGAAGCTTTTGAAAAAAAAAGTACTTGACTCATCCTTCATAAACTCTGATTTAATTATCCTAGACCAGGTCTTAGACATCTGTATATTTTAAAGGCAATAGAAGAGTTCCTTTAAAATGGAAGAGTTCCTCAAAATAGAAAAAAAAAAAAACACAAGCATCAGAAAAGAACACTAGAGCGAATAAGAAGCATCATTTTTAATGGAATGTCTAATAACATGGAATCAGACACGTAGTTTCAAAGAAGATGAAGAGAAAACCGCAATTCTCCAGTGGAACATTCCACAGGGTGATACCATATGTATATATATCCCTACATATACATATGGGAAATTTTAATCAGGGGGTTTGGGGAAAGTTTCCGAAGGAAATGACAGTTAAATGAGAACTTAGGATAAATAGGAGTTAATATACAGGAAGAATTCAGGTATCACAAGATCTGAAAAAATGTAGTAAGCAATTTTAACATAATTAGGCAGAATCTATGAGGGTTATACATGTTGCATGATCTGGGAAACCCATAACAAAAAAGTTATGTCAAAAATAGTACGTTTGAAGTTTACAACCCTAGTAACTGTCTATTTTGTCTTATATTTTTCTGACATTCAGCTACTTGTCTATAGATGCAACTCTGCAGCAGCTCGAATCACACTCCTTCTACAATTTGAGTAAAGTGACTCACATGTAAGTACAAGGAAAAGTGCAGCATAGACCTAAGCCACAACCACTCTTGACTGATAATCTTGGGGCTCCAGATCGCAATGGGAGCTGGTTTCTAGATTGTGAGTCGAAACTTCTGTCTATGAGTAAATTATTAACCTGTTCTCATTCTCAATTTATGTTAATTCATCTTCATTACACCTCAATTCCATAGTTGGAAGTTAGACAACATTAAAAGTTCTGTTCTTGAACCACTATCTGTTCTATTACTACTGTGTCAGTATATTTTATTGATGTGAATGTCAGTGAGACAATAAGTACTTACTGAGTAACTACTTGATTCTATGGTTTGTGCAAGATTCTACAAAGCTGGCATATTTTCCTTAATTTGGAAAGAGAAGAGTTGCTTACTGAGATTAGAACAGTAGGGAATGTAATAACCCTAGTTCTGTAGTGGGTCAGAGTTGGGTCTGAACACCAGCATCTCTGCCTACTCCTTATCTCCCCTTGGACAAGTCATGTAACCTTTCCTAGCCTCATTTGCAAAATAAGTGTAATAAGAGTTGCAACTTCATGTTTATCATAAATATTGAATTATATCTAGCAAATGAAAACCAGTCAATATACCTCAGAATAATTTTTCTATTTCTCTAGTAGATTACAATCTACAAAAAGTGTTACATAAATAATCACATTGCATTATTTTAAGCAGCTATGTATTAGCATTATTTTAAGCAGCTATGTATTACTAATCATTAACTCAATTTTCTTGATGAAGAAACAAAAATACTTATCTATAAATACTTAGTATATCCTAACATTACGTTAAACATTGCATGAATGTTATTTGTCTGGTTATTATTTAACCCTTAAAACAACCCTGTGAAGCAGATACAATTATTTCCATTATTTATATAAGAAAAACATAAATGCAGAGAGGCTAAATATGTTTTCCTTGGTCGAACAGTTACTAAGGGATAGGGGCAGAATCTTTATACCATAAATGTATTACTTAAAAATTATTCCCTATCCACTACATTAAGATGCTTTCAAGAATATTGAGGCCCAAGATACTGCTTCCAAGTATGGTAGGCTACCTTACATCAGATCAACTATTAGTCTGAGAATAACTTATGGAGCTGAATCTTTTTAAAAATGTTTGAAAATATTAGAGTGTTATGAAGACAGTAAGAACTCAATGGGCAATAAGCAAATCCCCAAAACATCATTTGGTTATTTTTCCCCTTGAGGTATTTCCTGAATTGTAAGCAACAGCTTAAGGGCTAAGAAACTGACCAGAGGTTTAGCATCTATTAGGGCTAGGAAAATCAAAATTTGGGTTCAGGGCTTGCCAAGAAAGATTGTTCCTAGTAAACAATCCAGGGTTTTAGTTGAGATCACTGAAGAGCTTCATCTTAGAAGTATGTGAATAGATACTTCTATTCAGAAGTAAACTGTGAATAGATACTTCTATTCAGAAGTAAACAGAAAACTGTGAATAGATCAGCCCTTGCAAAGACTAAAGCCTAGCTTTGAATCAATCAGAAATAACTCAAAAGTTTGTGGGGCAAAAAAATCAAGAGAAGATAGACAACAGAAAATGATCCTTAGGAAGTTCAAATATTGGAGTTATCAGACACAGACTTTAAAATAACTAGCATGTTCAAAAAGTTAAATGACAAGAGAGAATTTCAGAATAAAACTGAAAATGATATAAAAAGATCAGTTGTAAACTCTAGAATCTAAAAAGTCAATAACAAAAATCTAAATACATGAGTTTAACAAGAGATTAGACATAGCTCAATGGAGAATTAGTAATCTGGAAGATAGGTCAGAAGACTATAATCAGTCTGAAGCATGGAGAGAAAGAGAAAATAAGAAATATGTAGCACAATAAAAAGTCTAGCATACCTATGATTAAATTATTAGCCTGTTAGGTCCCAAGAAAAGAGAGAAAGAATGAGAGAAGCAATATTTGAAAGAAACTTTCCAAAACTCTTAAGAGGCACCAAGAGTCACATATGTTAGAAGTACTGCAAATCCCAAAAGGATAAATATGAAGAAAGCCACATCGAGCCACATCATAGTAAAATTGCTAAAAACCAAAGACAAAAAGAAAATTATAAAAACCAGCAAGGTTGGGCGCAGTGACTCATGCCTGTAATTCCAGGATTTTGGGAGGCCAAGGTGGGTGGATCACAAATTCAGGAGATCGAGATCATCCTGGCCAACATGGTAAAACCTCATCTCTACTAAAAATACAAAAATTTGCTGAGCATGGTGGTGTGTGCCTGTAATCCCAGCTACTCAGGAGGCTGAGGCAGGAGAATCACTTGAACCTGGGAGGCGGAGGTTGCAGTGAGCTGCACTGCACTCCAGCCTGGGCAACAGAGCGAGATTCCGTCTCAAAAAAAAAAAAAAAAAAAAAAAGCAGCAAGAAAATAATAAATAATACTTTCAAGAATGTAACAAGACTAATAGCTGACTTTTCAACAGAAATCATAGAATTTATAAAACAATAGAAAGATATTTGTGAACAGCAAAACAGCAAATACCTGCCAGCCTGACCAAAAGATTATTTAAAATTAGAAAAAGATAGATATTTCAAGCAAACAAAATTTGAAAGAATTTATTACCATTAGACTCATAATAAAGGAACTACTAATGGGAATTACTAAGACAAAAGTAAAGCGATTCCACATGCTAACACATTTCTGTGCATGAAGAAATGAAAAGCAACAGAAAAGGTCAATATATGGGTAAATATAAATTAACCTTGACTGCACAAAATGAAATAATGTCTTAGGGGATTTAAAATACTGTTCTTTGCTCTGCATGGTAGTGTGGGATCATAAAATTGTGCAGACTGAAAGTGTATGAAGCGATCTTAATAATCAATAAGAAAAATTGTGTTGTGACTTCTAAAAGCTTTTATGAAAACATTAAAATTTCTCAGTCAGTTATAAATGGAAAGAAAAAAATAATAAAACTAATATTTCACATACTGTACTTGTCAACATTAGAAACACAAGTAAAATGCTTTACCGCTTTGAGTAGCTTAGACAGTGCTTGACCTTTTACCTTTATTAAATAAGTTACAAGAGAATATCTTTTCAATACCCTGGCAAATTGTCATACTTCTTTCTAAGTCTAGATTAGCTTCTATCATTTTATCCTTTGCTTTTTAAATATTATAAAATATTTTCAAGTGTGTCTTTAATGTGAAATTTTTTTTTACCATCATTGTATCTTTTGGGACATCTTTATCCTTTGCATCCATTTTTCTCCCATCACTAAGTTCCTCTGATTAAATATCTAGAGTTTCTCAGCCACCCTGGACAACATAGTGAGATCCTGTCTCTACCAAAAAAAAAAAAAAAAATTAGCTGAGCATGGTAATTCAAACTTGTGGTCCCAGTTACACGGGAGGCTGAGGTGAGAGGATTAATTGAGCCCAGGCATTCAAGGCTGCAGTGAGCTATGATCACACCACTGCACTCCAGCTTGGATGACAGAGCAAGACTTGGTCTCTAAAATAAATAAATAAATAAATAAATAGTCTCAGATGGTGGTGGTATCAACATTTTCATGCCAGTGATTTATTCTATGACTCCATTTACATTTCATTTGGATTTCCTTTTCAGTAACATTACATTTCATTTCTTTGCTTCATTTTCATCTTTATTGGTAAATTCACTCTTTCAATTAGCCATTTTTAGGCAATGTCATATGAGGTGATTACTGGCAAACACATAGGAAACACAATGACATGCTTTATTGTTTGTGAATGAACTGAGCAAGAGATGCCCAGTGAGCAACCATCAATGACTTTGAAAGGAGAGATGTAGTTAGTCACCTATTATAATGCGCATCTGTTATTTACATAGTGATCTGTGGACTGAAGAGCTGGCAACAAAGTTTGTACTTTATTCAGTGATTAATAGTTAATATACTATGGTAACTGAAACTTGAGGGATGTTGTTGAGGACAGTCATCATTTACATTTGATTAAATCATGGTGACTGAACTTCATGTGTATTGGAGCCATGCAAAGTAGAACTGCTTGTATGAATAGAATTAAAATATGCAATAGCTTTTTTAAAAAAGTATAGGACATTATAAATAATGTTAAAGTGTTCTAAATGTCTTTGAATTATCTGAGAAGTGGTAAAAGTACTAACTGAAATTAAACTTTTATAAATCATAAATAAATGTTTTAACCCACAGGGCAGCTACTAAAATGCTTGTAGAAGACTGGATAACTAATAGGCTAATAGCAGTGGGGAATGAAATAATGAAATTAATTAATTAATACAAAAATAGCAAGAAATTGGAAGAAAAAGAGAGTTTCTGGAATAAATAGTAGATTTAACTCCAAATAATCAGCATTTACATTAACTGCATTAAATGTAGAAGGACTAAATACTCTAAGCAAAATACAAAGATTGATTGGTTAATTTTTTAATACTCACTGTATGCTGCTTACAAGAGACATTTTAAACATTATATAGAAAGGTTGAAAGTGAAAAGATAAAAATACGTAAAATGCAAACAGTAACTAAAAGAAAACTGATGTAAATATACATATATATAAAGCACAAAGCCTTACTCTAAGGGAGTAGAGTAATTATTTCATAATGATTAAAGGAATCACTATATAAGATATAGTGATTCTAAATTTAATGTCTATAAGAGCATAGCTTCAAATCGTATGAAGCAGAAACTGGTAGATCTAAAAAGATAAACAATAATTGGCAATCATAGTGAGAGCTTGTTTTAATATAGTTTTATCAATAACTGATAGAATAAGCACACCAAAATAGTAAATATACTGATAAAAATTAATAAAAAGATTTGAACATAATTTACAAACTTGATTATATTGACTTATAAAAAATACTGTATCCAACAACTGCAGAGTATATATTCTTCTCAAGGACACATGGAACATTTGCTAAAATTGACTGCATGTGGGGCCATAAAAGCAAGTCTCAATAGATTACAAAAAAAATTAAAATCAGCATGTAAATAACCTAACTTCTAAATAACTCTGACTTCTAATTAACCATAGGATTAAGGAAGAAATCATAATAAACATTAGAAAATAATTTTAACTAAATGATAATAAAAATATGACATATCAACACCTGTGGGATGAGTCAAAGTCATGCTCAGAAGAAAACATATAGCCTTAAGACAACATATATTAGAAAAGAAGGCTACAAATAAATCATTTATGTATCCTTCATAAGAAGTTCATAACAGAGCAGTACATTAAAACCAAAGAAAGTAAAATAACACTGAGGCCCAGGAAGGCTGAGGATCCCCAGTACAGTAAAGACAACAACAGTCTACAAAATTGAAAACCAAATCTTCTGACTCCAAATGTGATATCCATTTATCAAACCATTTTGCTTCTTTGCCCCCTCATCAAAAACAAAAGCAATTAATTTGTAGTGAAGTCCTATATAAACCCTACTGATCTTAAAAGCAGTCATTTTGTTGTTGTTGTTGTTTCGTTTTTGTTTTTGAGACGGAGTCTCTCTCTGTCACCCAGGCTAGAGCGCAATGGCACGATCTAGGCTCACTGCAAGCTCCGCCTCCCGGGTTCCCGCCATTCTCCTGCCTCAGCCTCCCAAGGAGCTGGGACTACAGGCGCCCGCCACCACGCCCAGCTAATTTTTTGTAGTTTTTGGTAGAGACGGGATTTCACCGTGTTAACCAGGATGGTCTTGATCTCGTGACCTCGTGATCCACCTCCCTCGACCTCCTGAAGCACTGGGATTACAGGCATGAGCCACTGCGCCCGGCCTCACTTTGTTTTTATTATGACCTTTTTTCTCACAAAGATTCCAGTTGTTATTTATAAGTTTTTTTAAGTAAATATTCAGTTGTCTACTCTGAGCAAAAGTGTTAACTTCCTAAACCAAAGGAAACTATTAAATACAGTAATTAAAAAGAGAATCAGTTTAAAAATAAATTATTAAAAGACCATTTGCTTATATACTTGAGATATTGAGAATCTAATATCTTAAAAATTTAAAGAATAATGCAACTTATATTCTTCAAATGTTTCTAGTATGTATCTGACATTATTGTCTGCAAATGGTTTTGGTCAATAGAAAAGATTAGTGAAGATTTTTGCATGCATGCCACCCAAATGTTTAATACATTTGTTTTATAATCATTTATTAAGCAGTGACTATATACAAAGCATTATAACTTTCATGAGAAAAATAGAGCTGAAAGATGACTCATCTTTGCTCAAGGAATTGAGAATGGTTTTGTGGGTATAAGGCATGAAACTGAGTATCAGTATAGAATGATTTGTTTAATTTATACATCACATAAGTACCATCAACCAAACTTTCCTGGGATTCCTCAGTATAGTATTAAAGCCCTCTGATTTGTTTAGGAAAGAGAGCTCTTTATTGTGTTGGATTTGCTGCAAGGATAGATATGTAGATACTAAACTTATGAATAGACATTTCAAATGCCAATGCATATTGCCAGCATTTATTGAAAAGCTCCAATGAGGACTACATCAGCAGTAAAATAACACAATGTTATTCCATTTCCTAAGTGTGTTTTCTTTCTAAGCCACCCTTCAAAACCGACTTTTTTTTGGTCCTGTGATTTGGTAAATAGAAAGCTGAGCAGTTAGTTTACCATTGCCACTTCTAATTATCCCTGCCAGTACCTGTCCAGTCTTACGGAGCTCTATATACATCCTCTGAGATGGCTTCCCAATTCATGTTTAGATTTTGTTCTGTGATATGAATTAGAGTATTAGAACATAAGCACTCTTTAATCTAAAGCTGCCTCCTTGTAAATTTGGTCTAAAGGCCTCTCTGTACACAGTGGACTATAACCTAACTGGGTATGTGAACAGACCACAGACCATAACTTACTTTTTTACCAGTCACTGAGTTTCTGCCAATCACAGGTGACCAATTATTCAAACAATGTTCAAATAAGGCAAATACTGAGCTATAACCAATCAGCTGCTTCTATACCTCACTTCTGTTTTCTGTATATCACCTTCTTTCCACTCCCACCTCCAGAAATTCTCTATCACACAGCAGCACCAGAGTCTCTCTGAATCTATTCTGGTTAGGGGGCTGCCTGATTCATGAATTATTCTTTGCTCAATTAAACTGTTAAATTTATCTAACATTTTCGTCTTAACAGTACTGACATTAGGTCTGTGACCTAGAACTGTCACTCCAAAAACAAAAAGCTATTCATTCAATAAATACAGTATGTTTAACACAGTTAAACCTGTGACCACTGAATCTTAAAAGGCTATATGCAAGATTCAAAATAGTAGATCATTCTGTTCTTATTCATACCCTCTTCCCTTGGCCTCTGTGATATCACAATCCTGGTTGGACTCCTACCATGCTGTTCAGTCTTTCCTATCATCTTTTGCTGGCTTCTTCCCCTTCCCCACTTATACTTATTGGGTTTTCACATGGCCCAATCCTGTGTCGTCTTCTCTTTTCACTCTACCTTCTCCTGCTATGTGATCTTATCTAACAATCCCCAAATTTGCATATCTAGTTCAGGCCCTCCTTCTTAGTGTTGGTATATACCTATTGGTCTATTTGACCTCTCTTCCCAGACGTCTTACATATATCTCACATTTTATATCCAAAACTGAAATCTTAATGGTCCTCCTGAAATCTACTACTCCTGTGTATGCTGAGTCAATAAATGACAACTTCCTTCATCCTGATGCAAATCCCAGATACCTGAGAGGTATCACTATACCTTCTTTCCTCATCACCCCCTTCTACTCCTTCACCATGTCCTGTTGATTCTACTACCTAATACACAGAAAATATATCTTCTTCCTCTCCACTGCCACCAACCTTATTTAAGCCACCATCATATCTCTTGCTTGAACTATAATAATTTTATATCTTAACTCCAATTGAGTATTTCCAGTTAATCTCCTCTAATTCAGTATCTTCACAGCAGCCAGAATGATTTTTCTTGAATAAAATCCAAATATCTTAACATCCAGGCCCATAAGTTCAGCTGGTTCCTGCCCACCTCTGGGTTCTCATCATGCTACACTCCTGCACACCTGTGTTCTTTGGTTTTTTTGAACAGTCCAAGATCTTTCTCATCTCAGGGTATTCACATGCTTTTGCCTCTGCCTAGAAATCTATTTCTCGCCCTCTCTCTGCCTAGTTAACTCTACTGATTATTTTTTCAGCCTAATTATGACCTACACAGAGACACATACCCTTCAGGCCACTCCTGCATTTAAGTTAGATCCCCATTTGAATCTATCCTTGAATGCTTTTTGGTTTAGAACTTACTAAAACTTATTACGACAATGCAGATATTTGATAATAAGAAGTCTCCATAAGGCAGAATGCTTTGTGTGCCATTCACCTACACCAAGCTGTGAGGAAATCAAACTAAAACAAACAAAAAAGTGAAACAATGTATTCTGAACATGCATTTTAACAATAATGAATTAGAAGAGTAGGCTAGTCTGAATTAATGAAAAATCTGATTGACAGAATGTTTAGTATATGTGTGTACACACACATATGCACACATATATGTTTAGCCAACCTTAATTGAGCATTTGCCATATCCCAAGCACTACACTAATTGCTCAACACATATGTACTCATTTAATCCTCACAACAATTCTCTAAAGTAGTTACTAAATTTTACAGCCAAAACAACAGATTCAATAACTACATCTTTATATTTAAAATGCATTTCATGTAAACATCACAGAATTGGATCTTGCTTTTATATGCAGCCAAAAATCTCAGCCTTTTAATTGGAGTGTTTAATCCATGACATTTATTGTAGTTATTGATATGGTTGGATTTCAGTCTACCATTTTCCTATTTGCTTTGTCTTCTCTGTTCTTTCTTCCTTTATTTCTCCTTTGTCTTCTTTTGGATTAATCTAGTTGTTTTTGGTTTTATTTATTAATATTGTGTTCCATTGGCTTTTTAGTCCTTTGCAAAATTTTTTTGATTACTCCAGAAATTATGATATGCATCCTTAACTTATCACAGTCTACCTAGAAATATTATATTACTCTGTAATCATGTAAGAACCTTTAGAAATTCAAATTCCATTTACCTTCTTCCATCTCTCATGCTATTGTTGTCATATATTTTATTCCTATATATGTTATAAACCTCATAACACATTATTATGTTAACTTTGAGTAAAGAAAAAAATAGTCATTTATGTACACTCAACATATTTAATATTTCCAGTGTCCCTGCCCTTCTGTAGGTCCAATTATTTCCCTTTAGCCCAAAAAACTTTTAGTATTTCAGTGTGGTTCTACTGGCAGCAAATTTTCTGAGGTTTCATTTACTGAAAATGTATTTTATCTTAATATTTGAGAAACACTTTTGCTGAGTATAGAATTCTAGCAAAGCCATTTTTGTTTCAGCCCTTTGAAAATATCTTTCACTGTCTTCTGGCCTTCTTTTTTTCTGATGAGTAGTCATATCCGTGTTATTATTCTCCTGTAGGTAAAGGGTTTTTTCCCCTCTGGTTACTTGTAAAACTTTTTCTATATCTTTACTTTTCAACTGTTTAATCATAATATGCCTAGGTGAGTTTTTTTTATATTTAATCTGCTTAAGGTTTGCTGAACTTCATGGATTTATGGGTTGCTGGTTTGTTTAAATTTGAAGATTTTTTCTAATATTTCAATAGAGTATGTTAGAAGTCATACAATGCCAGTTCTAGTCCCAGTCTTTAAGAGAACTGTCAGTGTTCACTTTATATCCTTGGAACCCTGAACAACCATGTAAGATGTCCAACTGCACTGATGGAGAGACCATGTAGGAAGATCCTGAGATCCTGGGATGAAGAAAAGCCTAGCTGAGCCTAAACTTCTAGCAATTCCCATCAAAAAGCCAGGCATAGAAGCATACCCTTTTGGACCCTCCAAATTGTTCCAGACACCACCTGAGTAACACCCAGCGATCCTGGTGGAGGCTACATAGAGCAGAAGAATCACCCAGCTTAGCATTGCCTGGCATCCTGATCCACAAAATTGTGAGCTATAATAAAATGTTATTTTAACCACTTAATCTGGGGTAATTTGTTATGCAACAATAGGTAGCCAGAGGAAGTAGCAATTATATATCAGTTAACAATGGGTAAAGGCATTGAGGATTTGTAAGAAAAAAATACAAGAATGGTAGGCTCTCTATGAGTTATTCAGGATCCTAAGTGGATATAAATCATTTCCCCTGGGTTGTAACTTCAGCGAGGATACTGTTTGGACTGAAAAGCATGCATGTAATAAAGATTTATATCTGCAAAATGATGAAACACTAGACACTTCCATTTTCTATTGTACTTTCTCTTTAAGAAAGTCAGTAACATACAGACTGCTGCTGTTGTTACTCCTAGTAATAATAGTTACCAAGTTCTGAATGCCTTTTGTGGGCCCGCACTTCACTAAAAGTACTTCACATACACTGTCTCACTAGTTTTTACCAAGCCTTAGTTTCTGCTATGTGAAATGAAGATGGTAATACATACCTTGCAGAGCTCTTGCCAAAGTTTTCTTAGCTAAGACATTTCAAACTGAGAATTTGAACCCAAAAATGTCTGCCTCCAAAACCACTACAATGCCATAAAAATCTCCTTAATTAAAATACCTGCAATAATTACAGAAAATGCTGGCCAGGCGTGGTGGCCCACACCTATAATCTCAGCATTTTGGGAGACTGAGGCAGAAGGATGACTTGAGCCCAGGAGTTTGAGACCAGCCTGGGCAACACAGTGAGACATCATCTCTGTGAAAAATATTTTTTAAAATTAGCTGGGCACAGTGGCACTTGCTGATAGTCCCAGCTGCTCAGGAAGTTGAGGCAGGAGGATCACTTGAGCCTACGAAGTCGAGGCTGTAGTGAGCCATGATCATGCCACTACACTCCAGTCTGGGCAACAGAATGAGATCCCTATCTCAAAAGAGATAAAAAAAAAAAAAAAGGCAAAGAAAAAGAAATGCTGCCCTCAGAAGAATGTTTTTACTTTTATGTGAGTGTTTTTGGGGTTTTTTGGTTTTTGGTTTTTGGGTTTTTTTTGAGACGGAGTCTTGCTCTGTCACCTAGGCTGGAGTGCAGTGGTGCAATCTCGGCTCACTGTAACCTCCACCTCCTGGGTTCAAGGGATTCTCCTGCCTCAGCCTCCCAAGTAGCTAGGACTACAGGTGTGTGCCATCATGCCCGGCTAATTTTTTGTATTTTTAGTAGAGATGGGTTTTCACCATGTTAACCAGAATGGTCTCGATCTCCTGACCTCGTGATCCTCCTGCCTCAGCCTCCCAAAGTCCTGGGATTACAGGCATGAGCCACTGCGCCCGGCCTATGTGAGCTTTTTAAATCAAAAATAAGTTAAAAATTTTACAACTGGGATAGGTAAAATGTATGACTTCTGCCTATAGTATAATAAGACTTTATTTTGCTGATCCACTAAGTTGAATCAAATGGATTCATCAGAGGTTTCAAAATCACCAGCTTTAGCACCAATCCTTAAATAATCGTGAAAGTAGCTGTATGCACCTGCCAGGCAATTTAGAGAATCACTTCTATAATGTTCTACTTTTAGTGGAAAATCTGCTGATAATTTAAATTTTCTTCAATGTGCTTCAAAAATCTGAATACGTACAAACTCTCCTCAATATCTCTTATTTTTAATTTCTCAATAAATTAAAAGATACATCAAATCATGAATATTGCCTTTCAGTTATAGATTATTTCTTTCCTCCAGTTACATTTGAAATGTTAATAATAATTCATTAACAATTATCAAATAATTAAGACTTCTGTCATTGAAAATCCTTGATAATGTAGGAAATAATTTATTCTGTGAACTTTCATATTATAGATTAATATGAAAAGTAAGTGCCAGTCTAACAATCAGGGCTTTAGAAGCTAAAGATCTAATGTATACCAAGAGCTTTGACAGACTTTTAACTTTTGACCCAGTAATTCCACTTCTGTACATTTTCCCTAAGAAAATAGAGTAGTGAAAAAAAGTTAATGTAAAAAAGCCATTTGTTTCAGAGTTAATTATTTATAATAGACAGAATTTGGAAAGGACTTAAATGCTTAGCTAAGAGAATGGTCAAATATGAAATACTAGCCAGGTGTAGTGGCATGAGCCTTTAGTCCCAGCTACTTGGAAGACTGAGGTGGGAAGGTTGGCTGAGGTCAGGGATTTGAGGCTGTAGTGCACTATGACCCTGCCTGTGAATAGTGATTGCACTCCAGCCTGGGCAGCATAGCATGACCCTGACTTGTAGAGAAAAAAATCTGTTGCTATAGACAATTTAATCACATAAGAAAAGCTTTTGTCATTATGTTATTTATATATATGTGTGTGTGTGTGTGTGTGTGTATATATATATATAAACACACTTAACAGACAGAAAAAAATAGTTTTTCTCTGTATTATCAAATGATGGGAAATTTTTTTTTACATTTAACAGCTTATTATAGAGGATATTACAAAAGATAGAGACGAAGATTTGCATAGGGTGAAGTATGGGGGGAGGGGCGCAGAGCTTCCATACCCTCCCTTGGCACACCACCCTCCAGGAGGATGGTCAGCTGTCTGAAAATTCATTTCCTTTTTGTATGAATGTTTCAAAGTTTTTACAATAAATATATATTACCTCTATAGTCAGATGAAGTAAACTTTTTAAAGATCAATATGCATTACACTTGAAATTAATACTTAATGTTAAGATACATCAGTAATGTATTATGTGATAGAACCCTGTCCTAAAATGTTACCTTAAAGTAAATTTACTTATTTATTAGTCTCTGTTTTCACCTGGGGATTGTATAGCACTTAAAGAATTTATAGTAACAAAATGATGGCTTGGGCAATGTATACATATCTTGTTTTTAAAATAAATAGCAACTATTTCCTTCTACCACCCAGAGTATGCAGTAAAGTGTACCTAACAGATGGCCAGTAATTATTCACTTATATTCTAATTAATCTCTTCCCACTCTACCCACTTGAGTGAGCAAACCTAGGCAAAATCAAGGTGACTGCTTTCCATTTTTTTGATCTATAGGTGAGGCAGGAAATTAAAGAAAAATAAAATTAAAAAGAAAGAGAAATAAGCTTTCCTATATTAGGCTGACTTGTCCCAGAGGCAGCAACAGGCACAGCCCAGACCCAGGAAAAGTCCTGATAATACTGGCTAATGTGCTCTAGAGACTCTCCCAGCACTCCCTCAACATAGGGAGAAGAAAACAAACTTTCCTTTGTTTCATGGAATAAGTTTATGGATCCCTGTTCTCTGTAACTATTGACTTCAAGTATTCTGTTTTATCTGAGAAATACAACGAAAGTCATAAGAAGCCTGAGTAGGCCTGAACTACAGCTGCCTGGGCACCATAGTGAAGGTTATGAGAGAAACCAGTGCAAGGCTCTTTAGAGCAAGACCTAGATAATGAACATCCAGGTTGCTTGGCAATCGTCATGTGCAATCCTGAGTTTGTCCTGCCTCTGTATCCCTACTTTCATGCCACTGTAAGCTTGCTTCAAGCTAGCCCACCCCGTTTTGTGAAATATGTATAAAAGTCAAGTGCTGTCTTTGTTCTAGGCCCAGTCTTTGGACATCAAGTCTGCTAAGTCTGAGTGCACTCAATAATAAAGATATCCTCCTATATATACCCCGAGATCTCTCTCTGGTCCTCCTGATCCCACAACATAGGCACTTAAAAGTAAACGGGAAAAAATTGAAAATCAAATTGAAACAAGAGTTAAAAAGAAGCTGGGGACTGGTGAAGAGCTAGGCTTTTGGCTAATATTCTTGTTCAATTTATTGTTTTAGCTAACAATAAATTGGCTGTGGCAGCTTCTCTTCTGACATCTGAGTCTAATTGAGTCTCCTTGGTTTATGCTGGTCTGACGTGTTCTCATCTCCTTTGGTCCCATCTAATTTTGCAGATGAAATGTAAAGTTGGCTTTTTGATTGCCCTCAAATTGTTTCCTGGCTTGGCATGCTTCTCACTCATGAACTGGAGCAGTTTAGTGTATGGGGAAATATCTCCAGGGTGAGAAGCACAGTCAAATGCCACAATCCCATGCCTGTTGAATAATTGAGGTAGGAAGGGGGACACTAGGAAAATGGAAGGAAATTAGTGGCTGGAAAAAAGAAGTCTTCCTTAACAGAAGACTTTAAGTCTTCTTTTCCCCTTCTTCTGTTCCTCATTCCCTCATCTGAGAACTCCCTTCTCTCACCCTGCCGATTTCCCATATACTGTATGAGGGGTGGACTCAGGAACTGAGTGCCTGCTGCAATGCTAGTTGTAACAGGAAAGCCAATTGTCCTGTGCTAGGCTTTTATTGAGAATTAATAAATGTTTCTTACAGGAAGAAAAAAAACCCATAATGTAGACATGTGATTAAGTGAACCTAATTGCATGCTGAATTATTGATCTGTTGATTTGTGAAAACTGCACATTGGACAGCAATGTTACACTTTTCATTTAAATGTTTATTTTATTTGAAATCTAATGAAGGAGAATTAGACAATGAATATTTACATATATTTTTAGTTCTGCCAGATGATATCCTTGAAACATCATTTAAAAAAAAAAAAAGGCTGTATTTGAAGTCATAAGTCCTAGATAAAGGCCCAGTGTTGCCTCTAAGTGTATAACAGGAGATCATTCACTTGCCCTTTCAAAACATGTCTCCATAGTTTTGTCCGCAAAATCAGGATGATCCTTATCTGCATCACATGAGTCAGTTATGTCTTTCCCTCACTAGGAGGAAATTCACACCTTCCCCCAGGTGAAAAAAAAGTACACTGTTTCTTTTTACCCTTTAATCTTCTGTATTAGTGTGTATTCATGCTGCTATGGAGAAATACCTGAGACCGGGTAATTTATAAAAGAAAGAGGTTTACTTGACTCACAGTTCTGCATGCCTGGGGAAGTCTCAGGAAACTTACAATAATGGTGGAAGGGGAAGCAAACAGGTTCTTTCTCACATGGCAGCAGGGAAAGCAAAGTGGGGTAGAGCTCCTTATGAAACCATCAGATCTCATGAAAACTCACTCACTATCATGAGAACAGCATGGGAGAACCACCCTGTGATCTGGTCACCTCCCACGAGGCCCATCCCCCAACACGCGGGGATTACAATTTGGATTACAATTCAAGATGAGATTTGGGTGGGGACACAGAGCCAGACCATATCATCTTCCAAAGCTGAATTTTTCTAATAAATATGCTTTAAGAGCCTTTCATATTTCCCCCAACAAAGAAAAAAGAGCCTTGCTCCATAAAACAGCATACTTAAGCAGCCTATCTGGGCACATATTTTAATGTTATTTTTTATATAGAATATATAAAGCTTTACTTTTTTGTTTTTAAAGTTTGAGATGTTTTGCATCCTCTTTCTTTTTTTTTGATTAAGACAAAATAAAAAGTGAAAATTACACATTCCATCTTTTTAAACCTATCTACTAGACGTGACCACTGTGAACTGATACTATATTTTTGGAATTTTATTTATGCTTATTAGTTTGGGCAGGTGAATTACTATAATAAATAGACAAAAATACAGACATGTAATAGCCCTAAGTGAGTGAGGTTTACTTCTTGCTCATGGGACAGTACTGGATGGATGAGTGGGCATGCAGAGCAGCCACCTTCAGGCAATCATCATTCAGGGTCTCAGGTTGCTCCAGGTACAGCCATCTTCAGCTCTGGAGGGCATCTCCATTCCTAGTGTGCTGAATTACAAACCGCTTTTCTTTCTTCCAATGTCTCCAGTTTTCTGGCAGCATAGCTAGCCTCCTGCACACTCAGGCCATAATTGCTTAACTCAGAATGGTGTGATTTAAATTCACCCTCACAGGCATGCTTGAAGACATTCGAATTTGAATGCTTCTTTCACACTTCTCTGATTAGATGTTCTTTTGTACTCACTTCTGCCCTTCCTTTCCTCCTGTCTTTGAAAAGATTTTACTAGCTGCGTTTGCTTCTTATGTTACCTCTCTCTGTTGATTGATTGATTGATTGAGATAGAGTCTTGCTCTGTAGCCCAGGATGAAGTGCAGTGGCACAATCTCGGCTCACTGCAACCTCTGCCTTCCGCATTCAAGCGATTCTCGTGTCTCAGCCTCCTGAATAGCTGGAATTACAGACATAAGTCACCATGCCCGGCTAATTTTTGCATTTTTAGTAGAAATGGGGGTTTCACCATGTTGCCCAGGCTGGTCTTGAACTCCTGACCTCAAGTGATCCACCTGCCTTGACCTCCCGAAGTGCTTACAGGCATGCGCCACCATGCCCAGCTATTATCTCTCTCCATTTAGCTAAACTACTGGCAGTCTACGACCACTCCACCCCTTCTCTGCTTCAGAAGATACTTTTCAAAAGTCACTTGTGAGCAAGTGATGAGCTGTTGCCTTACCTCAGAAAGCAGCTTCTTTTCCCTGCGTTTTCTTGTGGGGTCTCTGATTCATCTTTCTTCTTTGTAGCTCTTACATTTCCTTCCAGAAATCCTTTCCTCTTTCATGTTTCCTTCTCTCTCCTTGCTGCCTCTCCCACATTTCTCCTCTTCCAGCCTCCAGGTAAGTTGCCAGCCTCATTGAATCAACTGTTTCTAGCAGCTGCATTTCCTTTCCCTTTTATTCTCTACCTTTTCAGCTGACCCAGGTGGGCTGCATTTTCTTTAACTGTGATGTTCTCTCGGACCACTCACTCAAGACTGCTTGTTCAACCGTAGTCTCTTGTGGAGCAATTTTCCAGACTGCAAACCCCGCTCAATTTCCAAACTCCTGCACCTGGTTTACATTTGTTTGTCTCTGACAGAGGTTCAAACCCTCCTCCCCCAGTGGAAAGCTCTGGCAAGGAGTTTATTGCTCACCCTGGAAAGCGTGAATTACCTCAGCAGAGATTGATAGTCTCTAGAGGGGCAAGGTGGGAAAATTATGAGATTTTGGAGTAGGGTGGCCAACTGTCACATTTTGCTCAGGACAGAGGGAATTCCAAGGATACGGGCTTGCATTTTAAAGCCAGGACGAAAAATGAAAGATTGTCTAAAGAGGGTCTTTCCATGCAGGGTCTTGTTTGGGTAAAAATCATGACATATTAGTTTAGGATTTGGAAGTGAAGGAGTTTTAAGATCTTGGGGTATAAACTCTTGCTGCTTTCTGTTGAAGTGTTGATGGTTCTTTGTTTCAAAAACTCTCTGTAATGAACAATAAAGCAATTTGCCTGGGCAAGAGTCTACTGGAATAGTAGTTATGTTAATGAGGACAATGGACCAGTAAGGGTATATTATTATAGACAGTAAGCTGTGTGTGTAGGGAGGACAGGGGTAGGTGATTTCTGTTCTCAGAGTTAACTCCATCCTGTCTTTTCCAAAGTCTATTTCATATTCAGTGTCCTTAGTTGAAATATCTAGTTGAAAAAACTAGAGGGCTTTTTCTAATTTTGCAAGAATGTCACAACATCTCCAGTCCCAAGTCCCTGATGTCTGTTCTGGCTTTCATTGCACTTATGAAAATAGCAATAATAAAAACATTATTTATAGAGCCCTAACTATGTGAAGGCCAAACATAAAATCCCTCATGAATATTATTTAATCCTCACAAGAGCCCCACAGAAGAGGTGTTATTAATTGTTCCTATCTTACAGACAGGAAAACTATGGCTCAAAGAGGCCAAGAAACTTGTCCAAGGTCATATAATCAGAAGTGGCAGAGCCAAGATTCTATCTCAAGTCCATCTGGCTATTCAGAAATAAAAGGGAATGAACTACTAATTCATGTTACAACATGGATGAACCTCACAGACATTATGCTAAATGAAAGAAAGTAGACACAAAAGACTGCCTGTTATATGATTCCATTTATATGAAATGTCCAGATAAGGCAAATTTATAAAGATAGAACACTGATCAGTGGTTTCTAAGCATAAAGGAGCAAGTGGAGACTAACTGCATATGGGCCTATGGTTACTTTTATCACTGATAGAAATGTTCTAGCCTGTGGTGATGGTTTCACAGTTATGTAATGTTACTAAAAATCATTGAATTGTATGCCTACATACAATGTTTGAAGTTTATGGAATGTAAATTCTTTTTCAATAAAACTTAAAAAATTACAGAGGTCACATTCTAAGCTTTCTGATTGGCACCGCCAATGACTGGATGCTGGTTCCTTTAGGTGCC
Source organism: Colobus angolensis palliatus (assembly GCF_000951035.1). Taxonomy (NCBI): domain Eukaryota; kingdom Metazoa; phylum Chordata; class Mammalia; order Primates; family Cercopithecidae; genus Colobus; species Colobus angolensis. Next base: position 12,644,099 of record NW_012116265.1, on the reverse strand, counting down.
ATTCCTAAGGAGAAATGCTAAAGGTTTACTGGGTTCTTATATACTTTTCAGGTAAGCATAGGGAATGCCTTAAACTCTTTTAGCCAATCAACCTATGTTGAATATGTTTAATTTAATCATTGAGAGTTCATTTCTAGCAGTCACTTATTTCTCTAATACTAACTGTGCATTCTTGATCAGCATTTATGTAAACCTAAGTATGTAAGTTACTGACGCACGATAGCACACTATACATGCAGAAGAGTCTTAAACTGCTGACATGACAAAATAAACACAAGCAAACTGTGAAGACATACCACTTCTATACATCTGGTATGGCAATGACAGAGCCTCACTGCCCATCTTGCTATGCTGTGATTCAGCATAAAATTCCCTCAACCTCCCACTCCAACACTAATTGTCTTGGCCAGAATACTTATAAATAATAAAGATATTTGTCTTCAACTCCTCACCAAATCACTGGAGGGTTTTTTCCTTTTTTCTCTAAATCTAAAAGAAAAAAAAAAACTGATACTACAATTAAGAAAAATGCAGCCCATAAATTAAAATGGATGGAAACCAAGCCAATGATGCAAAGAGCTGACCAGCCATTGGGTCCCCATGAGGAGACAGGAGTAGTTTGTTGTTGATGGGACCCCTGGCAGCTAAAGTCCCTGTGGTACCACATAAATGCAAATTTTTCTCATGAACATTTGTTAAAACTGATTTATGTTGTTTTGTCTTTGATAAGAACAGATACGGATGTAATATAGTGACTGTGTTCCTTGTAACTTATATAGAGAAATTCGGAATACCAGGAGCTTAACTTACATAGACCCTGATGCCCTCAAAGAGCTCCCCCTCCTAAAGTTCCTGTAAGTATTAAATCCTCTCCCATCCTACTTTTTTTTGGGGGGGAGGGCGTAAGATTTAATGCTGTTGTCTCCCAGGAATCTCCCTAGGGTGATGTGGATTCAGGTTCATTTTAATGGTGTATAGCCTGGGTCAGGGCAAGGTATCGGGTGAAGTGGTCCACATTTTTAAAACCTATTCAAAAGTCAGCACATAGTGCTGGGACCAGAGACCCGCTCCAAGAAACAGGAGAGAGAAAATGCTATTGTGTATATGTGATCCTTAAATGTAGCATTTCAGAACAAAACAAAACAAAACTCTGAGAGCCAGTTGGTCAATTTTGTTTGAAAAGGGGTATCACAACAATATTAGAGGGGCTGTTACACAGGAAAGAAAATCACAAAGGGCAAAATGCACTTTTGTGGGGAGCGGAGGGAAAACAGAAGGGACAAGGGTTTCAACCTCCCACTTCAATTGCTGGAGTGGGTGTGATAATCACTCTTCTTATCACTGCTTTGCTTTGATAACACCTTATGAGCTGACCATAAGCTCCATGAATACAGGGACCACAACATTTTTTTTCTGTGTTGAGTCTTTACTGCCTAGTACAGAGTAAAATGTGTTCAGTGGATGTGTCTGTATGACCTCAGGTCCTCTGGATACCAGGTGGAAGAGTCCTTTTTCCTGCTTGCATGCATTATAAAAATTAGAAAACAAAAACAGTATGAAGAAGAAAAATTTTAAAAAACTTAATCCCGATACCCCAAAATAAGCACTACTAACATTTCAGTTCATCTTCATCCAGACCTTTAAAACAAACTTACGTAATCATACATATTTTATGAGATACGCCTTTAAGGATGAATAGAGGATGTCCTGAACAAGAATGGGGAGAGACAGAAAAGAAATTTAGCTGGATGGAATAGCATGATAAAGACACAAAGATAGGGATCCACAAAGCTTCTTTGGTGAACTAAAAACAGTTGCTTTCTTTTTTTTTTTTTTTTTTCTGAGATGGAGTCTTGCTCTGTTGCCCAGGCTGGAGTGCAGAGGTGCGATCTTGGTTCACTGCAACCTCCGCCTCCCAGGCTCAAGTGATTCTCCTGCCTCAGCCTCCTGAGTAGCTGGGATTACAGGCATGCACCACCATGCCCAACTAATTTTTGTATTTTTAGTAGAGATGGAGTTTCACCATGTTGGCCGGGCTGGTCTCGACCTCCTGACCTCAGGGGATCCACCCGCCTCAGCCTCCCAAATGGACAACAGGCATGAGCCATGGCACCCAGCCAATAGTTGCATATTAAAGAGGTGAGTGTGAGAGATGCTAGGGGAATAGAAGACACTGATGGGATATGAAGATGAAAGAATGTCTGGAAAGTCATGAAAATATATGGGACAAGACAATCACTCTTCTTATGGACTCTGAGTTTCAAATAATATAATAACCCTTTGATGTGATGATCCCCCACTCTATGCTCTGTGGGGAACATACAGGTTTCTAAGACATTGTCCTTACCTGCAATCTCATTGGGGAGATGTGTATGAAATTGAAAAGTGCCTCTCCTACAGAAGAATAATAGAAAGTGACAAAGGAGAGACATATACAGTGTTTGGGGGTTGAGATAATTAGAGAAGACATCAGAAAGAAGACCCACAGGATGGTTTTAAGGGATTTGTTTGAGGTTTTTGAAGACTAGAAAGGTCTTGGTCTAAGCATATGGACCCAGTTGACTCTTGGACCTTTTTTCCTCCTACTATTCTTCGTGAGGAGCGATTACAATTGAACTAGTTTGTTTACTGTATTTCAAATATACGTTATGGAATCTCACTTCTCTCCTTAGTTATCTGGAATGTCCCTCCCATTTGCTTGTTTTAAGACCTCTGGCTCCTGCTGCCTCTTCAAATCCTATGCCTTCTTCTCTAGGAATCAAGTCTGAATTTGCCTCAGAAGGTGTATCAATGGATATGGTTTTTCTACCAGAAGACTTTCCCTAAGCCTTACTGGGTAGTGTCTAGGTCTCGCTCTATGCCATGCCAAATTCTCAAAAAAAAAAAAAATTCCAAATAATTCAAGTAGCTGCAACAAATGTTAAACCAACTAAATCTGGGAGGCATCAGGAGCCTGAGAATTTTTGTGTGCATGGTGTTTTATGCATGTCTTTTAATCTTAACATTTTTCTGCAGATGATATAAACTTCGGAAGGTGAAGACATTGTCTTTAATTGGTTTCCTTCCTTTTCTGGACACTTTCTTTTTTGAGATATAGTCTCGCTCTGTCACCCAGGCTGGAGTGCAGTGGCGTGATCTCAGCTCACCGCAACCTCTGCCTCCCAGGTTCAAGCGATTCTCATGCCTCAGCCTCCCAAGTAGCTGGGATTACAGGCATACGTCAACACACGCAGCTAATTTTTGTGTTTTTAGTAGAGACAGGGTTTCACCATGTTGGCCAGGCTAGTCTTGAATTCCTGGACTCAAGTGATCCACCCGCCTTGGCCTCCCAAAGTGTTGGGATTACAGGTGTGAGCCACCGTGCAAGGCCCTCTGGACATTTTTTTGTTTTTAATGGTACTGCTATAATGGTACTCTCAGGTCACTGCTGTAGGAAAGCTATTCTTGGCAAAATAACAGCACAATATGATGTAAAGCTTGAAAGATGAAGCTGGCTTAAAGTCATATCTTCCTGTCCCATCCTCTTCTTAGCCCTTCACAAACACACACATAATTTTTTCCAATTAAACAAGAAAATCACACACACACACACACGAAAACTGAATTTATATTTCTAGTAATCACAGTTAAAACAATCTCCAGAATATTCTAAGCCAAGCAGATGTATTGACAACGGTGGACTGGATTAATTTTTGTGCCTTGGGGGAATATCATCTCATCCAGCCATCAGAATTTGCCCATAGTTACTCAGATATTTAGTGAAGAAGTTGGGCGTTTGACTACAGGCTGACTTCAGAACCCATACTTTCAGCTATTACATTATTCTCCTTCCTATGTGTTGATGTTTTTACCTAAATTCTATGCTTTTTTTTTCCTCTTTTTTTTTCATTAATTTAGTGGCATTTTCAACACTGGACTTAAAATGTTCCCTGACCTGACCAAAGTTTATTCCACTGATATATTCTTTATACTGTAAGTATGTACACATGCCATGTTTGACAATATTTTGTTTGTCACTGACAAGAACTAGAATACAGTCATGGGGGTTGGTTGAAGCCCCCATGAAGCAATTGTTTCAAGGAGTAAGCAGTGATCCGCTGTGACTACACTGGCATGAAGTAAGGCAAGGACTGAGAAATAACCCCTGGCTTTAGCAATGTGGGTTGTTGGTGACTCTGCCAAGAACAGTTCCAGTGGAGTGCTGGTTGGAGTGGGCTCAAGGGAGATTTGGGTAGAGAGAATTAGAAAGAGTTACCATAATTAACTCCTTTGAGAGGTTTTACTATTAAAAGGAGTAGAAAATAGCTCAGTAATTGGAGGATATTGAGTCAGGAGAAAAGATTTTGTTTGTGTGTTTTTGTTTTTAAATGGAAGAAATTATGCAATGTTTCTTTGCCAATGGGAATGGTTGAATAGAAGGAATATTTGATGATAACTATGATACCTTACTTTTCATATAGTTTTAATAGTTTTGTAAATACTTTCCCCACACATGACATTTGCTCCTCTCAGTCACCTTGTAAGGTATAAAACAAAGTTATTGCTTTTCCATTTATGAATGAGGAAACTGAGGAATAGAAACCTCAAGTGAGTTTGCCTGAGCAGTGTCTCAAAGGACAGTCAGGAGTGGTTACTCAAATTACTGCCTGTGACCTTTGATTGGCAGCCATGTGCCCTTTTTCAAAGCTGGTGACATGGGTCAGTTGTCTTACTAATTGTATAGGAATGAAAGGACATAGGGCAGAGAGAATTACAAGTTGTGTTTGCATTAAAAAGTCAGCAAAAGGTAGAATGATAAACTTCAAACTCTTGGGGTTTTGCTAGAAAAGAAAATTGATCATACTTCTTTGCTGCAAACGAGCTCAGTTCAAAATGTAAGCAATATTCCAGAAACTAGGATGGTGTAGAAAGGTTCTCCAGGAGCCTGGCGAAGTTTGGCAAGTGAAGGACATTTTAGAAATACTCATTAAATGAAATCATTTAATCCTTTTATCCTGACCTCCTTAAAGGTCCATGCATGTAGAAAACTCTAGTTGTTGTGGACGAAGTGTTGCAGATTCAGAAGAAGCCTCTGAAATCCATCTGCCTCCCTCGAGATGTGGATTAAGTCAGTGACCTCCACCCACACCTAAAGCTCTCTTGCTTACCCCACACTTGGGCTCCAGGTGCATGTCGTCTAGGACAGCTCTCAGCACCTCACCAGACCTCTGAGCCACTAGTGGTTAAGAAGGGTCAGTGAAACTTAAAAAGAAATAAGATTAAGCTATATTGTGTCCTGTTATTTATTTAAGTGCATATATGCAGCAAGACTCCTGCTCCAGGAGGAAAGCACTTTTTCATTAAGTGTTTTTGTCCCTCTCTCACAGTGAAATTACAGACAACCCTTACATGACGTCAATCCCTGTGAATGCTTTTCAGGGACTATGCAATGAAACCTTGACACTGTGAGTATTACCAGTTCTACTCCCTCCATCAACTAAATTCTATTTCGAGCCATTTTCATATGTTTACAGACCATCCAAGAGCCATATTGCCTTATCATATATACTCTATAGAGTATAAAGTGTTTTACATAATTAAATAAGAGTATTGTCTTGTGGGATGGTACTCTGTAGACTACAAAAGAGTTTAGGTAACAAGATAAGACGATTCCATTAGGGCAGTGGTTGGTACCTGCAGGTTGGCCTGCAGGTCTTATGGAATAATCATCTGTATCCAAGTATTCCCATTCTACAGAAGAAGAACTGGGGTTTAAGCAAATTGAAGTGACTTTACCAAGATCACTGAGTTAAAAAAATGTGGTGCCACTAAGGGCTTTATAAATTCTGCACTCACACTTTTACTCAGTAATCACAAACTGTTATTAAGTTCCTGTAAGGGAATATTACATAGAAAGCACAGTGCTGCTATAAGTCAGCATTTTTCCAGAGCTTGAATGGGGGCAAAGCCCTTTAGATGGTCAAAAATAGATGCTTAATTAGGGATATTCACAAAATGTTCTAAAGGAGAAGATCTAATAGAGGTATAAAGGATAAGTTAATTCTCTAAGCTGGTAGAAAATTCCTCTCTCATTGTATAAGCCACAAAGTAGAGTTAGAGCTACCTCTGCGGGATCTCCTCTCTATTTTCAGGACCACTGCCCCATTTCAAGCCTGGTGAAGTTTTTGCCTGGATTGTCACCCCAGTTTCATTTCTCTGCTCACACTAAAGTTGGGGTGGGGGTCTTTATCAGATAAAACCTGATGAAATTACTCCCCAGAAAAATGGATCCAAGCGTCACGGAGTTCTTCTAAGGGGCTATTTTCTGAGTCATTCCTAGTTTATCAATTTGGGCCCAGTGAAGTTGCCTCGACTTCTGGGAAAAGTCGAGACTAGCCTGGGCAATATGGTGAAACCTCATTTCTACAACAAATACAAAAATTAGCCAGGCATGGTGGCACATGCCTGTAGTCCCAGCTATTTGAGAGGCTGAGGTGGGAGGATGGCTTAAGCCGAGGGATTCAAGGCTGCAGGGAGCCGTGATTGAGCCACTGTACTCCAGTCTGGGTGACAGAGTGAGAGACCCTGTCTCAAAAAAAAAAAAAAAAAGAAAAAAATCCATAAGAGGACATGGTCTATCTACTTTCTTAAATTCATCTATGAGGTTTAATTTAATTCAGCCCATTACCCTTAAATATTTAATCTATGATAAGCTTGGAGGATAAAAAGATGGATAAAATACAAAGGTGAAATAACATTTAAATATTAATGAAAAAATAAAAACATGCACATTTAGATGAATGTCTTTCAAAATGTTTATCTTAAGAGACTGCAGTTGCTCCTTCACTATTGATATTGGATTAACTGTTACCTCAAATCACTTTTTCTGAATGTATATGGAATATTCTTTTAAAATCCTTAATGGTAACAAGTTTGTTACTTAAAGCAAATATGATTCTGAGAAAAAGCTTAAATATACTAGGAGCTAAGTCAGGAGAATGGGCATTTACACTGAGAAATATTATCTTGTTTCCAACAACTCGTACTGGAAAATTTTCTCATGGGATACATATGTGGGACCTGAAACACCTTTATGCACATTTATGACACCAAAGAAATATAGTCCAACTCTCCAGAAACAGGCCAGCACCACTGCTCACCAGTCACTGATTTCTCTTCTCTCTGTTGGTTGTAGGAAGCTGTACAACAATGGCTTTACTTCAATCCAAGGATATGCTTTCAATGGGACAAAGCTGGATGCTGTGTAAGTCAAGGGCAGCCATGAAAACTGTCACTTCTCCTTACCCTAAGAAGAACCATCCAATGGGGCAGAATTCTGTTGAGAGATAGGTTCTACCAGAGCATCTTCCATCCCAGGGTTAGTGTAACCAATACGGAAATGAGGTCAAGGAACTTGGCAGGGGCCCACTTTAGTGGACACTTACATTAGCTCCAATGGTAAGTTCCAAAGCTTTTCTCCCTGGTGTGTGTGTGTGTGTGTGTGTGTGTGTGTAAATGTTCATCTATTATGTACATGAAGTAAAAAGGTATCTTTAATGAAGCTCAAAGCTGTTCAGAAAATAAGGTGATTTCTCTTTTAGTCCTTTCTGACATGTTTTTGGGAAAGATGTCAGTTTATATTTGATTCACTCAGAAATAGCTAAAAAATCATATCCAACTTTTGCCTTTTCAAAAAATAAATAATTCTGGGAACAGCTGAAACAGCAAACAACAGACTTTGTGCTTGATGTGTTTTATAACACTTTTTGAGTATTTCTTTACAAATGATACATTTTTTCTATTTCACCTTTTTCTATTTGTTGTTTTTTTCAAATTTACTTGCTCATTTTTGGTAGTGTTTTGTTATGTATTCATTTTTTTAATTCTATTTTTTTCACTTTAAACATTTCATACATAGTAATTTTATATTCCAGAAGTGATCCCTGCAAAATCTGAAGGACTTAAGACTTGAAATCTGTTGTGTACAGGGCTTCTCAAACTTTCCTGGGCATCAGACCCTCTGAGGGGTCTTATCAAAATACATAGTCTGATTCCATAGCTCTGGGTTTGGCCTCAGGATTCTGTAGTTCTAACAAACTCCCAGGTGATGCCAATACTGCTGTTCATAGACCACACTTTAAGTAGCAAGGGTGAGGTCAACAAGCTGTCTAACCCTATGCAGTGGCTCTGGATGGAGAAGAACACGCATGTAGATTAAGTGATTTTGGTTGATGTTCTGATTTAGGGGTTAGGTGGTAGGTTCTGGAACAGTTTCATTTTTAAATGGTAAATGGTAAAAAAATGTTTGAACTCATTACACCGAGGCAAGGCTCCCTGAGTTCTGTTGAAGTGAAGACTCACCCTTTGCCAACTTTTGTGCTTCCTACCAGTCTCTATGAAATGAAGAGTTACAGTACCATTCTCTCAATTGTCTGGTTGTGGAGTCATAATGGTTCATTTCCATTATCTTTTTTAATACATAATTATAGGTGAAGTCTAAAAAGACTCGATAGAGTACTTACCCCCTCAAATTTATTTACAGAATTGGAGAGACCCTCCTTCCATCTTAACTTTATGATACTAACTTCTTACAATCTTTCATCTACTTTTCAACATATTTATTAGACACTTGCAATGTACCAGGCCCTGTGCCATTCACTGGGAAAACAAAGATGAACAGGAGCCATGTGCTCCCTGCCCACACTGAGCGTACATTCTGGTGGGGTCAGCTCAAGGGCAGCAATATCAAAGGTCAAAGTACATTAGGGAGAAGTGTACCCAGTCCAAAATATACATCTCAGATAGAAAATAACTGAAGCCTAAATATTGAATAACATTGCCTTCCTTCTTTGGAGATACAAGCTAGATTTTTTCTAGATTTATCCCATTGTTTTTTAAATCATTATCAAAATTAATGTTTTAGAAATGAATTACTCTGTATTCCAGGTTTCAGTTCGTTTTCTAATCCCGCATTCTGGAAAGGTGGTATTTGATTTTAATATTGTATGAATTTCACCAAATATTTTCCTCTTTGATTCAACTATTCCTAGAAAGCTATGACTCTCAGGGTGATGATCTTCAAATTCAAATTTTCTATGAATGGAGTATGGAGACTTCTTAAAATAATGAAGATAGTTTGTAGGTGCTTAGGGTTTAAAGATTTCAGATGACCATCACACAGTTCTAGACAAAGAGTACATCAAAAGTTTAGTTAGCATTAAGGCAACAAAGACTCATATTAGCAAGGGCAGGGATAGGAGAGAGTAGGCAATCTTCAACCAGGGAAACCAGAGCTGTTAATGTGGCTCCTGAATTCAGTGTGTTCAGCTGACTCTTGCCTGAACTAAAACTGCCTTTCCAGAATGGTGGATTAGAAAAAGAACCTGAAACCTGGGATATAGGGTAATTCATTTCTAAAACATTCATTTTTCCGCAAGCAAAAGATTTTGGAGCTCAAGATAAGAATCTATGCTTCAAATGATCTGCCTGTTTTTCCTGCCATATTTAGTCATTGGAAGATATGACCCTCAAACATTATCATTTATTAAAGATAAAGAATAAAATTCAGACCTTAAGGTCCACAGGACGTCACCCCAACATAGGGCACGACCACACACACCGCCACACTCACTCAGACTGTCATCATCTAGACACACCCAGGAACCTGACATGCACATCTTTGGGGTGTGGGAGGAAATTGGAATACCTGGAGAAAACCCACACAGACATGAGGAAGGTGTGCACACTTCACACAAACAGTAGCCCCAGCCTGGAAAGGATTTTTTTTAATTAAAAGTAAGCAGGCTGGGCGCAGTGGCTCACGCCTGTAATCCCAGCACTTTGGGAGGCCGAGGCAGGCGAATCAGGAAGTCAGGAGATCAAGACCATCCTGGCTAACATGGAGAAACCCAGTCTCTACTAAAATACAAAAAATTAGCCAGGCATGTTGGTGGGCGTCTGTAGTCCCAGCTACTCGGGAAGCTGAGGCAGGAGAATGGCATGAACCCGGTAGGCGGAGATTGCAGTGAGCAGAGATAGTGCCACTGCACTCCAGCCTGGGCAACAGAGCAAGACTCTGTCTCAAAGAAAAAAAAAAACAACAAACTAAACAATAGTGAATGAGACAATATTATTAGAGGATATGCTGTATATATAGAGACTCTCTGTACCTTCACACCAGCTTTCTCCTCAGACCATATCATGGTTTCTGTGGGAGGCTTAGCTGACAGCAGAGATATTCTGTCAGTGACAATGGATTTTCAATTCACTGGTGCCATGACTTACTGTCTAACTATCTCTTGAAACACAGGAAAGAAATCAGTGTACTATTTCACAATACTTTCTTGACATTTTTATGTTAAGTATTAAAGTTATTTGGAAGAGTTTAACAAACGTGGAAACTATTTATTTGTTAAGAATCTTTTGTGTCTTGGTTTCTAAAAGTCTAGATCGGGGTCAGCAAACTTTTTCTGGGAAGAAAATATTTGGGGCTTTGTGGGACATATGGTCTTAGTTGTACTACTTAAGTCTGCCTTTGTAGTGTGAAAGCAGCCATAGACAACATATAAACAAATGAGCATGGTTATGTTCCAATAAAACTTTATTTACAAAAACAAGGACAAGGCAGGATTTGACTGACAGGTCATAGTTTGTAGACCTCTGGATAAAAGTATTCAGTGAGGATGACTATTGTGTGGCGAAATATGTAGTCTGTTTCTCTGAATTTCTGGTAAAGGTTAAAGGGCAAGTGTGGGATCAAGATAAAAAGTATCTGGATTAAAATATTTGGCATTAGAAAGTGCAGATCCAATCATAATAGAAAACAAAGATTTTTTTTAATCAGTATTTTGAATCTAAGCTGGAAACTGCCCCTGTTATAAAACAAGGCTCCACCATTCTACCCTAAGTTTCTGATTCCTAGTCAATAGAAATTTATTCTTTCCTAGATTTAAGCACTTCAGTAAAAGGTATCATGTAAATCCAATGTGAAATCAAAATGATGGTTGTGATAAGGAGCCCTGGGACTGGAGGAAGACAAGGATTGAGCTACAGGTGAAAGAAAGAGAGGTCAAGGTTCTATAGTAATAATAAAATAGTATTCACATTGTGTTTTTAACATAGGGATATTGCTTTTGGTCTCAGTGCTAATTGTGATTTTAAACTGAGGCAAACACATCAATCTCCTATAATTATCTTAATAGTGTTCAAGGATTGCACATGACGTGTTAGCAATTTGGTGATTTCTCTAGAAGTTTGTCCAGATATCATTAGGTTCTCATTTAAACAATGTGTCATCCAAAAGAGTAATCATCCCCCACCATTCCACTTCATGACAATTTACTGAAATTAGCAGATTGATCTCATTGACACTCATTTTTTAAAATGTAACTGAATAATACCATTACAGCCAAGTTGGACAAATTCCACATTGAGTGCAAGTGCTGATGCCGCAGCAGCAGTCAAGTAATTAGTCAGGATTTCATGAAAATGACGGCAGATGTGTAAAAGCACGTTGTCCTATGACTTCCTATGGTGCCAAGAACGCTGTCATCACTCAGAGGTGAAATTAATAATAATACAAGCATCCCTTGCTCAACAGAAGTTGAACTGTACTTGGTCACAAGTTAAGTCACACATTCATTGTTTGGAATCGCTTTTCCATCCTCTTTCCACACAATCTGCGTGGGGATATGTTGCTTCTCACAGAACGTCTGATTCCCTGTATCACATTTCCTTTCGTCAAACTCTAGAAACTAGCTACTATCTGACAGTAAAAATTTAGGCAGGAATAAAAATGACATTTTGACGTGCTAAGAGCCCACCAATACACTGATTATTATAAACAGAGTCAACACAATTAATGCACTAATTAGCATCATGCATTAGCTGATTCGAAGTAAAATACCACATCCTGGCACACTGGGAAAAGACAATGATAGAGAAGATTATAGGATGAAGAAGGCTATTATTTATCATGGGGTAAGTATTTGAACAGCTTGCAGGATATACTCTAAGGCTGACTTTTCCCTCTGCCTATTGAAAGCTTGAGTATTTTCTCACGGGTTATATTTACAAACAGGTGTTCCGATTTCTGCTACAAAAGGATTTCCACAGAGCAATCCAGCTTCTCTTTAAACTAACATGAGAGGTAGGCAGGGGTTCCCTTTAATTTTCTGAATTACCAACGCTGTGGGAGGAAAACATGGTTCCCCACAGAAGTGTTCCCATGAGAATATCACAACATAATCGGGGCCAGCCCAAGTTCCCCCTAAAGGGACTGTGGAGGCACAGGCTGAAATCCCATCTTGGAGCTGAAATGTATCCTAAAACTCCCCAGAGAGCCAAGCTCAGCAGCAATAGCAAATTCTTTTGCCACGGCATCACACTCCTCTCTCTGGCATCGATCATGTCTTTCTAAACCTGGTGTAGAGGGTGCCTCTTTCTAGGAGTCACCCAACAATCGGGCTTTCATTCCTTCCTCCAGCAAGTCTTTATTGAATGGCCACTACGTGCCAAGAGTGAGTCCAACAGAAAAGGGTGTACATACACACACATATTGTACACATAATATACATAATACTGAGTTTGTCAATTGAATATTTTCCTCAGCTGATTCCTCACCACCTTCATTTTCCTGACTGCATTGGTCTTCCCTAACTGTGAACTATTCACAGTCTTAAATCAGGGCAGGGCTTCTTAACTCCCTGTATGGAAAAGCTGACATCTCTTTTCTCAGAAGAACTTCATTTCTTCCAACAGGTTCTCAAAGAGGAATAAGTCCCAAGCAGTGAAAAGCTGTTGAACACATAGAGTGTAGCCATGTCTATCTTATTCTTAAAGGAAATACCAGTTCTTTTCTCATAAGCCCTTTCCAGTATAAATATTTAGAAACCCTGACTTTCAAAAAGTATTTCCTTTCATCTCTTACTACAAGCCTTTTGAGTCTCTCTTAAGCTACTTTATGTTCATCTTCTCCTTGCAAGGGGTAGTTTTTATTATCACTCCCCTCTAAAATAATCACTGTCTAGAGTAGGCTAACTAGAGAGCCTACCAAGATTTGTGAATGATTTATCCAAGCTGGGTACAGATGTAGATTTCAGAAGAATCAAGGTAAGTCATAGTCAAGGAATCAGTTTCACTAGATTGATAATCCCAGGAAATGTCATGTGATAAATGAGGTTGATGGAAGCACTTTCTTCCTGGATATCAAGGCTTCTGTATATGTATTTTTCCCTCCTCACTCTCTTGACTTCAGGTGGAAGGCAAGAGCAGCAAGCTGAAGCAAGTTTAAAAAGCTAAATGAGGCAGCCCTCAAATCTGCTCAAGGCAGAGTGATGGTTTCACTTTTAAGCATCTAATTATCTCTAAGAGGTAAAGTACCCAAACAGCCATGCTGGTTTTAGAGAGCACAGTCTCCGGAAGTGTCCGTTCATCTCCGTTCAGCTTGGCCGGGGCTCCTCTGCATCCTCCTCCTCCCCTCCTGGACTCTGGCTGGCTTTTCCAGTCTGAAGTCTTCTGCAGAGTTTCTGGTAAACTGCAATGCTTATCAACCAGGCTCTTTATCCTCAGGAGCATATTAAATATCAGATGAAAACATTGCAGAATTGGACAAGCAATAATTTAGTTTTACAATAATTTCTAATGATTAGAAAGAACAAGCTGAATTTCACTTGCAGCAGTTAGAGATGAAGAGGAAAAACTGAGATGAGTTCACCGGCTCTTACTTGATTTTCAACAGCCTGGGAACAGAATGTGATCTGTAAGCTGCATTGTCCAGAGAATACAAAAAGAGATGCAAGCCATGCAGCCCTTGTACTGAACTTAGTTGTCTTTTTACAAAATCATGCTGTTCAATATCTTCTCTGCAGTTGTTGTTTTTTTCCAAGGTGGATTTTGCCCACTCCAGGTGTCACTGACCAAAGGAATTCCATGGACATAGTGGGTTAAAGGAGAGTCCAACAATGATCAAGTGAGGACTGTGATTGAAGCCACTGGGCAGGCACAGATTGGCTGCTTAGCCAGGTCTCTGAATGTATTTGAGACTTATTGACTCTCCCCGTGTCACACTTAACAATGCCCTGAATACTGGGTCTTCAGCCCAGAAGAGGCCAAGTTTGGGCTCTACCCTTGAGGTGTTTGTAAACCAGATGCCTCAAAAATCACTACCTCAGGAAGAACAGTCGGTCAAATGCCACCACACCATAAGCCAAGTCTTCTGTTGTTTCACTCTTCATTATTTTTTCTTTAAAGCCATCATCTGCGTCACCCTAAGAGTTTAACACTGCCCATTTTACTGTCTTGATGAAAAAGTATATTGATTTATTTTCTACTCATTCACACATTCATCCAACAAATAGTTATAGAGAAGGTGAACTTGGCACTGGGTAGACATAGAACTTTCATTCTGACTGGGGACACAAACAATAAAGTAAACAAGTAAATAAACAAGGTAATAATTATGGATTTTGATAATGCTGTGAAAGAAATAAAGAGTGTATGGAGGCAAAATGGTAATGAGTACCTTAGATTAGGTAGTTCTCAATTTCTATTTAAGAAGAAAATTGGACTGGCGTGGTGGCTCATGCCTATAATCCCAGCACTTTGGGAGGCCGAGTCAGGCAGATCAGTTGAGATCAGGAGTTCGAGAACAGCCTGGCCAACATGGTGAAATTCTGTATCTACTAAAAGTACACAAAAATTAGCTGGATGTGGTGGCAAGTGCCTGTAGTCCCAGTTACTCAGGAGGCTGAAGCAGAAGAATCACCTGAACCCAGAAGATTGTAGTGAGCAGAGATCATGCCATTGCATTCCAGACTAGGCGACAGAGTGAGACTCCATCTCAAAAAAAAAAAAAAAAAGAAGAAGAAGAAAATTGAAAGACCCAAAAATATATACCAATTTATGACATGTCATTTTGTGGAGTCCCAGCACTTATGCATCATTTAGTGATTCCCTCATCCTGCCCAGAAAGAAGAGACTTTTTCAGCACTGGTGATTGGTAACTCTTCTTCCTCCCATGGCTCCAATGAAGACTCATGCCTGGGTCCAGTTAACCAGGAGGGAAGTTTCTCTGTGAGGGCTCTGGAGAAGAAATCTTTCTGACTGAAGGCTTAATATTATTATTAACCATTACCCTTAAAAATGTTCCACCATGAAGAGCAGACCCCAGAAGCAGAATAATGGAAGCATTAGCCATATCTAAGCAGACTTTCTAAGGGTCTCTGCTATATTCCTTTGCATCGACAGGTGGCCACTCGCTGATGTTTAAGTGGACTAGGTTATGTTGTGAGTTATTCTAAATGTATAAATTGGGAGCATTTGTAACAAGGATATATATGTGCTATGCTTCTTTTTAGATAATTTTGTTGTGTAATAAAGTTATGGGGAAATGGCCAGTTTCAAAATCCTTGGACACTTTTACCCATTTGGAGGGAATTTTATTTCAAAATCACTTTGTAACTTAAATTGCTCCAAAACTATTTTACCCTCTAATGCCCGGTGTGTTTTTAAAATGGCAAGGCCAATGTGCCCATCAAAGCTCTTCCGTGGAAGGTCAATGAGATTACACAGTAATCTCAAGCCACTGGGAAGGCACAGATTGGCTGCTTTAGCATCTTAGCCAGGTCTCTGAATGTATTTAAGACTTATTGACTCTCCCTGTGTCACACTTAACAATGCCCTGGATACTGGATGTTCAGCCACTACCAGAAGAGGCCAAGTTTGGGCTATACCTGGCACAAAGAAGATTACACAGTAATCTCATAAACACTCCTCATACGCACTATTGGGTTGTCAGATCAAATACAGGCCACCCAGTAAAATTTGAATTTCAGATCAACAACAGATAATTTTTAATATAAATAGTTTTTAAATTGCATGGGGAATATTTTTACTAAAAAATTATTCATTGTTTATCTGAAACTCAAATTTAACTGGCATCTTGTATTTTTATTTGCTAAATCTGACACCCTTACCCAAAGAAAAGATCTGAATCTCTGACAATCCTCAGCATCACTCACCACCCTCACCATCTTCATTCCATTCCTGATTTAAGCCTAGTATTCTAAATTAAATGGGAATACTAATTAATACTAAGAAACAAAATTTGGTATTAAAGAGGATTGGCATTAAAAAGGACTAAAAAATACAATTGCCACTGGCCTGGAAAATAGGGAATTAAAGCAACTTTTAAGAAATTTAGGTATGCAAATTAGATCATAAACATGCTCATTTTCAAAAACTTCTGCCATAATTAACGTGTATAAACTTTATACAATTGAAACCTAGAATGTTTTAAGTGCTTAACCCAGAAGAAGATAAAGTATCTTCTAAATTCTTGAAATCAGTCAATACTAGGGTCACATTTTATTCTGATATTTGTACTAATTTGGTGTGATTTCTTAAAATCACCTAATTCATTCTCTCTTCCTCTCTCTCTCTCTCTCTCTCTCTCTCTCTAGTTACCTAAACAAGAACAAATACCTGACAGTTATTGACAAAGATGCATTTGGAGGAGTATACAGTGGACCAAGCTTCCTGTGAGTCAGACATACAAAAGAATATTTTAGTCTTTTTTTTTTTACTTTTTTAGAATAGATGGAGACATTAGGGGAGAACCTTATGTTCGGGGTAGAGAATGTTGCTGTCTTGGGTAAAGGCTTCTGCAAGTCCCTTTATTCCTGGCTGTATAGGCTACCTCTTGGAAGAAAGTCCTTGTCCTTTGAGACTCAGAAGGCCCCAAGCTCCAGTATGCCATCCTGATGGCTGATAAGGCAGCCACCTTGGTGTTCATGCTCACAGGGGCTCTGTTCATGGAGCAGCTGCTGTTTGAAAAATTTTGAAATGCAAGGTCCACAACTAGATGGAAGCCACTCTAGTCTTTGCAGAGAAAATATACCTGAATGTACATTGCACAATGCCTGGCACAAAGAAGGAAGAATATAAATGATAGTTTGACTCATCTCTGTAAGAACTTACAATTATGGGGAAAGATGGAATAAAAACATTTTTTAAACAGCATGAAAACATACCTATTTGTATATTTCCTTTGATTTACACCCCCACATCCGGTCAGTGATCAGGTTCTATTGATTCTACTTCCCTGAAGCCTCTGTATCATCACCACCTTCCTCATTCCCTTGGTTTTGCCCCAGTTTAGAATCTCATCATTGAGCATCCACTTTAGTCCCTGCCAAAGTGGAACACAGCACCCTAGAGATGCACAAGATAATCTGTTAGGGGCGAGAGGAAATATTAGAGGTTCTATTTATACTTATTTTTAAATGAGAACAAATTAAGTTTTATTAATCTTTTATTTATAGATAGCCACTGTCCCTCAGGTGTCAGGTAGTGGGTGGAAGCCTCCTAGAGACGAGTGAGTGATCCACAGTCCTCAGCACTGGGTACCTTCGCTCTTTTACCTTTAACAATTTTATTTCACTTTCAGATTGAATGCACCCAGGTAAGTGCGTCTAAGGTCCTGTTCTCTTAACACATAGGCTCCATCCATATAAGAGGTCAGAGTGATCTTGAAAATCTGCTGTGCTACATGGGGGTTCACTGTTAATTCATGGCAAAGTACTTAAAAGCATTATGCATTTTCCTTTTTACAAGAAGACAAGTGGGGAAAATGTATTAACCTTCTCTGTGATAAAGTCCATGTCAATAATTTTTTACCTGGAAGATATTTTTCAATAACATTTTTATATCAGCTTCTTCAAAATTAAGGTACTATTTCACCAAGTAATAAGAAAAGTCATTGCTTTTTGAAAGAAATGTATGCTTTAGAGAAAGACTTTAGAAACAGGTATTTGGAAACATTCACCTATTGTATGATTTTCCTGATTAAAAAATGATCAATGCCATAAAAATTCTGTTTGGTTCAAATCAGAAATAGAATTTTAACCTGTTTTAAGTCTTTCAAATTAAGTTTGTTATGAACTAAATTGTTTCTGTCTTCCTAAGTTCAAATGTTGTAGCCTTAACCTCTAGCATCTTAGTATGTGACTGTATTTGAAGATAGAGTCTGTAAAGAGGTAATTAAATTAAAATGAGGATGTTAGGTGAGCCCTAATCCAATCTGACAGGTGGCCTCATAAGACAAGGAGATTGGGATACACAGAGAGACACCAGGGATGGGCACTCACAGAGGAAAGGCCATGTGAGGCCACATCAAGAAGGTGGCCATCTGCAAGTCAGGGAGAGAGGCCTCAGGAGAAGCCAAACTTGCTGACACTTTGATCTTGGACTTGCAGCCTCTAGGACTGTGAGAAAATACATTTCTGTTGTTTAAACCAGCCAATCTGTGGTATTTTGTTACTATAGCTCTAGCAAAGTAATACAGAGTTGTAATAGGTTTAAAATCCATGTGTATAAAATGTGAAAATGAAACACCTCCAGATCACTTTGCAAAAACAACTGATTGACATCAGAAAATATAAAATTTCATTAAAACATGTATTTAATTACTGGATTAGATTGAAAAATGAGAATCTTAGTTTAATAAATGCAGTGAAGTCTGCTCTATTCTTGGTGAAATACCCGTCTTTGGTAATTTTTTCAACTAGAACAGCCATTTAAACCAAAATCAAAATAAACTGAACCAAAAGCAGACTTTGAACAGCCATAGCCAAAAGGGTTAAAGATAATTTTCAAAACTAATTAAGTATATTTGATAACATTGCTTTTGCTTTTGGGAAACTTTTAAAAATATGTATTACTTATCCTCATTGCATTATTTTAAAATGTATGTTTAGTGTGTTATGGTATATATAATATAGTATTACAAAAATACATGTATAGGGTTCATGACTATTCGTATGTCAGTGGTACATACTCAGATATTTTTTACTTATTAATATGTGAGATTAAAAGAATTTGAAGACCAATAGTGTAGACTAGAACCACTCGAAGTGAGTTCATTACAAGGTAAGTAGCTGTCCACGATGTATAGCAAAGCACAGCTTCTTTTTTGGAGAAAGTCTTGTCATGAAAATGAAGTCAACCAAACTCAAAAATGTGTTTAATTGAAGTAGCTGGCTTACATCCAGCATACGCTTCTTATCCTTGGATTGGTGAGAAGCTATTGGCCAATGGGCACCATACTTTGAGTAGCTGTAGTCTAGATGATTAGCATCTCCAAATCTGACTCCTGCCTTTATTTAGTCTGGTTCCTCCCAAATCCACCCTCCCCAAACCTCTTTGGGTTCACATGCAAGTAGAATCTTAAACCCAATACTGGCCTCCCATTCCCCTTAGGACAGAGGTCTTGGTGTGGTATGCAAGGCATTGCCAAAATCTTCAGCTTTGTCTTTTACACTACTTTACGCCTCTGACCAATGGTCCATCCATATCGAACCTCTTAGCTCCCTTAATTCTCCAACCTACTTATACTGTTATGCTAAACTCTTACTCTTCCTACTGTCTGGAAAACCCTGCTACAATCTTGTCTTTCTGATGAGCACCTGTTGGCATTTTAATTCTGCCCTCTAGGGGAATTAATTAAATACAATTAACCAAAATTGTATTTCTACAATTCTGGTTCATATTATAATGCCCAAAACACAGTATGAGCTTA
This sequence comes from Colobus angolensis palliatus, assembly GCF_000951035.1. NCBI lineage: Eukaryota > Metazoa > Chordata > Mammalia > Primates > Cercopithecidae > Colobus > Colobus angolensis. The sequence goes on along the minus strand of NW_012116265.1, from coordinate 12,624,544 downwards.
ATAAATATTTGTGAAATTAATATGGTACCCAAAAAATAATTAAAGCACTCTTCTGTAAACACTATAGCATTTAAAGAGCAATCATATTTTGAAGATATTTTAGTCTGTTGTCCTCAAGCGAGCATCCATTTCTACTTCTTTGGAAGTGGTCAAACTATCTGCTTGTACTGCCTAGAGGCTGTTTTTTATATTTACGGCAAGATTTTCTACAAGACTCTTCCACTAAGTTAAGAGTATTTGTGCAACTGCCTGAAAATGCTTTCCCTGCCTCTTGGTGGCATTCCAGGTTGTAGAAAGTGACAAAGATGAGGAGTTATACCTGGAGTTGACTCCTAGCCCCATCACTTACTAACTGTAAGACCCAAGTCTTATTTTTCTCATCTGTCAAAACAGGATAAAGTAAACTAATAAAGTTTAAATAAGATAATAAATGAACTAAATATATCCTCAATAATGTTAGACATTATTATGATTATTTTCATTTCTTCCTGAACTTTGACACTTCATTATTCTGATCTGTTCTAACCTCTCTGATCACTCCTTCCCAATTTCTCTCCTTAGCTCACTGCATCCTTCCTCAAAATGGGGTTGCATCCTGGGTCCTGGCTCTTTCTCCTCTGTATCTTCTCCTTTGGTTAAATCATCTGCTCACAAGTATCATGAGAATGTGAATGATTTCTAAGTTTGGGGTCTCATATCTTAGTTCTTATTTGGCCATTCATCCAGCTGGAATTCTCTCCTTGCTCCCCCTCATTCCTATCCATTCCCATCAATCTGGTTAAACTCTCCCTAGCTAACCTTTGAAAATGTACAATAAGCATTTACTGATGAGGACTTGCTAAGCTTGGGATTCTTCACTGGGTGCTGTCAATAGGGGAGGGTCACTACGTTAAAGAACAGTGAGCGAAAAGTCTCATAAAGAAGGTGGCAATTCAGAAATTATCTGAAAGAAACAAAGGGGCAAACCTGGGGACAATCTGAAAAAAGCATTTTAGACAAGTGCAAAGACCCCCAGGTGAGAATATACCTGGCGCGTCTGAGGAATAGCAAGGAGGCCATTGCCGCTCAAACAGAGTGAAGTAAACAGGGATGAAAAAAGTAAAAGCTGTGATGAAAAAGATGATAGAGTTCAGGAGCAGCTTGCGGATGGTCTTAGAGGCCATCATCAGGTCTTTTGATTTGCTCTTTAGATAGAGGGGAAGCCATAGGAGCATTTTGAGTATAGGTGTGTCACAATCTGACTCAAAGTTTCACAGGAACATGCCGACTGTTGTGTTGAAAATAAACTATAGGGGACCAACTATGGAAACAAGAAGACAACTTAGGAATATGCCAAAATAATATAGGCATGAGATGAAAGTAGCTTGCACTAAGGCAGTAGCAGTGGAGATGATGAGAAATAATCTGATCCTTACTGTATTTTTTAAGGTAAAGCCAACAGGACGTGCTGATGGATTGAATATGGTGGATGAGAGAAAGGAAGGAATCAAGGAGAACTGTAACAATTTTTGACTGAGCAGTTAGGAGAATGAGATCACCATTTCCTGAGATAGGGAAAGTTACTTTGAGGTCCCATGATGCATACAAGCAGGCAGTGATATATGGGGGTTCAAAAGTCACAATAGAGGTCAGGGCTAGAGATATATTTGAGACTCTTTGGAATATAGCTAGTGATGAGGGGATACAGGTATAGAGGAAATCTCAAAAAATGAATAGAATTGAGACTTCTGAACTCTCCCCATCAATGTGATTTTCCCTGATCCTTTTTTAAACAACATTAAAATGACAGTACTTCTGAGAAAATATAAATAAATTAAAAAGCATGTATTTTTAATGACAAAGAGTAGGAAAGGTGATCATATAAGTGATGAGTGTCTTCAAAAACCAAGAGAGAGCTGCATGCTAAGTACTTGCATGGGTGAAATTAATAAAATGCAAGTTAATTCAAATCACAAAATCTATGAAATATTTTATCAATTAAATCTTAAGTGTTCTGCAAATGAGAATATAGGTGACATTGAAGCTGGTTGGTCTCATTCTGTACACTCAAGCACTACTTCTTACTCATCCCAGAAAAAGACTAGAATTTTCTTTTTGTTAAAATGTCATCACCAAGACTCAACGAGAAAAAGCACAGTTGAGGTTAGAAGGCAGGTACTGTTCTTAAAACAGGATTATATGAAAATTTACATTCTAAAATGTAAGAACAACAAACAACCTCTTATCCACTCAACTCATAGAATATTGGCATCAGAATGTATACCCTCCCAGTAAGAGATGAGAGTACTGAGGAAGCTGACAGGCCCAAGGAAAAGAAAAAAAAAAAAAAAAACCTACAAAAAGAATCACTGATAGTCTCCTAAAGTCACCATAGTAATGCCCACCAGCCAATAAGCTTCCACACACAGAGCTTCCCATAGGCCTCCCTTACAAACAAGAACAGACATTGAAGAATCAGCAGACCTTTGAGGAAATCCATTGACATGAAAAATGTCAATGTCTTATAGTTTTCGGTGTACAGAAATTTCACCTCCTTGGTTTAAATTTATTCCTATTTTTTGTTTTGTTTTGATGCCATTACAAATGGGATTGTTTTCTTTATTTCTTTTTCTGATAGCTTATTATTTGTTTATAGAAACACAACTGATTTTTGTAGGTTGACTTTGTATCCTGTAACTTTACTGAATTCATTTCTTAGTTCTAACAGTTTTTTGGTGGAGGCTTTAGGGTTTTCTGTATAAGATAATGTCATCTGCACTTAGAGACAGTTTTCCCTCTTTCTTTAGGATTTGGATGCCTTTTATTTCTATTGTCTAATTGTTCTAACTAGAACTTCCAGTACTATGTTGAATAGAAGTGGTGACATGAAAAACAAGGACTAGAATAAACAGAAAAAGGAACTTGGAAGGAACAGAGACAATGCAAGAACCAGAAGAAAACTTTCATAAAAGTTATGACAAATATCCTCAGAGAGATAATGTTTTACATGCACAAAATAATTCCTTATACAGGAATATTCAGAAAATAATAAAAGAGCTTTCGAAAATTAAAAACATGAAAGCCAAAACCAAAAAAGTAAGCAGAAGTTGTTAAAGATAAAGGGAAAAACAGCGCTCAGTAAAGATGGCAAAAAAAAATATGAAATAGAGGAAAGAAAAAATAAGAAAATTACAAATTCAGGCCAGGAGCTCCACAACCCAGCTAACAAAAGTTTTAGGAAGAAAAAACAAAAACTAAAAAAGAAAATAGTGTAGCAGATTTCCCATTAATAAGGAAAATGTATTTTCAGAATAAAAAGACCCACAGAGAACCCATATGGCAGAAAAAAAAAAAGTGGGGAGGCATGAAGGTACATCATAACACATGAAATCGATGGGATAAAAATAATAAATTAAAGGCGTCTAGACAGAGAAATCATGTGACCTGTGCAGGCTGGAAACTCGAATGCCATCAATTTTCTCAATGGTGACATTGAAGAAGACCATAGATAGAATACACCTTTTGAATTCTGAAGGGAAAGTCATTTCCAAACTACCAATCAAGTATGATTGATAAAATAAAGACATTTTCTCACTTGCAAAGTCTCAAAACCTTGATTTCCTATTCGTCTTTTCTTGGAGCATAAACCAGGAAAGAGAAAAATTAGGACTTTGTTAAAATAGTGATCAACACAGGAAAGAAGCAAATAGAAATCCCAGGATGACCACAAAGGTAGGTCCTAGGAGTCTTGAGAACATGACATCTACATCAGAGCTGAAGAATGAAAACTCCAAGAGGAAGGTCTTCTAGAAATAAAAGAGGGTTGGTTGGGCACGGTGGCTCACGCCTGTAATCGTAACACTTTGGAAGACGGAGACAGGCGGATCACTTGAGGTTGGGAGTTTGAGACCAGCCTGGCCAACATGGTGAAACTCCATCTCTACTAAAAATACAAAAATTATCCAGGCATGTTGGCACATGACTGTAGTCCCAGCTACTTGGGAGGCTGAGATAGGAGAATTGCTTGAACCCAGGCAGCAGAGGCTGCAAGTGAGCCGAGTTAGCACCACTGCATTCCAACCTAGGTGACAGGGCAAGACTCCGTCCCAAAAAAAAAAAAGGGTTGATAGATTATTTGATGAAATTCATTGTGTGAAAACCTGATTTGAAACAGCTTTTCTTTTCTTTTCTTTCTTTTTTTTTTTGAGATGAAGTCTCGCTTTGTCACCCAGGCTGGAATACAATGCTGTGATCTCCACTCACTGCAACCTCCACCTCCCAGGTTCAAGCAATTCTCCTGCCTCAGCCTCCCAAGTAGCTGGGATTACAGGCGCCCACCACCACGCCTGGCTAATTTTTACATTTTTAGTAGAGACAGGGTTTCACCATGTTGGCCAGGCTGGTCTCAAACTCCCGACCTCAGGCGATCCGCCTGCCTAGGCCTCCCAAAGTGCTGGGTTTACAGGCGTGAGCCACCACTCACAGCCTTGAGACGTGTTTTAAAGAACACTGGAGCATGTAGAAAACTTAGCAAGAGGTTTGTTCAAACCAAGACACACAAATAAAAAAAGAGAGACAGATGGACATCTTATGAAAAAATAAAAAATAGAAATAAAACAGTTACATGACAAAGGAAATGAAAGCACAATATGCAAAGTTGCAGTAACCAAAGTACTGAATATGGGTTTAACCAAATATGTCACAAAACTATTTCAGGAGAGTAGAGGAGTGTGTCAGGAGAGGAAATGTGTGGGGGTGAGGGATGATAAAAGAAAGCCAAATCCTCATCTTCTATAGTAGAGAGTCAGTGGATAAAATCTAAAACCAATAAATCAAGAAATACTTACACTTATGGAAGGAAATACCAGAAGTTAAAAGGGGTTACTTCTGGGACATCAGACACCAGACTGCAGGGAAGGACTGCCTCTTGTATTATCAAGCTTCCAGTATAATTTGCTTTTTAAAAATAGGTCCATGCATTATTTTAATAAAAATTAGGCCAGGCATGGCCTAATTCAAGACCAGCCTGGCCAACATGGTGAAACCCTGTCTCTAATGAAAAATACAAAAATTAGCTGGGAGCGGTGGCAGACACCTGTAATCCCAGCTGCTCGGGAGGCTGAGGCACGAGAATCGCTTGAACCCAGGAGGGGGAGGTTGCAGTGAGCCAAGATTGCACCATTGCACTGTAGCCTGGGAGACAGAGCAAGACTCTGTCTGAGAGAAAAAAAAAAATTAACACTAATTTAATAACAAAGCCACAAAGCACAGGAAGAGAAGACAATGGAGATGTCAGCATGTGAGAGGTCAATAGGAGAAAAGTAAGAAATGAACAAAGAAGAGTCCAGTCTCATTCCTGAACTTCCAAGTGTAATTGTTGTCTGAAAATGAATTTGTTAACTAATCATGCAAGGACGTGTGACATCTCTTTAATTCTTGTCTTCATCTTTTGTCAAAATCTCCATTATTTTTTCCCACATATCTTTCCATAATTAGACTTTAAGATTCCAGAGGAAATAAGCAGTGTCTTATACTTTTTATAACCTTCCTGCCTCAAAACAGAAGACAGAAAGTGGTCAATAAATATTGGATGAATTGTAGCTAAATACAAATAGCCATGATTTCATTGTCATTTGTTGTAAAAGCCAAACTTGGAAAATCTTAAACTCCATCTAAAGAAAAGAGAATCAGATGCCATATATATTTCTGCCTCATAAAGGTTTTTGAGGGAGAATACAGTCATGTCTAATGGTCAACAAAAATAAAACCAAACTTACCCACTCAATCAGCGTTTTTCAAGGTCACTTCTCAAAAGATAATCTAATTTAAAACAGGTTCAATATCCAGAGTCAGAAGATCTATTATCCAATATTTGCTGTTTCACAAAAAGACTTTTAAATTTAGTTTGGAAGTATAATAATATTTTTTGATTTTTAATCAAGATATGCAATCTCATTTTCCATTTTTATACTTTCCATTTTTGATTACCTTGTTTTCTTTTTATCTTATTTTGAAAGAGAATCTCTTGGTGTTTTTAATCTCAAAGAAAAGAACACACTGAAATGCAATGCCTTTCACAATAATCAGAGTTCTCTAAATTCTAAATTACGTAACCCACGTTAGTATAGCATTTAGCATATTGTTGAGTAAGTACCTCCTAAGAAGAGGAAATCTCTGTAATAATATCCTTGAGTTTGCATTACAGGTATCAACATAAATAAACTTCAAAAATAAACTTTTCTTGTTTTTAGCTGATCAAATTAATTCAAGGGTCATGGCACTGTCATATTTCTTGGTTTGTTTTTTTTTTTTCTTTTTCTTTCTTTTTTTTTAAAAACTCTTCATGATCTTCACAAGATAATACTATTAGGTGGCTGAAAATTTGTGGCAGAGTCCTTTCCTGCATGCCTGAAGAACACAGGTGAATACATGATTTTCTAGGATGATCCTGAGAAAACATATTTTAAATACAATATGTATTTGCATACAATAACATATACAGTTTTTTAAGTGTACAGGTTGATGCGTTTTGACGAAGCTGTATTACTCTAGCCTGGTTAAGACCTGGAACATTTTCATCATCCAGAAAGTTCCCTCATGCCTCAACCTACCTCCCATAGACATGCTATGTTTCTAATACAAAAATTTAGTAGTAATTGACAGGTAAGAGGATAGATGTATATCTCTATATATATGTCTTTATGTATACTTTATAGGAAACACTGCTATGCTGCTTTCCAAAAGGGTTGTCTCATTTTCTTTTCTCACCAGCAAGGTATGAGCATTTTATACTGGCCAGTGCTTTTAATGTCATTTTTTTTTAATTCTAGCCATTCTAGTGGGTCTCTCATTGTGGTTTCAATTCATGTTTCCCTTTCTATTAATGATGTTGAGCATCTTTTCAGGCACTTGTCAGCTATTTGTATATTTTCTTTTACCCAGTTTCTGTTCAAATTTTTCGCCCATTTTTATTGGATTTTTGTCTTTTTATTATTCAATTGTGTTCCAGAATAAAATTTTTGACCTAAATAAAATCAGTTTTGGTCCTGACCACCAGCTCTCTGCCAACCCTAGTGCAAATGGTCCGTTTACTCACTTATTCCACAGGCATTTCACTAAGCATCTATTGAGGTCCAGTAGTTATAAGGATAAGACACAGCCTCTGCTTTGAAAAGGTTACAGTCAACTTTAGGAGAAATGTGAATAAGTAACTGTAACATAAGTTTAATGTGAAAGGAGCCAGAGGAGATATTTAGAGACTGAACGCGCCACTTCTAGTTAGGGTGATCAGCGAAAGCTTTATTAAAGGAGATAGTATTTGAGATGGGCTTCAGGTAAGGGGCAGAATTGCAACAGTGATAGAGTTATGAGAGAAAACAAAGCCACGTCTATAGGAAAATATGGGATGTGTTCAGAGGGAAAAAAATAACATAATTCAGGTGAAAGGATAGTGTTGGAATGGTGTTTTGAAATCGTATTATGGACAACCTAATCTGACTCAGCAGGTAAGGATGGCCCCTGTGAAAGTAGTAGTAACAGTTGCATAACAGACTAAAGTTTGTGGCCCTCAACTCACCTCAGCCCTGACTATATTATTCCTGGATACCTCTGTCACAGCCACTGAGTTGGGACTGCTAATCTGCACTTCCTGGCGATTTGACAGGGACTGGATCTCCCTCTGAGGGGAGGGAAATTGAGCCCCAAATACCTCATCAGCCTGGAGCTCCTTGACTTTCTTTCTGTGCTTACCAAGTGAAGCTCTTGGTGCAGCTCCCTTGGAGAAGGGAACCTCCTGCAGGTGCAAACCCAGGGGAGGCTTGCACGCTAGGCTGCCCTGCTCACTGCCTGTGAAATGAGTTGCAAACACAAGACAAACTGACATCTTGCACTACCTAGCTTGGGCACCAAGCCAGACCCATGTCAAAGGAGCTGAGTTGTTGGGGAAGCAACTGAAGTAGGTCATCCCTCCTAAGTCACACGCCCACATCTCCAGAGGCACAGCAAAGGGGCTGTGAGGAAAATCATGAAAGAATTTGAAGAGAGAGAGCAGGCAATGATCTTTCCAGAATGGTGTGCGTGCTGACTTCTTGACAAGAACAGGGAATGATCTGCTTCAGCCCTAGGAATTTTCACATTGACAACTCAGGATGTTCGGTTTCACCAAAATCCTAATTTATTGATCAGTAGCATCTCCTACTGCCATAGCGACTATTACGAGAAAAAAGAATTAATACATTAAATCACAGCAATCTGTATTGGCAATGTTACTTTCATAACTACTGGAGAAATTATTTGCAGAGCTGTCCCCAACTAGTGGGCTGCCTGCTGGTGGGAGAGGGATAAAGCAGTTAGTGCAAAGATCCTCAAAATCATACAAACCTTTGTACTTCTTCAACTGACTAACAGTGCAACTACTATCATCCCCGAAAGATTTTTACTTTAAGTGAAAGTTCTCCAAAACACCGGCAGCCACTGTCTAGAGCAATGGCCTCAAATGGTCATGCATTTTATATCAGGGGATTCAGTCTGAGTAAATGTTTCCTATCTATGCCAGACCAAAAAGTAAACTAGAGTAGCTTTTCTTCTCTAAAAATAATTCATAAATTCATAAAATATTTCTTTAGCATGGTTTTGCTAAAGTTACTTATTTAAGTAACGGCGTTTTACCTTGATAAAAACTGGTAGAACATAAAATAATTTTTGCTGAGAATGAATCCTAGGAAAACAACACTGCCAAAATGTTCTAAACCTTGTAAATTCTGAACCATTTTATTAACTAATTATCCCTCCTTAACCAGGAGCTCTTAACATTAAAGAATCTGAAGTTTGTTCTTTGTTGAGCAAGTAGGACAATAATTACTTCTTCACTGTTCCTTCTTTGCAATTTTATGTATAAATAACTCTACCTGTTAGTGAGTACCTGCTAGGCTCTGTGCTATTTTTACCTAAATTTGATTTCAGCCTTCCAACCCCAAAAGATTCTGACTTCTCCACACCACTCTTCTCAATTTTGGGTGATTTTGCCCATTTCAAGTCTCAATTATCTGTATAATGAAAGAAGAGAAACAAGATTGAATAGGACCAAATCAGTAAAGCAAAAGCTATGTGTACTATGTTCTGTAGCAGGTTTTACTTGTGATTTTACAATTAATTAGAGGATGCTGGCAACAGGCTAAATAATGAGAGCTATAAATCAACCTTGGATTAAATGTTTGAATAAATAACCTACAAACAGAAACACAAAAAGCAGTTTTTAGCATGTAGAATTAGGCACATAGTTCTTCCCAAGTAAATGTGGATGGGTGATAATGTTTTCACTCTTCTGGGAGTTTACTCCTGGAACAGGTGGGAGGAAATAATGAAGCATTGTCATATGACACACTATCTCTGCCAGGACGTGGAAATCCATCTTGTTAATTACATTCTGCCTCTGAGTCTAAAATAAATAAACACTTAAAAAAAAGTGGACCTTTTATCTCACACAAGTAGCACTGAGGTTGACCCTTTTGCCACTATGATGATGATCATTTTGGGTGTGGTTAGGGGTTGTGAGGTTGAGAAGGGAGGGGATTCGACATTGAGGAGGAGGCTATGCTTGTGTTTCAGCATCTGACTATTGGCAGTTGATATGGTTTGGCTGTGTCCCCAGCCAAATCTCATCTTGAATTGTTGCTCCCACAATTCCCACATGTTGTGGGAGGGACCCAGTGGGAGATAATTGAATCATGGAGGTGGTTCCCCTATAGTGTTCTCGTGGTAGTGAATAAGTCTCACAAAATCTGATAGTTTTATAAGGGGTTCCCCCTTTCACTTGGCTCTCATTTCCTCTCTTGCCTGCCGCCATGTAAGACGTGCCTTTTACCTTTTGTCTTGTGCCTTCCGCCATGATTGTGACGCAGGAGGCAACATGGAACTATGAGTCCATTAAACCTCTTTTTCTTTATAAATTACCCAGTCTCTGGTATGTCTTTATCAGCAGTGTGAAAATGGACTAAAAATTGCCCTGGTTTCCATTTGTCACTGTGTGGTAGAATGCGGACCCACCAACTTACAGGATATGTCAATTTTCTGTTGCAGAATCCATTATGTTGCAATAGTAAATGCTGAAAGATTTCATAGATCATGGAAAGTATAGGCTTATAAGAAATGATCATAGTAATATCTGAGTTATAAAGCAATTTTATTTGTACACATAGACTTTGAGAAATGATTCATAATTTCTGATCAATTTTCCGAATAGTCAGACAGGAATTTTCTTATTAATAATAAGTCATTTTTGAGCAGTAGCTTTGTGCTTGGTTCTTTACAGACAGTCTATCACTTTGGGCCTAACTATTCAATAGAAAGTGTTCTTATTCCTATTTAAAACATAAGGAAACTGGTGCAGAGATATCAGGTAAGTCCCCCAAAGTCACCTGGCCGTAAGGGAAATACTAGGAGAGAAATTCAGTATTAACTAACTCTAAAACATAATCTCTTCCTGGTACATCTCGTCAACCCCTTTTATGTAAGATTATTCTTGTACCTGTTGTAATTCTGCAACTTTACTTAATCATTTTCTTAAGTTTCTGCTTAAAAGCCTCCAGTGGTGGTTTATCATCTTCATTTTTAAAGAGACAAAGTCGTCACAAACAGCCTTCAAAGACCTATGCTGTTTGCCGCGCACCCACGCCACGTAGTCTCTCATCCTACCTCCTATTTCTTTCCTCTTCCTGGTTCTACCCCAGCCACACTGAATAGGATACATGGCATGTTCCCACCTTAGGGGTTGGGCACTAGTTGTTTTCTCTGCCAGAGAACCCTCTCCCCAGATATCCATAGCTGGCTCCTTTGCCTGATACATGTCTTTGCTTAAGGCTAAGTTTCTCATTGAGGTCTTCCCTGAATGCCCTATTTAAGTTTGCAAGCTGCCCACCACTGTTCATCCCACTCCCCTGTTTTATTTTTGCCCATGATGCTTATTACCATCTGACATTCTAGATATTTGCCTACAGTGGTACCCCTTTTACCCATGGAGGATATGCTCCAAGACCCACAGGGATGACTGAAACAGAGGATAGTCCCTAACCCCACTATATATACCATTTTTTTCCTCCAACACTGCTGCTGTCCTAACTTCAGTTATTTCAATATCCACATGGATTATCTTTCCTATACCTTGACCTCTGAACTCCACTCCCGCAACAAGCCTGCCCTCCACTGTACTTCCAGGCTTCACTAGACCTGTCATGACCAATGACTACAAAGCCTTCATAACCTTAATCTTAAACATCCTGTTCTCTTTCTATCTCTTTCCTTAGAATACATTAATCCTTCAATTTCTTGGTTCTGCCAGGATCTGTTAGTAACAGTCTGTTACTAACATTTCACTGTCTCTCACCTCCCTCATATCTTCACTCATTCCTTATGCAGCTTAAATGCCATGTTCCATCATTAAAAACACTGACTTGTATACGCAGCCAACTAACTACCTTGCCTCTTTGTCTCATCAGCCTCTTCTGGCCAAGTCCAACCCTGATCAGGTCTAACCACCCACCTGCTGCAGGCCTGGGCTTTTGCAGCTGAACATGGCAAGTGGTTTCACCTTAAATTACTCACCCCAATCAGGCTCTACCTGCTGCACAGCGATCACATCCCACTTCCCCATTCCCTCTCCCACTCTGTTGGATGACCGTGTCCTATGGCCTCCCCTCTCTTCAGTTCTCTAGTCCTCTCCCTCATTCTCATGTCCACTTGATCACCTTGATTTCCATTTCAATGAGCATAAAATCAATCCAAAGAGAACTCCTCATGTCCCACTACCACATCTACCCATCTTCCTGCATCTACACCCACAACCTTTCTCCTCTTTTCTGTATTTTAAGTCACTTTTTAAGGCTGGCCCCTTCACTGGGGCCCTAGATCCCATCCCCTCTCAAAAACTCAAGGGCATCGCTTCAGCAATCCTCTCCCTTCTTTCCTAATCATCTGTATTTCCCTCCCTACTAAATTATCTCCCATCAGTCTGTAAACATGCTGTAGTTTCTTCCATCTTAAAACAATATTTCGTGAATATGGATTAAAAGACACCTAAGAGGCATCAATTGGATACCTTTTCTGTATCTATTTGAATCTGACTTAAACAAGGTAAGAACTACCTTGCCTTTCTTGGAAAACTGATTGAATATTACATGGCCTTAAAGAGTTATTGTTTTAGATTTTATTTCTTTTAAAAAGATTACCTAATTTTTAGGAAAATATTGAAATATTTATAATTTAAAAAACCCCTTCCTTCATATCTACTTCCACCTACTGCCCTATTTATCTGTGCCTTTTTGCAGCAACTATCCCAATTTCTGTTATGCTTACTCCAATCAGGTTTTCACTTCCCACCATGCCACTAAAACTCTCTTTACAAGGTCAACAGTGACTTCCACAGTTGCTAAATCAAATGGCCAATTAGTACTTATTTCAGAAGCATTTGACTCAGTTGCTGACTCCATCCTCCTTGGAATGTATTCTTCTTTTGGCTTCCAAGGCACTACTCTCTCTTGGTTTTTATCCATACCTCTGATTGTTCCTTCCTACTCTGTTTTTCTAGCTCTTCCTCTTCTTCCTGATCTCTTAATGATGGAGTGCCCCAGGGCTCCATCTTTGATATTCTTTTTATCTATATCTTTATTCACTTCCTTGGTGATCTTATCCACTTTCATGGCTTTACCTAAAGCCTATGATACCCAAATAGAAATCTCCAGTCCAGACAATTCTCCCAAATTCCATGCTCATAAAACACTGCTTGCCTGCCGTCACCATCTGGATGTCCAATAGGCATCTCAAACTTGACATGCCCATAAGTGAACTTCTGATCATTCTCTCCAAACCTACCTCACCTGCAGCCTTCCCCATCTCAGGAAGTGGTAACTTCATTCTCCCAGCTGCAGACTAGAAATCTTGGAGTCACTCTCAACTCTTCTCTTTCTCACATACCTCATATCCAATCCATCAGAAAGTCCCAATGGCTCTACTTTTCAAACATCTACAAACTCCCACCATTTTCAGTGTCTCCACTGCTACCACCCTGGTCCAAAGCACCATCCTCTTTATTTTTGGTCTCCTTGTTTCTACCCCTTGCTCACTTTTGTTATTTTCAAAGCAGCAGCATGATCCTTTTTAAATAAGTCAGATTATACCATTCCTCTGCAGCCTTTTGATCTCACTTCCATGAAAATGCAATGTTCTTTTGACAGCCTACAAGGTCACTGGCCTCCTTGCTTCCTCAAACATACCAGGTGCACTCCTCACAGTCTTTACACTGCTGGTCCCTTGGCTTGCAATGCTTTTGCCCCAGATATCAGCTTGGCTGTCTCCCTCACTGCCTTCAGACATTTCCTCAACTATCTCCTCAGTGAGGACTTCCCTAACACTGTCCCCTCATCTCTCATTGTGACCCACTCCTGGTCTCTGCCTTTTCTCTTCCCTGTTTTCCTTTTCCCCATAGTGCTTATCATTGTCATCTAACATACTATATATCCTCACTTTTTGAGAAAAAGTTACCTTTCTCTCCACTAGAAAGTAAGCATGAGGAGAGCAGGAATTTCTGCCTGTTTAGTTTACTGCTATAGCCTTAGCTTCGAGAACTATACTTGAGACCTAGACAGCAATCAATACATTCTGTACTTGCTAAATAAATGCATATTGCATTTCTAAATTATTTAAACATATTAATAGACAAGCTGACTGTCTTGAATGTATACCTTTTAAACCTTTAACTTATTTTTCAATTCAGTATTAATAAATTAATTACATTGTATTTTAAACAGTAAATTAATCTTTCTGCTCTTAGATGCATTTCATCTACCAATTTACAGATGTAACTGCACATTTATAATGGAGCAGCTTCCACATATTGACCTTTGGGAAAACCTACTTTCATGGCAAGCAAACAGAAAAGCCACTTGCAATTGCTGTTGGAACACTGGCAAGCCAATTAGCGCTTCTTTAATTTGCAATTGAGTTCATCATAAGTTAATCTTAAATAATAATCAATGACAAAATATCTCTCAAAAAATAAAAATAGTTCCAATGTTTGGGGATACTAGAGTACATAATCGCTTTTGAGGTGCAATTTGCTCTTCCTATGACATTAAACATAGTTAGCTCTTTTTTTCCCCTGGCGTCATTAAAATCTCATGATATTCTTCTCTGTATATAATACTGCAGGACTCACTCTCTCCAAATTCAGGTCTTGTTACTTTCATTAGACACTTAACTCGAGATTATTCCCACGACCTAGGCAATTAGACTTCAAACCACCTGCCAGACTCAGCTCAGCTGCATTCCGATTTGCAAGTAAATGCTTGCTAGAGACAGATTCTCATGGTGTTCAATGCCCATTGCTTGATGAGCTCTTTGAAGAGAGTGCCAGAGCCAACAAAACAGAGGGAAGCCCTCCAGCTTGTAGGTTTCTACCCATATGGCTACATCCATAAGTGATTTCAGACCCCTTCATCACCCATAACAACTCTTTATATTCTTCTTATTCAGAAAAAAAAAATACTACATGTTGACAGGTTTATTTTAGGAAAGAAGGTACACTATTTAAAAATCCTGGGCGGGGCACGGTGGGTCACGCCTGTAATCCCAGCACTTTGGGAGGCCGAGGCAGGCGAATCACGAGGTCAGGAAATCGAGACCATCCTGGCTAACACGGTGAAACCCTGTCTCTACTAAAAATAACAAAAAAATTAGCCGGGCGTGGTGGTGGGTGCCTGTAGCCCCAGCTACTCTGGAGGCTGAGGCAGGAGAATGGCATGAACCCGGGAGGTGGAGCTTGCAGTGAGCTGAGATTGCGCCACTGCACTCCAGCCTGGGTGACAGAGCGAGACTCTATCTCAAAAAAATAAATTAATTAATTAATTAATAATAAATAATAAAAATCCAGATTTGAAGTAATCAAATAAAACTTTGGGTGAGTAGGAAAAAATACAGCCTCAAATAACTTAAAATGATTCCTGACTTGTTGAGTTTGAGGATCTCTTCAGACTGAGATTTATTCCCCAACAACTCCAGAATTGGGAGACTATCAAATGTGGCTCAGTACTCAACAAGTATTTGTTCCAAGCTCTTGCACAGTTCTGTGTGCTAAATATAGTGGTGATTAAAAGTTAAAATGAAGCATTAAACCTAAGATTTTATTTTCTCTCCCTCCTGAGATCCCCTTAAAAAGATGAGAAAGGAATTTTTCCTATTTATACATCCACAAGAATTTTTACTATGCATACATTCACAGAAGACAGGTGAGAGCCCATCCATGGCCTGAAGAGCTACAGAATTCAGAATGAAGAAAAACAGAAGAGAAGGAAGGCGAAACTCACAGTACTCAAAGGGAGCATAGTCAGAGACTGCTGTCTTGCCCTGTAAAATC
This sequence comes from Colobus angolensis palliatus, assembly GCF_000951035.1. Taxonomy (NCBI): domain Eukaryota; kingdom Metazoa; phylum Chordata; class Mammalia; order Primates; family Cercopithecidae; genus Colobus; species Colobus angolensis. The sequence goes on along the minus strand of NW_012116265.1, from coordinate 12,609,162 downwards.
TCTGGGAGGAATGGGACTTAGAGGTGATGGGTACGGCATGTGGTAAGAGTAAGACATGGGACTGAAAACAGAAGGGTTAACTGAAAGTTTATATCTGGAAACATGAATCCTCTACTCTATTTATGCGGAATTCTAACAGCTAAGTACCTCCCCACTAAGCTGAAGAAGTTGAGAAATCCTAAAACAAAAAAGACATTCACATTCTGGCACTTTAGGGTCTACCAGCATAATGGCCAACTCCCTACACAATTACCCTAAAGCAAAGTCTGCCAACAGAAAAGCATCCTCTTAAATATGAAGTGTGCAACCAGAGATCACCAGTCAATGAATGCTCCTAACATGGAAGATCAAAACCAAGGTACACAAATGCGGGAAAGTAAGCCTGGAGAAATCAAAGACACCACAGAAATGAGAAAGAACCAATAATTAAGGACCCGAGATAAATCTGAGAACACATTTCATCCCTATTACTGTAACAATCATGATAATAATAATAAATATATAATAATAATAACAGCTAATATTTATTGAGAAGACACTAAGAGCTACTGTTCAACAAATTCAAGATAAGGAAACTGCAGCATGCAAAGTTTAAGTGACTGAAAGTAAGTGCAGAAGCCAGGATTTAAGTCCAGATGGTGTGAATTTAAAACCCATGATCCCAAACAAAGGGGTACACTTCCTCAAATATGCTGTTTTTATTTTATTTTATTTTATTTTTTATTCTTTTTTATTTTATTTTTATTTTTAGAAGGAGTTTCACTCTTGTTGCCCAGGCTGGAGTGCAATGGTGCGATCTCAGCTCACTGCGACCTCCACCTCCTGGGTTCAAGTGATTTTCTCCTGCCTCAGCCTCCCAAGTAGCTGGGATTACAGGCATGTGCCACCATGCCTGGCTAATTTAGAATTTTTAGTAGATACCGGGTTTCTCCATGTTGGTCAGGCTGGTCTCGAACTCCCGACCTCGGGTGATCTGCCCACCTCGGCCTCCCAAAGTGCTGGGATTACAGACGTGAGCCACCACGCCTGACCAAATACGCTGTTTTTAAAAGGAACAGAACACAAGAGAGTTCTCTTAAAAATCTATTCAGGTATTTGACAAGTACATATTTAGAGTCTTCTGTTGGCTAAACACCAGTCTAGGTACCAAAAATATGGCAATAAACAGAGCAGGCAGTATTCCAGCTCTCATGAAGCTAAAATTAAAAATTTAATAGAAGAGATGGAAGATGCACTGAAGGAATTTTACCAGGCAATTTAATAAAAGTAATAGGAGAAAATTCCAACAAAAGATGGAGATATGTCTGAGGGACCAGGAGGTGACTTTTCCTCTTATTAAGAATTCCAGAGACAAAACAGATAAAATAAGAATAAGTTATCCCAGAAACAATACAAGAAAATTTCCCAGAGGTGAAGAACAAAGGTCTTCAGATTGAAGGGGCCTCTCTTCCCCCAGTGCCCATTATAATACATGGAAAAAGATTCCTATCAAGGTACACCTTCATGAAATGTCACACCAGGGATAAAGAGAAGGTCTGAGAAGCTTCCAGAAGTAATAACAAGTCAAAAGACTCAGAAAATATCTCCCTCACACGGCCTAAGAAATTACTTGAAAATGTGCTCTAGGAGAGAAAATCAAGAAAAAAGATGACACAAGATTCAGAAAGAGACTCCCATTGGGGAGGGGAGAAATAGTCTCCTAGGAAACTTGAACTTCAATCTGTAGATATTAGAGGAGGCATGGATTTCAAGCTGGGAAGCAATATAGTAAGATCTGTGTTTTAGAAAGGACATTCTTTCCTAAGTCTTTCCTAATGTCCTTTAGAAAAAACATTCTTTCCTGAGTTTCTAAGATCGGAATAGTGGAAGATGTCTGAGACCAGTCACGAAGTTTTTGCAAAACTCAGGTGAAATATAGTTCAGACCTAAACTAAGGTGGTGGCAATGAGAACCATGAAACTGTAAATGTGCAAACAGCTGGGCTGACATCTGATCATGGGGTGGGGGTGTCCTAGCACAATTTCATGTTGTTGTAAATATTCACAGCATGAATGTAGGGCAAGGGCAAGAGAGACTCCACAAGGACATAGAAGCTTCAAGCCCTGGAAAATGGTAGATGGAAGACAAGAAATAAAGAAATTCCAGTAGGCTTCAAGGCAAGAATCATTCTATTTGAGGTATTTTGAGTGGACAGGCAGTGCTAGATCTGTAGGAAAGTATAGAGGATCTCCTACCTTTCTGTCTGATAGCAACCAGACTGTCTGATTAAAACTGCAGATCACTGCAAGGGTGGTTAAATCAAAAAAGAAAAAAGGCAGTTGTTCCCCCTGCTTGACCCTGTAAGTGCGGAGATAGTGTGGGTGGAATGCACAGGAGCACTTAAGGTGTAGCATGCCCAATGGATACTTAGAACTATGACAAGTGAGGATTAAGATGTCTTCAAGTATAATAGATTCTAATTTTGTCTGTAAGTGGCCTTAGAACTCTGAGATGAGGTTACAGAGGTAGTCCAGTGCTAGATCTGCAAGAGTTTAAAGGGCATGGCAGGAAGCACAGATGTTATTCATGGTACATTGAGAAGTCACTGTAGGCCTTTAGGCAGGAAAGTGATATTACTCACTTCATGTGTTATGATTACTCTGGCTACTATGTGAGGAATGGATTGAAAAAGAATAAAACTGGACAGGAAAGATATTGCAGTAAGACATAATGTTAGCTTGGACTAGAAAGCTTATACTGGAGATGCAAATACATGGATTTGAGATTCCTTTGGAGTTCAGAATCATAGGTGTTTTGCAAGATTAAAGGGACAATGGTCTTGAGGAAATCCAACATGTTGTAGTGATTCCAAGATTACTAATTTGAGCAATCAAGTGGATGAGAGTGTCAATTACCATGTTGGGGGGAAATAGAAGAGGAGCAGGTTGAGCTGAGGGCAAGGGATGAAAAGCTAAGTTTTGAAAGGACCTATTAAGTTGGAGATGCCTGTGAGGCATCCAGGTGGAGATATCAAATAAGCAATTGGATCTACAAGTTGAGGTCTGGACTGGAGCTGTATTTGCCAACTTCATTGCTTTTGGCTTGAGCTCAGATAAACTTCAAATTGGGACAAGGGGGAAATTAACAATTACTGAGGACCTACCATATGCCAAGCACCCATGTGTGATAAATGTTTTTGTCATAAGGTTTATCCACATTTCCCCACATGTACTTTCTCCTTGCCTGACCAAGCACCCTCCTAGTTCAGCCTGAGTGGGACCTAACTTAGAGGCCACCTGGGATATATCATTACACATACTCAGACAAACTTTGGAATCAAATCTTCCCTCCCAGTTTCCTAATGAGTCCATGGAGAGTTACTGCACCTGGATCTGTGTTCAAAGACTCCAAAGACCTGAAAGTGAAGGCTAGTTCCTGGGACAATGAAGCTGAGTTCTCTAGACCCAAATGATGGTTATGACGCCACCCTTGGTTCACTGTATCTCTTTGGACACAAAGAGATATTTCTTTGTCTGAATTTTAGTATCTGCCTGCTTCATAAAAATGCTTTGAGAATTGAAACCAGCTTCTGAATCACTTGGAGAGTATCTTAAGTAATACAGATTCCCAGGCTCCACAAACAGAGATTATAATTCATTTGGTCTGGGACATGCCTCAATCTGTATTACAAATGATTCTGATGCTGGTCCAGAGTGATCCCTGGACTAGAAATGCTGATTTGCAGAGTGATAAACTGCCAGTTTTTCCCCAGATTATCTGCCTCAATGCTGTCTCCATCACTTAGATCATTAGGGCAGTTTTACAAGAAGGCACTGAATTCTTTGACACTCTTCCCATTAAGAGGTGGACTGTGTGTTCTCTGCCCTTGAATTTAATAGTTCTCTTAGAATCTGGCTGATGTAATGTGGGAAGGTCAAGTCACCTGGAGTAGCCACAGCAACAGTCTCAGCTGATCTCAGTCTTTGAATCACCTCAGCCCTGGCACCAGACATGCTAGTGAAGGAAATTGTGGATAATCCCAACCCCCAGGCATTGAGTCATCCCAGACTCCAGATCTTCCCAGCTGATGCCCCAGACATCACAGAACAGAGACAACCTATCCCCACCATTCCCTGTTCAAATTCATGATCCATAAAACCTATGCTCATAATAAAAAGATTGTTGATTTATGCCACTTAGTTTTGGGGTGTTTTGTCATACAGTAACTGAAATAATTATAACATGTTTTCTCAAGAAATATGTATTAAAATGCAAGCACATTACTTGGATCAACTCTTTCAGATGAACACACACAATCAGTGTATCTAGCAGACAACAAAGCAGGGAAATGAGCCATGAGATGCTCTGACATGAAAGTATCACTGGGAAGAGCAACCTAAGATGCTTCCAGAAAGCTGGAATTGAAAGATGGCCACACCTTGAAGACAGCATGGCTAAAAGAGAAAGACATGCCTCAAAAAGGACAGATGAGGCAGGAGAGCAAACCCAGCTTCATTTGCTTCACAACTGTGCTTAAGTCTGGTTCAAAAGTCCCTCCACTCTCTCACTAACCGCAAAGGTGTTAATTTATGCCAGTTTATAAATGTCTAATGTTAAAAATCACCTGGGGATAATACAGAAACAAGCACCAAGGGTATTTGTTGTTGTTGTTGTTGTTGTTGTTGTTGTTGTTTTGAGACAGAGTCTCACTTTGTCACCCAGGCTAGAGTACAATGGCATGGTCTCAGCTCACTGCAACTTCCGCCTTCTGGGTTGAAGCGATTCTCCTGCCTAAGCTTCCTGAGTAGCTGGGACTACAGGCATGTGCCACCATACCCGGCTAACTTTTGTATTTTTAGTAGAGATGGGGTTTCACTATGATGGCCATGCTGGTCTCGAACTCCTGACCTCGTGATTCGCCCGCCTTGGCCTCCTAAAGTGCTGGGATTACAGGCGCGAGCTACCGCACCCAGCCGCGCCAAGGGTAATTCTTACCACCAGGCAAATTTGGGAAATGCTAGATTATATATAGTTTTTAATTAAATACAAAACAAAATAGCAACCGCACCAACCCTTTCCTCACAAGAGTGACAGCCCTGTGGTGAGAATGGGGTTAATACATGAGCTTCATGTTCTGACGGCCTTGAACCTTGAGAATGTAAATCCCAGCTAAGTCCAATTACAATGATGTGGGGGAAGAAATTGAAAATAATGGAATTCACTCGCTGATCGGATACTATTAATTATATTAAATATTTTAAGTGGAATTATCTTCTATGAGGAATATTTTAATTGACAAAATATAAAATAGGAGGGATATTAGGTTAAATATTCATGGATTTATTCAAGCTATTAATGGTGCCAATAAAAATGATGGAGCAAGACATGGAACCTGGACTCTTTGGGATTCAGAAAAGAGCAGAGAATGCCACACTAATGCCATGAATTCATTCTACTTTAGTAACTAACACTAATGTCTACACTGTTCCCAACCTGACCGTCACCCCCCACCCCATTGTTCTCAGAAGTGATTTGAATCTGATTTCACATTGTTAATATCAACATTTGAGTTTTCTTTCCAAGAACTGATTTACAGTCTTCTAAAGACACTGGAGGGGTGGGGGCAGGGGAATTGTTGTCAGTCATGAATTCCCAGTGTAACTGGTTATGACTCCGAGGTCTGCATCATTATCAGATTTTCATGGTACTGATGTTGATTCATATCAGTGATCAGTTTATCAGTCCCCAAACTCTAGTCCCCACAGCGGCTGATAGCAAGGTAGGCCCCTTTGTCGCTGTTCTACTTTATTTCTCTTGCCTCTTGAGACCCTTTCATAGTCACATGGTGGCATGTTGCAGAGTAAAATTGACATCTCCCTCTGATTCCAAGATTTTGTGTGTATTGTGATGGATAGAATAAAATGACCGTAGAAATAGCATTTGTACTGATGGATACTGGAGTTCCTGTAACACAGACTTAGAAGCCTAATATCCATCCCTCCTTAGACCAGGAGCTCAGCTTATGTACTCAGTAGAAGAAAGGAGCATGTCATCTCCCCATTTACCTCAGGCCTGTTTGACTTTCTGGCCAAGGCTGAGAAGGCCCTGGCTGCTCACTACCTCTCTGCATTTTTCTGTTCTCTACCTCCCAGGGACGTGTCTCATACCAGTGTTACTGCCCTTCCATCCAAAGGCCTGGAGCACCTGAAGGAACTGATAGCAAGAAACACCTGGACTCTTAAGAAACTTCCACTTTCCTTGAGTTTCCTTCACCTCACACGGGCTGACCTTTCTTACCCAAGCCACTGCTGTGCTTTTAAGAATCAGAAGAAAATCAGAGGGTAAGTGGCAGGGACCCAGCAAAAGTGACAAAAGACCTTGGTGGAAGTAGAATTCATTTCTTGGTTTTGGGGAAGACCCTTCCTGGTTTGAAAACCAGGTGGAGATGATATTGGAAGCATCCATATAAAACAGGAGATCCATGGGACACAGTGACCCTGCGGACCAAAAGTGGGTGCAGCTGAGAAATAAGGCAAATGGGCCCGGCGCGGTGGCTCAAGCCTGTAATCCCAGCAGTTTGGGAGGCCGAGACGGGTGGATCACAAGGTCAGGAGATCGAGACTATCCTGGCTAACACGGTGAAACCTCGTCTCTACTAAAAATACAAAAAAAACTAGCCGGGCGAGGTGGCTGGTGCCTGTAGTCCCAGCTACTCGGGAGGCTGAGGCAGGAGAATGGCATAAACCCGGGAGGCGGAGCTTGCAGTGAGCTGAGATCTGGCCACTGCACTGCAGACCGGGTGACAGAGCGAGACTCTGCCTCAAAAAAAAAAGAAAAAAAAAAAAAGAAGTAAGGCAAATGTTGCTGGATAGCTGTAGAGCAGAAGAGGTGACAGATAGCACAGGAGAGAGAAACACAACCAGATCTCATAGAATCTTATAGAGGTTATGCAGACATGATTTCCGGTTTCCAGGTACAATTCATAATTAGATACTGCAACACATATTAGACCCCAGACACCACAACCATGAGAACAGACTTATAAATAACACAAACAGTTGGGTTACCTGATCAGTTTGGGCCTCACAAATGTCATAACTCACTGGTTACATGCCTGCAGGCTTTGGAGTCAGCTGGGTTTATACCGCAGCTCTGCCATTTTCCAAGTTGTGTTATCCCAGCCTAGTTACTTAACCACTCTGAATCTTTGGGAATGGAGATCGTAATGCTATCATTCATAGGAGTTTTGAGAAGATTAAATGAGAAACTGAATGGAAAACACCAGAATGGAATGGCCTGGAATATTATAAGATCTTCATTAATATTAACTGTGATATATAGTATGTGCACATCAGGCTGCTTATGAGCCTGTGAAGGAGGGATGGCCTTCATTTTCTCTCCAGGCTTTCTCTGATTCTTTTACTTTTTCACTTTTACTCTGCATTATTTCCCCTGTTGTGTCTTCTATGATCTGTCCTCCTAATCCACCTTCATTATCTCTATTCAGTCCTCCTCAGCTTCTATGTATTTACTGATTGACTTACTACACACATAATTGCAGTCAGGAAAATATCAGATCAGCTGTGAGGGCAGAAGCTAAAACAGCCATACAAAGAAGGCCAATCTGGCAGCCGGGCACAATGTCTCACGCCTGAAATCCCAGCACTTTGGGAGGCTGAAGCGGCCAGATCACCTGAGGTCAGGAGTTTGATACCAGCCTGGCCAACATGGTGAAACCTCCCCCCTCCCCCGTCTCTACTAAAAATACAAAAAACAAAATTAGCCGGATGTGGTGGCAGGTGCCTGTAATCCCAGTTACTGGGAAGGCTAAGGCAGAAAAATCGCTTGAATCCAGTAGGTGGAGGTTGCAGTGAGCCGAGATCATGCCAGTGCACTCCAGCCTGGGCGACAAAGCAAGATTCTGAGATTCCGTCACACACACACACGCGCGCACACACACACAAAGAAGGCCAACATGGGCATCATAACTGCAAAAAGCCAGGAGTGGGGTAGAGGATGGTGATAGTGGTCTCTACACTGATGCCATGGGACACTGAGAAGGACTGGACAAGGGCTGGGTGGGAGGCTTAAGTGGACCTCAGGGCCAGGGTCTAGATTTCTCCTTAGCCTCCAAACAGTTGAGAAGATCAAGTCCATTAGACATTTTAACCAGAACCCAAGAGATCAATCAAAATCTGCTCAACAGCTGAGGCAAGTTAAAGAATCCCTTTTGTTGTAAGTCTGGTGAGCAAGGAAAAAACTAAATCTTATTTCCACAAGCATGCCTGTATGGTAGTGTCCATTCGTTCATTTGTTAAACACATTTACTGAGCACCTTCTATGTGCCTGGCTGTTGTGAATAGAACAGACAAGAATTCCCTCTCATATTTTACTTACTGTCTAGTGGAGGAAATCAGAAAATAAGCAGGCTGGCCAGGGGCAAAGGCTCACTTCTGTATTCCCAGTACTTTGGGAGGCTGAGGTGGGTGGATCACTTGAGGTCAGGAGTTGGAGCTCAGCCTGGCCAACATGGTGAAACCCTGTATCTACTAAAAATACATAAATGTTTTATTTTTAAAATATTCAGTTTGAAACTAAATAATGATGAGTAGAGGCAGCCATGTGTTTTTCAGGCAATGAGAACATAGGGTTTTGGAGTTTTGAATAGGAATAATAATAATAATAATAATAACAATAACCACCATATGGCACTCACAAAGCTACAGATGCTATTGTAAGAGCCTTAAAAAGATAAATTCATTGAATCCTTTAATAACCCTATATGAAATAGTCACTCCCATTGTCCCATGTTACAAATGAGTTAACCAAACTTCATGGGCCTACCCAAGCTAGTCAATAATAGAGCCAGGTTCCCACCACGGCAACTGGCTTCAGCATCCACATCTTTTTTTTTTTTTTTCTTTAGACAGAGTCTTGCTCGCTCTGTTGCTACTCGGGCTAGAATGCAGTGGTGCAATCTTGACTCACTGCAACCTCCACCTCCCAGGTTTAAGCGATTCTCCTGCCTCAGCCTCCCAAGTAGCTGGGATTACAGGCATGTGCCACCACGCCCAGCTAATTTTTGTATTTTCAGTAGAGACAGGGTTTCACCATGTTGGCCAGGCTGGTTTCGAGTTCCTGACCTCAAGTGATCCGCCTGCCTCAGCCTCCCAAAGTGCTGGGATTGAGTCACCGTGCCTGGCTAAGTACAGGCATGAGCCAGCACACCTGGCCACTTTGTTGGGTTTTTTTGTTTGTTTTTTGTTTTTCAATCACTGTTCTTGAAGTGGTTGCAGAAGAGAAATAAGACCAATGCCACTGGATCACAGTAGGGGAGGGGAGGTCACAGAAATGATGTTGCAGAAACAGGCCTGCCCGGATCCTGTAGAACCTTACAGAATTATGTACATCATAGTAAGTAGTTTGCATATTTTTGTAAATGTGGGAACCATTCATGGGTTTTAAGCAAGCACTCTTTTTTTTTTTTTTTTCTGAGGCAGGGTCTCACTCTGTCACCCAGGCTAGAGTATAGTGGCCTGATCTCGCCTCACTGCAGCTTTGACCTCCCCAGTCTCCGGTGATTTTCCCACCACAGCCTCCCGAGTAGCTGGGACCACAGGCATATACCACCGTGCCCGGCTAATGTTTGCATTTTTTATGGAGATGGGGTTTCGCCATGTTGCCCAGGCTCGTCTCAAACTCCTAGGCTCAAGCAAGCCGCCTGCCTTGGCCTCCCAAAGTGCTGGGATTACAGTCATGAGCCACCGCGCCCAGCCTGGCACTGACTTTTTTGTTGCCTTACAGAATCCTTGAGTCCTTGATGTGTAATGAGAGCAGTATGCAGAGCTTGCGCCAGAGAAAATCTGTGAATGCCTTGAATAGCCCCCTCTACCGGGAATATGAAGAGAATCTGGATGACAGCATTGTTGGGTACAAGGAAAAGTCCAAGTTCCAGGATGCTCATAACAACGCTCATTATTACGTCTTCTTTGAAGAACAAGAGGATGAGATCATTGGTTTTGGCCAGGAGCTCAAAAACCCCCAGGAAGAGACTCTACAAGCTTTTGACAGCCATTATGACTACACCGTGTGTGGGGACAATGAAGACATGGTGTGTACCCCCAAGTCCGATGAGTTCAACCCGTGTGAAGACATAATGGGCTACAAGTTCCTGAGAATTGTGGTGTGGTTCGTTAGTCTGCTGGCTCTCCTGGGCAATGTCTTTGTCCTGCTTATTCTTCTCACCAGCCACTACAAACTGAACGTCCCCCGCTTTCTCATGTGCAACCTGGCCTTTGCAGATTTCTGCATGGGGATGTACCTGCTCCTCATTGCCTCTGTAGACCTCTACACTCACTCTGAGTACTACAACCATGCCATCGACTGGCAGACAGGTCCTGGGTGCAACACGGCTGGTTTCTTCACTGTCTTTGCAAGTGAGTTGTCAGTGTATACACTGACGGTCATCACCCTGGAGCGCTGGTATGCCATCACCTTCGCCATGCGCCTGGACCGGAAGATCCGCCTCAGGCACGCATGTGCCATCATGGTTGGGGGCTGGGTTTGCTGCTTCCTTCTCGCCCTGCTCCCTTTGGTGGGAATAAGTAGCTATGCCAAAGTCAGCATCTGCCTGCCCATGGACACCGAGACCCCTCTTGCTCTGGCATATATTGTTTTTGTTCTGACGCTCAACATAGTTGCCTTCGTCATCGTCTGCTGCTGTTATGTGAAGATCTACATCACAGTCCGGAATCCGCAGTACAACCCAGGGGACAAAGATACCAAAATCGCCAAGAGGATGGCTGTGTTGATCTTCACCGACTTCATGTGCATGGCCCCAATCTCGTTCTATGCTCTGTCAGCAATTCTGAACAAGCCTCTCATCACTGTTAGCAATTCCAAAATCTTGCTGGTCCTCTTCTATCCACTTAACTCCTGTGCCAATCCATTCCTCTATGCTATTTTCACCAAGGCCTTCCAGAGGGATGTGTTCATCCTACTCAGCAAGTTTGGCATCTGTAAACGCCAGGCTCAGGCATACCGGGGGCAGAGGGTTCCTCCAAAGAACAGCACTGATATTCAGGTTGAAAAGGTTACCCACAACATGAGGCAGAGTCTCCACAACATGCAAGATGTCTATGAACTGCTTGAAAACTCCCATCTAACCCCAAAGAAGCAGGGCCGAATCTCAGAAGAGTATATGCAAACAGTTTTGTAAGTTAACATTACACTACTCACAATGGTAGGGGAGCTTACACAATAATAGTTTCTTGAATATACATTCCAATCTCATGACACCCCCAACACATAACTGCCCTTACTCTTGTGCAGGCGACGTTTCAATATTTCATGGGGCAAGAGTTTATCTCTGGAGAGTGATTAGTATTAACCTAATCATTGCCTCCAAGAAGGAAGTTAGGCTACCAGCATATTTGAATCCCGGGTGAAATCAAAATAATCCGTACTATCTAGAAGACTTTCTTGATGCCAAGTCCAGTGATGACATCGTGTAGGGCGCTCAGTAAATATTAACTGAGCCATGTCAGTATAGAGCTTCTCCGTTTTGTATAGCATTTCATACTAAAGATTCAGCAGATGGAAAATGCTATTAATTTGGTTGGTGACCACAAGATAAAATCAGTCCCACGTTGGCTCAGTTCAACTAGATGTTCCCTGATACAAAGAGAACTTGATTACCTTAAAACTGAAAAGCCAAACACAGCTAGCTGTCATACAAGGAACAGCTATTATGATACACGAAGGAGGGAAAGAATTTGCTTTAAGTTTTGTTTTGCTTTGTTTTGTTTTTTAACTCAACCTATGAATCATCTCTTGACAAGAATCCACCTGATGTGAGCAAGCTATGATGTGTTGCCTGGAAAACCTGGCAAGATGTCAGCTTATGTGGCCTAGCAAACTAAGAATTGCTCTTCTTGGCCAGCCTCACAGCATAAAAGATGTGAACCCTAGAAAGTCTTTCTAAGTGGCAATAAGTGGGAATTATGGGCAGAGCACACTCAATCCCCTATTGATTAATAAAACAGGCTGGACACTAATTAACTATGGGACTTTGGGCAAATCACTGGACCTCAGAAATCTGTAGAAATGAAGGAGTCCAATAGCCTCTTCCAATTTTAAAACTCTAGTACATCGCTTTCCCTCAAAAATGTATTTCTAAGATAAAGGGAAAGAACGGCACTAAGTAGAATCTGTTTTTCCTATTTTGTAGGGCTGCTGTCTCCTAGTCCTTGAAGCCTAGACATATGACCCAGGAAATTTTTCCTTTGTTTCACTTTTGATTATGATGTCTGAACCAAAAATTCAATTGAGTAACCATATTCGCCTGGATCTGAATCATTCATTTAATTACTAGATCTACCCAGCTATAATTATCAGGCCAAAAACAGATTCGTGTTCATATAGAAGAATAAACCATGATTGCAACTTTTACTTATTTAGAGTTGCTACTTCACTATGAAGAGTCACTTCAAAACACTTCGCTTGTCTTTAGGGATGGGTTTTGCCATTTCCAGCCCACAGTATGATACTAAAGCTGTCAAGAGAGGTTTCTTCTTTTCTGAAACTGCCAGCTCTTTCCAGCCCTGTTTATCACTAGACATAAAACCTCTTTTCCCCAGTAATTCTTCTTTACTTAAAATAGTCAGGATCTTTATCTACAGATGTACTCTCCAGGTTACCTGTGATGATAGCCCTCTAATGTACTGTTAGAAAAGTCTCCAAGCAGAGATGACATTACTTCTGAATGCTCATAAACCACGCCATGAAATAAAAGCTCTTTGTTGTTTTCAGATTGTGGAGTGTGGTTAATGGGGCCCCACAGATGGTCCCTGCTGGACTCACCCGGAATCTCTCCACAGCCATACCCATTCATCACTATCATTGAGACGTGCACATCTTAATAAAGCTATTATAAACATCTAAAATCATGACTTACCTAGAAGTTCGCTTGTAACTAATGAAATTAAACAAATGTGTTGCCTTTTGTCATGTGTTTCTCTCCTGTGACATTTCAAAATATCACATGTTGATAGGTAATGTGTTTCATCCCGAACAGCTGAACTAATGCTTTGGAAACAGAGTCCTAGAAAAGTGACTTCAACAGAATTGTTACTAAAATTTGCACTCACAACATGAAATAAATTTTCTTCCTATGGAACAATTGTGCCAAGTCCTAGAGTGTTGTTTTTTTTTGTTAACCTGTGAGTTTCTTTGGGGGTTACTATTATATGTGTTAAAACTGAAGACAAGAAAAATAATTGGCACGTTTGCTAATGAATCCATGTTAATAAATAAAGTGTTGACAGCCAATTCATAACTTAAGTATAACATTCTGTTTTGATCATAAGTGGTTTTTATGTGAAAAAACTTACTCCTGGTGAACTGAATTATGATTAATTGACAGGGATCACTAAAAGAAAAAACAATAAAACCAAATATATCAAGTAAATGATTAGTATTGACACTAGCAATTTAAATAGTGTACTAATGAAGACAATAAACCTCTAAGTCCTGTTCGTAGTTCATGTTATCTAGCACCTTTCAGTTATCTGAAGATAAACCCAAATCATTGAGGATAAATGGCCACAGACTAGTCACAGTGGAGGTCACACAATTCATTCTCTAAAGCTCATGCATGTTTCTCAAAAGAGTGTCTCTTAAAACACCCCCAAAGTTTATTGACTCCTGCTTTAAAGATAATCTACTGCATCAAAGAAGCAGCCAGTGAGGAGAGAGTATTACAGGGCAGCACCATGAGAGTGGCAATAAAGTAAAAGGGCAAAAAGAAGAAAACTGTAACCACAATACTTCTTTTAAAAACAATAAAAGTTTGAGAACAAAAGCTCTTACTTTAGGAGAAAACTGTTTCATAACATAATTGAGTGATTCTCATTCATTCCGAGTACCTAAGGGGCACCACAGAAACTTGTTGGCATCAATGCATTCTGTTTTAAAAGCTATAAAAGTTCCAGTTCCAAGTGGTAGACTGACTTTCTTTCAAATCCCACTGATATGACAGGGAAGAAATTTAAAATGAGACCAAGCCAAAACTGCATAGTGAACGTGAGAAAGAGAACCACCAGCAAAGCAAACATGTTGATAGCTTTCTGAAAGATGGAAGGTCTATGGCCTTGAGTTGATAGTAACTAACTGTAGAGGAGGTTACAGCCTAGAACATACTGACAGGATAAGGCTGCAACTGCAGAAGGATGTACTTCCCTGCAGAGTCCCAGTGAGCTTTCCAAGCCTGAAGGTTACAGGACTGAGGGTTAATTAGGGCAATTAATTGAAAGTCTGTGTCACTTGGACCCTCCCATCTACCATCACTTCATTCAGTTTGAATAACTGACATATGCAGTGTTTGCTGCAATTAATATCTCAAAGAAAGTGAACGATTCCTGTAAACAGGGAACTCCTCCCACTGGCCCACTTCCTGCCCTCACACGTAAGTGAAGCCTGATCATTGAGGCATTACCATCAGCAACCCCCGCCACCCCCACATGAAGTCAGGGAGAAACATCATGGGGGGAATGATCTATACAATCTGCTGACATTAGCCATTCTCATTCTTCACTCAAAAATGTAAACAAGACACAAGAATTGCCAGATATTTGAGAGAAATAAACTGCACATCAGTAGCACACAGACACAGACACACACACACACACACACACACACACACACACACACACACACAAGGCCAGAATGAACAAAAGAATATTTCTCCAGAGAAAATAGATCATTCATAAACAGAATATTGTTGTTTAATTTCACTAAATAACTTCAGAGAAATTGGAGAGACTATCAGACCCCAAAACAATTAAAAATTACTATTAAAACAATAGTAGTAATCAAAAATTAGAAAGAGTTTTAGAAAATTTTAAATGAGATTGCCAAAGTAAGAGATTTACCAGGAGTGGAAGTTAAAGTGAGGAAATTTCTTGGGATGTTGAACAAGTAAACAAAGTTGTGAAATATCAGACAAAAGTTAAAAGATGCAGAGGATCCATCTCCAAGCCAAACATCTGTCCAAGAGGAGTCCTAAAGAAAACATAGAAGGCATAATCATCAAGGAAACAGAAGGAGAAAGTTTTCTGAAGCTGGTAAAGATTGATAGTGTCCACTTAGTATGAAAGGTGATGAATGAAAAGGCACATGGGCAGAACGGTACTTATAAAATGTCAGAACACCGAAAGCAAACCTTAAATGCTTGAGGGAGAATCAAGAAAGAAAAGTAGACATTGGAAAAGATATTAATAACAGTATAAACTAGAAGACAATAGAGCAACATCTTCAATGCCTCTAGAATTAAAAAAAAAACAAACTGGAGTTGAAGATCTGAATACAACTTTTCATCCCCCCAGAAACTTAGCCACTAATAGCCTACTGATCACTGGAGGCCTTGCCAGTAATGTAAACAGTTGATTAACACATATTTTGTATATGTATAACATACTATGTTCTTACAATAAAGTGAGTTAGAGAAAAGAAAATGTTATTAAGGAAATCATAAGGAGAGAAAATGTATTTTCTCTTCATTCAGTGGAAGTGGATCACCATAAAGGTCTTCATCCTTGCCTTCACACTGAGTAGGCTGAGGAGGAGGAGGAAGAGGAGGGATTGGTCTTACTGTCTCAGGGGTAGCAGACATAGAAAAAATCTGCCTGTAAGTAGACTGTATTGTTCAAAGGCCAGTTGTAATTTCCTAATCTTCACTATATGCAGCCAAAAGATATGTCTAAATATTTATTATTCAGAAAACAAGTACATAAGTATATAATACAATTACAGTGACTAAAATTAGAAAATGGCTTGAAGTGGTTTTCTCTGGAATTTGGACTAGGGATTGAGTGATATCAGGACTGAGTTATGTCTCCTCTAAATTTATATGCTGAAGCCCTAACTCCCAATGTGACTGTATTTGGAGATCAGGCCTTTAGGGGAGCAATTAACGTTAAATGGTGTCACAAGGGTTGGGCTTTAAACCAGTAGAAATATCATCCTTAAGAGGATGGATACCCCAATTACCCTGATGTGATTATTACACATTGCATGCCTGTATCAAAATGTCACATGTACCCCATAAATATATATACCTGTTATGTACCCATAATAATTGAAAATAACATTTAAAAAAAAAGAAAGAAGAGTTGTCCCTCCTCCCCACTCCCATGCACACAGCAAGAAGGCAGAGGTCAACAAGTCAAGAAGAGAAGTATCCCCAGAAATCAACCCTCACACAGGACATTGACCTTGAACTTCTAACTTCCAGAACTGTAAGAAAATAAACTTCCGTTGTTGAAGTCAGCCAGGCTGTGGTATTTTGTTATGGCAGCCCAAGCAGACAAATACAAGTAGAAACTTTTCAACTGGTACTCTTCTGTACTGCTGATTTTTAAATATGTACATACCTTTTAAAAATACTGGACTGGAAATTATCATAATAATATTATGTTTTAAATAACAATAAAAGATGTGGCATTTAAAGAAATTTGCAGAATGGCTAATTGAGTTATCGTGTACTTAGCGCTATACTAGGGGAGGCAGATATCACAGTGATGTGACTTGAATAATAATCTAGCTATTATGAAATTTAGATTTTTTTAAGATGTGATCAATCTAAGCCAGTGAGTTGGGGTTTTTTTTTTTTTTTTCAATAAGTTACTGGAGTGCAGGTGGTATCTGGTTACATGAGTAAGTTCTTTAGTGGTGATTCGTGAGATTTTAGTGCACCCACCACCCAAGCAGTATACACTGCACCGTATTTGTAGTCTTTTATCCCTCACCCTCCTTCCACTCTTCCCCCTCAGTCCCCAAAGTCCATTGTATCACTCTTATGCCTCTGCGTCCGCACGGCTCAGCTCCCACTTATCAGTGAGAACATATAATGTTTGGTTTTCCATTCCTGAGACACACCACTTAGAATAATAGTCTCCAATTTCATCCAGGTCACTGCAAATGCTGTTAATTCATTGGCTGCATGGTATTCCACCGTATGTATGTACCACAGTTTCTTTATCCACTCGTTGATTGACTGGCTTTTGGTTTGCTCCCACGATTTTGCAATTTTGAATTGTGCTTAAGTCAGTGAGTTTTAAAGTGCTTATCTTGTAGCAACATCTGGTAAGCTGAACATTAAGAAGTTGAAACCCCTATATAATTTACTCCATTGGGCAGCATAGTCATATTCTGTCAGAATACTTGTTTCCCATGAATGCATAGCTATAAGTTGCATAAGGAAAATTAAGCAACTAATTGTTGTTTTTCATATGAATTTAGTAAATAAAAAGCTTCCAACAGAATAGAGAAAAATTTCTTTGTATAAGCAACTTCAAATCTGTCACCCTCAATCATTTAGTATAATTTTGAAGTTTCTCCGGGGAATTTAGAAATATTTTGGAGTATTCTGTCTCATTTGTTGAAGTATTTTCAGTGGAGAGGGCTTAAGAAGGTAATAGCCATCATTATTTAACAGCACACAATTAAAAGTATATATATATATATATCAGTCCTATGCCTGTTGGTCTTAAAAAACAATTACATGGTTCTTTGTAATCAATTTTGGGGGGATTCAAGTCATGAAGCACTATAGAAACAGCTCCATGGTATGGAAACCATGTAATGATGTATTAATAATTCACCATAATGGGATTTTTATTCTCTATTTTATTTATTTTTTGAGACAGAGTCTCACCGTGTGGCCCAGGCTGGAGGGCAGTGGTGCCATCTCTGCTTACTGCAGCTTTGACATTCCTGGATCAAGCGAGACCTCTCACCTCAGCCTCCCAAGTATCTGGGAATACAGGTGTACACCACCACTCCTGGCTAATTTTTGTAGAGACAGTGCTTCACCATGTTGCCCTGGATTCAAGTGATCTGCCTGCCTCAGCCTACCAAAACCCTGGATTACAGGCCTAAGCCACCCTGCCCAACCTGTAATGGGATTTTTTAAATTTTACATTATTTTAATTGGAAAATCATATTAGATTTACACAGTACAATATGGTGCTTTGATGTATGTATGCATGTGGAGTAGTTACATCAAGCTAATTAACATAGTCATCACTTCACTTACTTGACATTTTTTGTGCTGATACATTTGAAATTTACTCTCTTACTTATTTTGAAATATACAATGCTTTATCATTGACCATAGTTACCTTGCTGTGCAAGAGAGAGCAAAGCATATTTCTCCTGCCTAGCTGAAACTCTGTAACCTTTGACCAGTAACTCCCCATTCCCACTCCCTCCGCTCTTTCCCCCTAGCCTCTGGTAACCATCACTCTAATCTCTACCTGTATCAGATCAACTTTTTTAGATTCCACATGTAAGTGAGATCATGTGCTATTTGTCTTTCTGTTCCTGGCTTATTTCACTTAGCATGATGTCTTCTAGATTTACCCATGTTGTCTCAAATGACAGGATTTTGCTCTTTTTTAAGCCTGAACAGTATTTCACTGAGTAAAGATTAAAGATAGCAAGTGTTGGCGAGGATACAGAGAAAAAGGAACCCTAGTACACTGTTGGTAGGAATGTAAATCAGTACAGTCATTATGGAAAATAGTATGGAGGTTCCTCAAAAAACTAAAAACAAAACTACCTTATGATCCAGTAATCCCACTTCTGGAATATATTGGAAGGACTTGAAATCAGTATGTCAAAGGGGTATCTGCACTCCTATGTTCATTGCAGCATTATTTACAATAATGAAGTTTAAACACAGAATTCTAGTCTTTAGGAAATTTGCTGTCAAGGCTGGGCGCAGTGGCTCACGCCTGTAATCCCAGCACTTCGGAAGGCTGAGGCGGGCAGATCACTTGAGGTCAGGAGTTAGAGATCAGCCTGGCCAACATGGTGAAACCCCCGTTTCTACTAAAAATACAAAAAATTAGCCGAGCGTGGTAGCACATGCCTATAATCCCATCTACTCAGGAGGCTGAGGCACAAGAATAGCTTGAACCTGGGAGGCAGAGGTTCCAGTGAGCCGAGATCGTGCCACTGCACTCTAGCCTGGGCAACAGAGTGAGACTCCATCTGAAAATAAGAATAAGAATAAATAAAAAGAAATTTGCTGTCAAGAGCAGCACTGTCTATCTGCCTATTGGAAGAGAAATATTTTGACAAAATTCTCTTCATAACTTATTCCTTCCTATGACTCAATTTTCTCTTTCACCATAGACACTGCAATTTAAAGACTGACCCCAATGGCAGCTGCAAAAAGTCCAAGCCTCAATTCTCCAGGAGAATTTTCAAGTTGCTCAGCAAGAGCTATATTAAAGAAATGAGGTAAAAGTTTGAGAAAAACAAGACTAATACCACCTCTGTTTCTTTTTAGCAAATCCCACGTTTAAATTTTATTACATTACATTTCAGTTCCCCTGACATCATGTGAAAAAGACCTCTGGAATGATAGAGGACGAATGGAGACACTTACAAACTAGATATTGACGCAAGATCTGTAGATCTGTGGGAATATGGAACTCCTGTGATTTGTTCTTAATAACAAAGAGAACCATTTCACATTATTTGCTCTCAAATATTTCTCTGATTTCTCAAAGTGTTCTTCAAGCGCTCTGACAGGAAAGAAACTGGGGGAAGTATTAATAGCTTCAGCAAATGTTGGAGAAATGAGATTCCCTGAGCAATCAATGCCACGGTCCGGATGAAAGAGGAGATGCCTGACATCACACCTGTTTTCATCATTTGCAGGCCAACTCTGGCGAAAAGGAAAGAGTGAGCACACACCTTTGGCACTCAGAGGTCTTCCCAGACATCCAAGTTGCTACTTGATTTCATTTTAATTAGTACAGTTGAGCCACTCATGGGAGCAATACTTGGAGAAAGTTGAAGTATTTTCTCCTGCTTCTTTAACTATTTGCCCATCCAGCCTCTTTGGTATCCATAAATTCTCTTCAAACCCACTCACCCTGCAGCCACGCCGTGTATTACATCTGGAAGACACTCAACCTACACCAACGCCTCCATCTTATTCTAATCCCAATATACTTTGTCCAACCTGTTCCATTCTGTCCCTGTCCAACTCCTGAAAAGTACAGTTTCTGTGCCCCCAT
This sequence comes from Colobus angolensis palliatus, assembly GCF_000951035.1. NCBI lineage: Eukaryota > Metazoa > Chordata > Mammalia > Primates > Cercopithecidae > Colobus > Colobus angolensis. The sequence continues at coordinate 12,589,093 of NW_012116265.1, read as the reverse complement.
TGCCACCATCAAAAGGGAGAAAAGGGCCAGTGGTGGTGGATGCTGCATCTAGGATACATTGAGAAACTTTTCAAGAATCATCATCATAGATAGGATATGAAACAGAGAATAGGTGCAGAGTATAGTGGTGGGAACGTTTGAGTGATTCAGGATTAGAGATGGTAATCACACAGAACCAGAAAGAAACCTGTGGCTGGTGCTGCTTTTCATCTGTTCCAGTCAGCTGAAAAGGAAACGTAGGGGCTAAGAATTTCATACTTACATAGCTAACTCTTAGAGCAATTGCTTAGCATTATCTATGAGTTCTAGAGAAAGGTTCTATAACTTTTTCGTAAGTTAACAGCACAACAAAATCAGTGGTTGAAAGAAATGTCCAGAAACATCTAATTCACTTATTTTCTTAAGATTTTATTGAACAAAGCTTCTCAAATATACCTGAGGCAATCTTCACCTTTGTCTTACACAAAGTACTTTTATGTACATCTCTTAAGATGTACTAAATTAAATAGCAATTAATTGAAAATTGAAGGTCAATTCATTCATTTGTTCAAAATCTGAGCACGGAGAGACACCAGCAGGCTGGAAAATCAGTAGATTGTCTAATGTTGGTCTTAATTCCACAGGGATGCTTGGAAACCTCTTTTGAAAAGTCTGCTGAGAATCTAATTACTGTTTCTATGATTCTGTCTTTTCTTCTCTCTTTTTTTTTTTTTTTTGAGACAGAGTCTTGCTCTGTCGCCCAGGCTGGAGTGCAGTGGCGCCATCTTGGTTCACTGCAAGCTCCGCCTCCTGGGTTCACACCATTCTCCTGCCTCAGCCTCCCGAGGAGCTGGGACTACAGGCACCCGCCACCACGCCTGGCTAATTTTTTGTATTTTTAGTAGAGACGGGGTTTCACCATGTTAGCCAGGATGGTCTCTATCTCCTGACCTCGTGATTCGCCCGCCTCGGCCTCCCAAAGTGTGGGATTACAGGGGTGAGCCACCCAGCCCAGCTGATTCTGTCTCTTCAATTACAAAGTCCTCTGAGAGTTGTCAACAAAAGGTTAAATTGAAACTTGTAAGTTGAATGACTTAACCACTGATTTGACTGGGTGTGGTGGCTCATACCTGTAATCCCAGCACTTTAGGAGGCTGCAGGCAGGCAGATTACTTGAGTCCAGGAGTTCGAGACCAGCCCAGGCGACATCGCAAAACCCCGTTTCTACAAAAAAAAAAAAAAAAAAAAATGAAATAGATAAAAAGCCAGGTGTGGCACTCACATGTAGTCCCAACTACAAGGTAGAGATTGCAGTGAGCCAAGATGGCGCCACTGCACTCCAGCCTGGGCAA
>NW_012116265.1:12586302-12587006 GCF_000951035.1 Colobus angolensis palliatus | reverse complement strand
TTGAGACAAGGACTCATTCTATCACCCACTGCAACCTCCACCTGCCAAGTTCAAGCAATCCTCCCACCTCAACCTCCTAAGTAACTGGGACTACAGGAGAGCACCACCATGCCTGGCTAATTTTTTGCACTTTTTTGTAGAACGGGGTTTCGCCATGTTGCCCAGGCTGGTCTCAGAACTCCTGACTCAAGCCATCCATCTGCAGCAGCCTCTCGAAGTGCTGGAATTACCGGCATGAGCCACCACAGCCTGCCTGAATTGAGCTTTTGTTTGGCTCAATTCAACAAGAAAAAAACAAATAACTCCATTTAAAAGTGGGCAAAGGATGACTAGGCACAGTGGCTCATGCCTATAATCCCAGCACTTTGGGAGGCCGAGGCAGGTGGATCACCTGAGGTCAGGAGTTCAAGACTAGCCTGGCCAATATGGCGAAACCCCATCTCCACTAAAAATACAAAATTAGCCAGGCGTGGTGGTGCACGCCTATAATCCCAACTTCTCTGCAGGCTGAGGCAGGAGAATCTCCTAGAACTGGGGAGGTGGAGGTTGCAGTGAACTAAATTCATGCCACTGCACTCCAACCTGGGTAACAAAGGAAGACTCTGTCTCAAAAAAAAAAAAAAAAAAAAAAAAGTGGACAAAGGACATAAACAATGAACAGACATTTCTTCAGACATACAAGCAGCCACGAACATGAAAAATGC
>NW_012116265.1:12581904-12586252 GCF_000951035.1 Colobus angolensis palliatus | reverse complement strand
GAGGTGGCGGGTGCCTGTAGTCCCAGCTACTCGGGAGGCTGAGGCAGGAGAATGGCGTAAACCCGGGAGGTGGAGCTTGCAGTGAGCTGAGACCCGGCCACTGCACTCCAGTCCGGGCGACAGAGCAAGACTCCATCTCAAAAAAAAAAGAAAAAAAAAAATGAAATAGAAATAAAAAGCCAGGTGTGGCACTCACATGTAGTCCCAACTACAAGGTAGAGATTGCAGTGAGCCAAGATGGCGCCACTGCACTCCAGCCTGGGCAACAAAGCAAGACCCTGTCTCTTAAAAAAAAAAAAGATTTGTTTCCTAGTAACCTATATTTCCTCTGATTGTGCTTGCTCTAAATAAACTAAGAAGGAAAAGGAGGATGAAATGGAGAAACTGGTATTAGTGATACATACAGAAATATTTTTTAAGGGAAGAATCATCGTCGACTTTGTTGCTAATAACATTACGGATAAATAAGACTAACGATGATAGCTCTATGGTCAGTAAAATGATACTGAATGCCTCTGTTGGGGGAAGTTTAATGAAAAGGAAAATCAAGTTATCAGGTCAGCTTCTTTAACAGAAATGGGTCATACAATCCATCACCAAAAAGGCTTTGTAAATTCTAAAGTTGCAAGCAAAACTGTAAATTAAACATTAAAAACTTTTTACAGCTAGTTAGTCTAACTGGATTGGAGTATTTTTATGTTATGTGCATATAATACACCTACTGTGATTATTGTAGATATTGATGCCCATTTCCTAGTAAATGGAGTATAGATTTCCCTCTTTGAGGTATTATAAAATAATAAAGTTACTATACTTGGATTCTCCTTTTTATATGGTGCCCCCAATCAGCATACGAATATTTTTCTCATGTTCAGAAAAAAAAAAATCTTGGCTTGATTTCACTCTTCCCCCATCATTTCTTTGGCACCTTTGCAACAAAACTAGAAAAAAAAATGGAGTTCTCTTTATTCACTTTTGCAAAGTACTTCCCTTCTGTTCTCTGTTAAATGCATTCTAATTAGTTTTTCAATCCCATAGCTCATGGAAAGTGATCTTGTTAAGGGCATCTGTGAATCCATATGGCTAAATGTAATGGTCAGTTTTCAGGTCTTATCTTACTTATCAGCAATACTTGATCCAATTGTTCACTCCCTCCTCATTGACATCCTTTCTTCCCTTGGCTTTGAGGACATAACAGTATCCTGGCTTTCTAGTTACCTCACTGACCACTCCTTCTCAGTGGCCTTTGCTGCTTTCTTCTCTTTGCATCAACCTCCTAAAATACTCTGGGACTGAGTCCTTGGTTCTCTTGCCTTTTCTATCAACATTTATTCCCTAGGTGATCTCATGCAATCATAAGACTTTGAATGCTATCTATACTCAATGCTTCCCAAAAGTCTTATCTCCAGACCAGACCTTTCCCCAAACTCTGTGCTTGTATATCCATCTGCCTCCTCACCAGCTTCACTTTATTATCTAATAGGAATCTCATAGTCAGCAAGTCCAAAACCAAACTCCTAGTCTTCTACTCCAAAACTCACTTTGTCTACTGCCTTCTCCATCTCGGTCAATGGCAATACATCCTTCAAAGTGCTCAGACCAGAAATCTTGAAGTCTGCCTTGTTTCTTCTCTTTCTCTCACACTCCACGTCCAAACCATCAACAAATCTTTTTGGCTTAACCTTCAATATATATTTAGAATATGGCCCCTTCTTACACAAGCACCGCCATTATCCTGGTCTGGATTACCACCATCTCTTTTCTTTGGATTACTAAATAGTCTCCGTTGTTCTCCTGTCCCCCCTACAATCTGTTCACGGGGTTGACAAACTACTCCCCAGTGGCCAGATTGGGTTCACTGCTTGCTTTTGTACATCCTAAAAGCTAAGAGTGATTTTATATTTTTAAAACAGTTGGAAAAAAAATCAAAATAAAAAATCTTTTGAGGGACATGACAATTATATAAAATTTCAGCGCTCATAAATAAAGTTTTAATGGAACACAACCATACTCATTCATTTACGTATTATGCACGGCTACTTTTGTGCTACAATAACTGAATAGTTGTGACAGAAACTGTATAGCCCACAAAGCCTAATCGCGCTAGCCCTTTACAGAACAGTTTGCCAACCTCCGGTGTCTTCTCAACAGGTCAGTTACAGTGGTTCTCTTAAAACTTAAGTCAAATAAGGTCATTCCTCTGCTCTCCAGCTCTCTCATATCAAAAGTCAAAGTCAGCCGGGCATGGTGGCTCACGCCTGTTATCCCAGCACTTTGGGAGGTCAAGGCAGGCAGATCACTTGAGGCCAGGAGATCGACACCAGCCTGGCCAACATGGCAAAAGCCCATCTCTACTAAAAATACAAAAATTAACTGGGCACGGTGGTGGGCACCTGTAGTCCCAGCTACTCAGGAGGCTGAGGCAAGGGAATCTCTTGAACACAGGAGGCGAAGGTTGTAGTGAGCCGAGATCACGCGACTGCACTCCAGCCTGAGTGACAAACCAAGACTCTGTCTCAAAAACAAAAAGCCAAAGTCTTTAAACAACCCATGTGATCTGGTCTCAGTTGCCTCTCTCTCTTCTTTTTTTTTTTTTTTTTATCTCCTACACATCTTCTCCCTGCTGACTTCTTCTTGATCCTCTGCCTTCCTGCCCTTCTTTGGTCATACCTATGAACTCCCCAACCAGACCTGTGACATTGGCTCATCACTGTCTGGAATGCTTTCCTCCTGGATAGCTGTATGGATAAATCCCTCACCCTCATCAAGCCTTTGTTCAAATGGCACCTTTTAGTGAGGCCTGTCCTGACCCCCCTAACTTAAATTTGTTACTTGTTCCATGCTGTATTCCTGGTCCTCTCACCCTGCTCTATTTTCCTCTTTTTTTCTACTGTACTTGTCACTTTGTAATATACTAGTTTATTTATCGTGTTACAATAAACATAATGGGACATAAGCTCCACAATGGCAGACATTTTTGTCAGTTTTATTCACTAGTGCATCCCAAGAGCCTAAAACAATCCCTGGCACATAGTAGGTGCTCAATACATATGTGCCTGGATTTGAACTGAATTTCTGATATATTATTTTTCATGTCATATATGATATGTTTATTGATGCTGAGCCCTTAAAAATGTATCCTCCCCCAAACCAAACATCATATGTTCTCACTTATAAGTGGGAGCTAAGCTATGAGGATGAAAGGCATAATAATGATATAAAGAACTTTGGGGACTCAGGGGGAAGGGTTGGGAGGTGGGTGAGGGATTAAAGAGTATACCTGGTACAGTGTACACTGCTTGAGTGACGGGTACACAAAGATCTCAGAAATCACCACTAAACAACTTTGCCATGCAACCAAACACTACCTGTTCCCCAAAAACTATTGAAATTTTAAAAAATGTATCCTCTCAAATATAATAGCTTATCCCCGGTAGAGCATGAACATTTGACAATTTTCTGCTTTATGATGTAGTCATCCTCTGTAGTTAAAAATTAGACGTGGCCTTATATAAATTTTTACAGATCATAAAAAAGAGTCCACCGTCCATCATTTTCTCTGTAAGAAGCCTATTCATTGAGTCATCAATATTACAGTGAGGAAGCACTTGTGGTTACAAGCTAAAAACTCCTGCAATTCAGTAAAACTCAGTCTCAACTTCCCATTTAAAAGCCCAGAAAACTAGCCATCTACATGCAAGAAAGTGTTTGAATTGAGCATTTGTTTGACTTGTTGTTCATTTATTGAGTACTTTCTGCAAGCAGAGCATATACATCAGAATTTTTTTTAACTGTGTCCCAGACTTTAAAAAAACTTTGAATCTAGACAGGAAGATAGATGTGTCACTGCAGTATAAAACTCTTTGCAGTTTCTGAATGTTACTATAGAGCAGTGTTACTCCACAGAAATCAATCCTAAGCAAAAAGAACAAAGCTGGAGGCATCACACTACCTGACTTCAAATTACACTGCAAGGCTATTATAACCAAAACAACATGGTACTGGTACATACACAAACACATAGATCAATGGAACAAAATAGAGAATCCAGAAATAAAGCCACATACCAACAACCAACTTATCTTCAATAATACTAACAAGAAGTTACACTGGGCAGAGGACTCTGTTTTCAATAATTGGTGCAGGAAAAATTGGATAACCACATGCGGAAGAATGAAACTTGACCCCTATCTCTCACACTACAAAAAATATTAACTCAAGAAGGATTAGGCCGGGCGCGGTGGCTCAAGTCTGTAATCCCAGCACTTTGGGAGGCCGAGACGGGCGGATCACGAGGTCAGGAGATCGAGACCATCCTGGCTGACTCGGTGAAACCCCGTCTCTACTA
>NW_012116265.1:12573029-12577964 GCF_000951035.1 Colobus angolensis palliatus | reverse complement strand
GCCCCCCACCATGCCCGGCTAATTTTTTGTATTTTTAGTAGAGACAGGGTTTCACCGTGTAAGCCAGGAAGGTCTTGGTCTCCTGACCTTGTGATCTGCCCACCTCGGCCTCCCAAAGTGCTGGGATTACAGGCCTGAGAGTGTTTTTTTTTTTTTTAACTTGAAATTCAATTCATAAAAATGAAGTAAAAGTGAAAATTCAGTTTCTCTGTCTCACTACCCACATTTCAGATGTGCCATAGCCACACATGGCTCACAGACACCATAGTGAATAGCACAAGTTTAGAGCAGGGACTGTCAAATATTTTCCATAAAGGACTAAAGAGTAAATATTTTGGCCGGGCACGGTGGCTCACACCTGTAATCCCAGCACTTTGGGAGGCCTAGGTGGGTGAACTGCTGGAGCTCAGGAGCTCGCCACCAGCCTGGGCAACACGGTGAAACCCCGTCTCTACTAAAAAATACAAAAAAAATTAATTAGCTGGGCATGGCGGCATGTGCCTGTAGTCCCAGCTACTTGGGAGGCTGAGGCAGGAGAATTGCTTGAACCTGGGAGGCAGAGGTTGCAGTGAGCCTGTGCCACTGCACTCCAGCCTGGGTGACAGAGAGAGACTCCATCTCAAAAAAAAAAGTAAATATTTTAGGCTTTGCAAGCCATAGATGTCCCTGCCCTGGAGGATTCTGCTTGAGGGATCAAAGAAATCTTTAAGAAGATCACCTCTAAGCTGGGATTTTAAAGATGAGTAGGATTTAAAATGTATAAACATAGAAGGGTGCCGGAAAGAGCATTCCACTGAGGCCTGAGCGTCAACAAAATTACAGAAGTGTGAGGGCTGTGGTACTGCTTGGAAAAGGAATCAGCATATAGGATGAGAGGGCTGGAAGGAGGGAAGGCAATGTAGTAGTTACTCTCCTTGTAACTGACCCAATTACATGTATTCTCCAACTTTTCTGCCCTGCAGGGACTGACCACTATAGACTGCATCGTGCATGCCCTTTTGTCCTCTGTGTTCCAATGGGTTTGGCTACAGGGGCTCTGGCTTGAGATCAGACTACAAGGGCAGAGACAGGTAGGTGAGCATTTATCCCTGGTTCCCTCCCTGCTTCTTGGCTGCTCCGGCAGTGTTAGCTCCATAGTTACAGGTCCTGTCTTCTGTGACTCCAAGTTCCCTCTGGGGTTCAGTATCATTCCCTGTTTTTTCTGTTCTCTCAGCCTTAGGAGTGGTAACCGCTTTGCTGTGGCTAATTCCTAAGTGTTTCACCATCCCGGATTGGTTCCTGTCACCCCACCCATCTCTTTGTAAATAGTCTGTAAGTTTTCCTCAGTTAAACCCTTTGAGGAGACCATTTGTTTTCAGCCAGCCTCTTCACTGACTCAGATAGATTGAAGCCGCATCATCATCAGAGGGTCTCACATGACAGGCTATAAAGTTTGACCTGTATTCAGTAGACAATAGAGAGCATCAAGGCTCTTAGCATAGAGTTGTGTGGGTTGTGCACTGCACAACTATATATGGAAACCCTGGCTCTTAATAGAGAAAGAGAGAGATGATTAAAGAACATAAAAAAGGAAGAGGGCTTGGGAGGCAGTTCAAGGAGAGAATCAGCATAACCATGTCATCAGTAGCTGAGAGTATGTCATAGGCACACAGTGCCAGCACTGGGAGAAGTAAGAGTGGCCTGGTCCATTTTACAGACTATCACAGCTGCTGATAGCTGTGAGTTAAGCAGCTCATATTCTGTGCTATGTTTCAGAGCTGCTCTTTGCAGCAACCAGTGCCAGTTCACTGCAGGGTCCTCCATGACTTCCAGCTTAGAAGCCAGTTGTAGCTCAGAGTTCTTCAGCAAACATTTTCCCACTTTATCATCGTGTAATATTAGTGTGTGCTGGTTCCAGACACCAGATAACCAAGTATAAGGAAGACCACACATTTCCTTCAAGATATCAAACCCAAGTCCTTTGTAAAGTAATATCTTATAGCAGTGCTTCCCAAATTTGTTCACATCATGGCACTCTGAGAATAGAATCATATTGCACACACTCTAGGTAAATGAACAAGGGTACTCCCAGCCACAGGTGACAAGTACAGAGGCTCTGGCTTCCCCAGACCTTGGCCAGCTTCCTCAAGGCACACTTGCAACAAACTTGAGACTTAGAGCTCAAGGTGTGAAGTTCTGCCTTAGAACTCCAACTCCATCTGCACAAGAGTCTCATCCTGGTGGGACTCTCCCATGAACTATCAGTGACCTCAGGCAAGCCCTAGTCCCCCTTTAACATTTGACCCAATTACAGGCATATAACTCATGCCTGTAATCCTAATGCCTTGGAAGGCTGAGATTGGAGGACTACTTGAGGCCAGGAGTTCAAGGACCAGCCTGAACCAAACAGTAACACCCTGTCTCTATAAAAAATACTACTAATAATAATAAATTTAAGAATTAGCTAAGTGTGGTGGCATGTCCCTGTAGTCCCAGCTATTCAGGAGGCGAAGGTTGGAGGATCGCTTGAGTCCAAGGGTTTGAGGCTGCAGTGAGCCATGATTGTGCCGCTACACTCCAGCTTGGACCACAGAAGGAGACACCCGTATCTTTAAAAAAAAATTTTTTAAACTATTTGACCCAATTACAGGCATATAACTCCTCTCTGATTCTCTGAAGTCACAGCTAGGGTCACAGCTAGCCCATATCGAATCTTTGCACAAATTAGAAAAAGGTGCCCTTGCCCTGGATGGACATTGTGCAGCACCAGGGTACAACAGCCACCAGCCGTGATTAAGAATATTCAAAAACTCATGGGATTAAAGAATAAAGAGGAAGTGACACCACTCAATACTTGGTCTTACAAAATGCCCTTAGTCACACTTGGGCCATTGGGGCCCACATCAAGGTTGCCTCCTTATTTTGCTGGGAACCTTTCTAGCTCTCCTGTGAGTCACTCTGTCCTCATGACTCTTTAGCTGGGAAAGTGACTGTCCTGTCCTGTTGTGATATGTTTCCAACCTCCAATGTTATATGGGACTTAACATCTGTCTTGGTGATACCCAATATCTCATGGAAATTTGACCAGTTTTGTGATTTTCTCTCTTGAAGTTTCTACGGGTACTTCTGCATCTGGGCCACCATCAGCCAGTAGCTAGGTTCAATCCCATTAATCCAACAACACAACCCACTAACCATAATGTATAGTATCAGTGCCCTTATCAATGTCAATCCCTTGCCTTCAAAGACTGGCAACAGAGAAGATTAGAAGGAGAAGATTAGAAGTTCAAGTTTTAAAGTTTAGGCACCCTTCTCTTTATGGAGTGTCTAGTTTCTTGGCCAACCTGAATCTGGGCCTGATTTTGTTAGTAAATCAACAGAGAATTTTAGTTTTTACTTTGTGTAAAGTAAGCGTAAGAGGTTCTCCCATGAGTCAAATACACATGGCTTCACACTAGGACTGAAGTTATTAACATGAATATTGGCCAGTTACATGTTTTATCTACATACATCTATGTTCTTCCCTGAGAACAAGTCCAGTTGTTGGGCAGCTGAGCTCTGCAGTAATGGCCCAAAATGGGCAGAGCAGACTCATCCTCAAAGTCAAAACATGGCAAGGGACAAACCATTCTTTTGAATATGAGGAAGGTTAACATGACCTAAAACCAAAGCTCTTCTGTTCTTTGCCAGATAGAAATGACTTTCCTGTGAAGAATTAAAAAAAAAAAAAAAAAAAAAAAAGTGGACAAAGGACATAAACAATGAACAGACATTTCTTCAGACATACAAGCAGCCACGAACATGAAAAATGCTCAACATCTCTAATCATCCGAGAAATGCAAATTAAAGCCACAATGAGATACCATCTCATGCCAGTCATAATGGCTATTAATTTAAAAATCATAAAACAGCTGATGTTGCCAAGGATGTGGAGAAAAACAAATGCTTATACACTGTTGGTGAGAATACAGAAAAAGTATGGAGATGTCTCAGAGAACTAAAAGTAGAACTACCATTTGACCCACCAATCCCACCTAATACCTACTCAAAGGAATAGAAATCATTCTATCAAAAAGATGCCTGCACTCTTTGTTTATCACAGCACTATTCACAATAGCGAAGGCATGGAATCACCCTAACTGTCCATCAACAAATGATTGGGGAAAGAAAATATGGTATGCATACATCATGGAAAACTATGCAACCCTAAAAAAAGAATAAAAGCAGGTCTTTTGCAGCAATATGGATAGAACTGGAGGCCACCACCCTAAGTGAAATAACTCAGAAACAGAAAGTCAAACATTACATGTTCTCACTTATAAGTGGGAGCTAAACAAGGGATACACATGGACATACAGAGGGAAATACTAGATACTGGGGAGAGTCGGAGGGGGCAAAGGTCACAAATTACCTATTGGGTACAATGTTCAGTATTCAGGTGATGGGTAGACTAGAAGTGCAAACCTCACCATTATACAATATAACCATGTAACAAAACAGCACATTAATCCTGAATCTATAAGAATAAAAAAAATTAAGGCTAAAAGAAAAAAGTGAAAGTTGTTTTAATAATATACTTTAACTCACTATTATAAAATAGTATCATTTTGATGTGAAATCAATATGAAAATTATTAATGAGATATTTTACATTCCCTTTTTTGCTTGCTCAGTCTTGAAAATTCAGTGTATACTTAAAACACATGGCAATTTGGAAACTAAATTTTCTTCAGAAATACTTAGCCATACTCAAAGTTTGTAAAATGTACACTTGAAAAAAAAGGACTTACAAACTCAAATTGATCTAAACAGACTTAAAAGTTTTTCATAACTGAATTGAGTGTTTTGTTTTGTTTTGTTTTGTTTTGTTTTTTGAGACAGAGTCTCACTGTGTTGCCCAGGCTGGAGTGCAGTGGTGCGATCTCAGCTCACTGCAAGCTCCGCCTCCCGGGTTCAC
>NW_012116265.1:12504969-12572979 GCF_000951035.1 Colobus angolensis palliatus | reverse complement strand
ACTTTCCTGTGAAGAATTAAAAAAAAAAAAAAAAAAAAAAAAAGCTTCATGAAATACACCTGCGTCATTAGGTGCTTATTACAGACACTTAGTAAATCTGTTAGGTCAGTGAGTGAGGCCAAGAATCTGCCAAACTGAAGGGTCATTGTCAACCAATGGAACAAAACAAATGGAGAAGAAGGAGGAAGAAAGTTAAGTAGTTTTGATCTAAGACATGGGGCACAGCCTCCTTCTTAGAGCAGCTTGAAAACCTATCTTTCTCCTTTTTCCTCTTGCTGGAGACTTAGGGCCCACTCGACATACTCATAGTTGACAATGTCATACTCTAAATCCTTACCTGAGGAGCAGTGTCTCCCTCTACAGGCAGCACAGCTGAAACACAAGGAAGGCCTCTCTCCACAGCAGTGCCCCTGTAACTGACATGTCCCTGTACCTCTCAGCCAGCACATTGTGATAATGACTCATTGCTCTGCTCCTGTTTCACAGACCAGGGAATACAAAGACACTGCCAGACAATGTGTGGGCCTGGAACTTGGTCATGCTTCTTTACCTTTTTGCATTGGTCTCTAATGTAGGTAACATGTCATACACATCCATGTTGCTTGGGATTTAACAACGGTTGGGCAAAGGAGGTCAGTATACAGATAGGGGACAAGAAGGGTGGTGTCAAAGGGAGGCTAAATCATTGGTTCTGGCTTCATCTAAGGAATTCTTATGAGAAACTGAGGGAGAGACTGCCCTGGGAAGTCTGATGAAACACGTAAGTTAATAGGTTGCAAGAATCATTTCTATCTGCTGTGTTTCTTTCCTTACGTTTATTTCTGCTCCATGACTGTTCCCAAGGTGACTTGAAATCAGATGGCCCTATCCTTTTTGAAAAGGATGCAACCAGAAAACACCAACTAATGGAATTTTCCACATTCTATGGGTCCCAGCAGCACCTTTTTGTTTTAGTTAAAACTCTCCAAGATTGCTTGTCCCATTTGATGATGGTTAAATTGGAAAGGGGTAGGCCACGTGCAATGGCTCACGCCTGTAATCCCAGCACTTTGGGAGGCCGAGGTGGGTGGATCACCTGAGGTCAGGATTTTGAAACCAGTCTGGCTAACGTGGTGAAACCTCGTCTCTACTAAAAATTTAAAAATTAGCTGGGCATGGGGGTGCATGCCTGTAGTCCCAATTACTTAGAAGGCTGAGGCAGGAGGATCACTTGAACCCAGGAGGCAGAGGTTGCAGTGACCCGAGATCGTGCCACTGCACTCTAGCCTGGGTGACAGAGTGAGATTCTGTCTGAAAAACAATTTTTTTTTAATTTTAAATATTAAAAAAGTAAAAAGTTGGTAAGTGGTAGATTGTACCACCTCCCTGCCCTCACACCATTACAAACTACTCAGGGGACTGAAAACAAGCTTCCCTTTTCAAAAAGGATGGGGCCATCTGATTTCAAGTCACCTTGGGAACAGTCACGGAGCAGAAGTAAACATAAGGAAAGAAACACAGCAGATAGAAATGATTCTTGCAGCTATTAACTTACATGTCTCATCAGACTTTCCAGGACAGTCTCTCCCTCAATTTCTCACAAGAATTCCTTAGATGAAGCCAGAACCAATGATTTAGCCTCCCTTTCACACCACCCTTCTTGTCCCCCATCTGTATACTGACCTCCTTTGCCCAACCGTTGTTAAATCCAAAGCAACATTATTCCAGGAGGTGCTGTCACCACCTGTGAGAGTAGGCATATGTGAAGAGTTGCTCTACCTCTGCTTTGCCGGATAGCCTTCCTCATTTATGAAAGCTCAAAGTCAGAGTTCAAAGTTCATAGGTAGAAGAACTTAGCACTGCCAACATCAAAGTGCACTCCCCAGGCCACATAGAGGAGCATAAAGTGTTTGTAAATGGTTTGGTCTCTATTAAAGAATGTTATCTGTTTAAATACAGAGTGGAAGATGATACAAACTTATGGGTGAATTAAATTTAAAAGACAAAATGTTGACAAACTTCTTCAACTAAAATAATGCAACATTTATTCTCTTCTCATCACATAAATAAGAAGCAAGCTACACATTAAAAATACATATATATGAGGCCAGACACAGTGGCTCACAGAGGCCTGTCATCCCAGTGCTTTGGGAGGCCAATGTGGAAGGGTCACTTGAGGCCAGGAGTTCGAGACCAGCCTGGACAATGTAGGGAGACCCCATCTCTACAAAACGTAAAAAAAAATATGAATTGTTCAAGTATATAAATAAATGAGATAATGTTTAGGCCATAGGGCTCATGCTGATAGCTATCAAGAATTCACAGAAGTAATTAACTTGGAAAAACCATCAATGATCAATTATAAATGTGACCATGGCTTATTTTATCATTCATGTTATCTTTTTCATACTTTTCATACTTACAAAACAAAGTCATGATTAGTTCTCTCTCTTTTTTCTTTTCTTTTTTTTTTTTTTTTGAGGTGGAGTCTTGCTTTGTCACCAAGGCTGGAGTTCAGTGGTGCAGTCTCAGCTCACTGCAAGCTCCTCCTCCTGGGTTCATGCCATTCTCCTGTCACAGCCTCCCAAGTAGCTGGGACTACAGGTAGCCACCACCACGTCCAGCTAATTTTTTTGTATTTTTAGTAGAGACGAGGTTTCACCATGTTAGCCAGGATGGTCTTGATCTCCTGACCTCGTAATCTACCCACCTCAGCCTACTAAAGTGCTGGGATTACAGGCATGAGCCACCACGCCCGGCCGATTAGCTCTCTGATAGCAAACACCAGCATGTATACTCACCAAACCCATTTTCCCTACATCCTGGGCACACACCTACATATTCATTCCCCAGTTTCCCTTTCAAGGAGTGTCACATCCAGGCCCTTAAGACTTCTCACACAATCCTCTTGTGCTTTCCATCTTCCATATCTGCCAGACAGATGTAAAGGATCCCAGAGAGAGGGAAAACGAGTATCTGAAGACCCAGAGAAAAATAAATCACTAGATGGAAGAAACCTGTGTCTCTGAATTACTGCATGGAGAAGAGCCATCCATACCAACCAGCATTGTCCTGTGACATGCAGAAGAAGCGGACATTTGCTGAGTTAAGCCACTGAAATCTTGAAGTTAAATAAATACTATCTAAGCTTACCTTCCTGAACTCATTCACAGTCTTACGTTGTATTCTTTCCTTTTACTTCAGAAATTGAGCAACTATGGACAATTTATATTTATTTTTTCCATAGTTAGAGCATACTTTATCTCTTTGTCAATGTTACTTGACTTTATTCTGTGTCAAAACAACTTGACCGCAGATAAATAAGACAACTGTGCAACCATCTTTTACACAGTCCTTTAGGCAATCATGCTATCTCACAGTGCTAAGATGGAATAAAATACATAAAACCCAAATATTAAATCACTGAGAGAAATCTTTAAAATAGTTCTAGATTCCTTCTTTTTAATAATTCCACGATGGCCGGGTGTGGTGGCACACACCTGTAATCCCAGAACTTTGGGAGGCTAAGGCAAGTGGATTACTTGAGACCAGGAGTTAGAGATCAGCATGGCCAACTTGCCAAAACCCCATTCCTACTAAAGATGCAAAAATTAACCATGTGTGGTCATGCGAGGCTGTAATCCCAGCTATTCAGGAGGCTGAGGTGGGAGAATTGCTTGAACCCAGGAGGCGGAGGTTGCAGTGAGCCAGGATTGTGCCACTGCACTCCAGGCTGGATGACAGAGCAAGTCTTTGTCTCAAAACAACAACAACAACAAAATAACTATTATAATTCTATTTCATTTCATGAAAAAATGGAATTTATCTTCCTGTAATACACATTACTGTCAATAAACATGCCCAAATTACACAGGAAATCACTGTTAATGCCTAATGTACAAGAAAAGACAATAAAGAACCGTCAAAACACTTTTTTTTAAAAAGAAATAATTCTGACATTTTTGACACCTGTATTAATGCTATCTCACTAATAAAATTATGAGAATTACCTGGACTAGGTCGGGCACAGTGGCCCTCACCTATAATCCCAGCACTTTGGAATGCCAAAGCAGGTGGATCACCTGAGGTCAGGAGGCCAGCCTGGCCAACAGGGTGAAAACCCATCTCTGCTAAAAATACAAAAATACAAAATTAGCAGGGTGTGGTGGCACATGCCTGTTGTTCCAGCTACTCAGGAGGCTGAGACAGGAGAATCACTTGAACCTGGGAGACGGAGGTTGCAGTGAGCTGAGGTTGCATCACTGCATTCCAGCCTGGGCAAGAGAGAGCGAGACTCCATCTAAAAAAAAAAAAAAAAAAGGAATTACCTGGACTAAATCAAGCCCAATTACTGGGACGAAATCAATGAATACAAGTCAAAATGCATAAAGAGAAAGGAACACAGTCTTTGTCAGCTATAGATTTCCACCAGTGCAAGGTAAAAAAACATAAATGAAATAAGCAAAGTGTGCATTTTCCAAGCAGAATCAACTTGGGTTAGGAAAGTAATAATAGTGGCATCAACAAAGAACATTTCTGGCATCGTTCTTTGAGTTTTTGTTCCATCCATATATGTAAGGAAGTTTTATTGGGTCATTCCTCTGAAGAGAGACAACTAAACTGAAATAAAAGCTTAACGATATCTTTGTTTATTTAAAGGATACTGTGATGCTGTTATTATTGTGTGTTTGTGGTTTTACATAGGTTTCCATCCATGTTCCTGGCTCATAACTCCAATAGCTCTTGGTATAATGTTGGAGCACTTTAGGGCTCAGAAGCAGGCCTGAGAAAACAGAATCTCTCTCTGCTCCCCTCCTGCCCTCCTTGCACCTGCTCCTTTTTCTCCCCAAGTGAGGAATCTTTCTTGTCTTTCTATCTTGGCGCTGGCCATAAAGGAATTGTCTGACCTACCTTGTCTGACTTGGGACGTAAGACCCTCATTTCAGAAGACCCTCATTTCAGACCCAATTTCTTGCCCCATATCCTAAAGAAGGAGTCCTACACAGAGGGGCCAAAAAGAATCTGAACAGACAGGCCTTACTGGGTTTCCCTCTCAGTCTATGAGCATCAGACCATACTCTTTTTGTCCCGTTACATTTCTACACAGTTGTCAGTCATGCCTATTCAATGATGTTTCCACGAAAGGCTCAAGCAAGAGACCAAGGTTCAGAGAGTTTCTGGATAGCTGAACACATGGAGGTTCCTAAAGGGTGGCATATCCAGGGAGGTCACGGAAGCTCCATGCCCCTTCTCCCCTACCTTGCCTTTGCCTCTCTTCATCTGTATCATTTCTAACATCTTTTATAACAAACCAGTAATCATAAGTGCTTCCCTGGGTTATTTGATCCACTCCAGGAAATTAATTGAACCCAAAGAGGAAGTTATGAAAACCCCAACTTGAAGCTGATTGGTCAGAAATTCTGGAGGCCTGGAGTTGTAACTGACATGTGAAGTAGGGGCAGTCTTGTGGGAATGAATCCTCAACCTGTGGGACCTGATGCTATCTCCAGGTAAACCCCAACAGAATTGTTGCTTGCTTAGTGGCAGGAAGAACAGCTCCAGCCCAATTTGGTCACAGACATCTTCTGTGTTTATTGTTGTTGAGAGAGAATAGAAAAAACACTTCGAGTTTGAGTGTGGCTTTTTTTTCCACAGAGTTCCTTATTGTCTACAATTCATGAAGCAATTTAATGTTGTTATATGTTATATTTGTTTCATTTTCTTTTAAAACTTACCACTCTAATTTTTCTCTTACAGTCAATATTTTGACCTGTTCATGCTTACCAGTTTCTTTGTTTTCCATTTCTTCTTTCGTCCCCTTTTGAATTTCCATAATCTTTTTTCTAAAGTTTATTGTTTACTAGGTTTTTCTGCCTGACTAGGACTTGTAAATAATAAACACTTTTAGTTTGTATTTTAAAATATCTTTATTTCATCCTGACTGAAATAATATTTTTAGCTGAGTCTAGGTTCCTAGATTGAATTATTTCCCCTTAGCACTCTGAATACACTAACAAGGCCTTTATCCTCATTTTTAATGAGGAACCTGCTCTTAGTGGGTAAGTAGTCATCTCTCTCAGGGCCTTTCAGGGAAGGGTGTGGCCTGTCTGCAAGCCTTAGCCTCTGCCGGAGACAGCCCCACAGTTCCGAACACCCAACAAAGGAAACGTAAGTGCAGCTCCAGTAATTGGAGGGGGCTCCTCTAAGGGCCAGGAGAGGACTTGGCAAAAGGATCATCTCTCTCCCCTGAATATGGAGCATGGCTGCGAATACAAAATACGAAAGCGCCAGCGCTGAATGAGAGCTTGCTGGCCATTACACTTTAGCGCCCTCTACTGGTATGCAGCCGAAATTACAATGCCAAAAATATTACCCAGAGCAAGAATCTAGCCACAAATAAAGATCCCATACAGAGCCTTGGCCCTCTGAAAGTATCCAGAAATGAAGCCAATTGACTCTACTCAGTATATGCCACAGTTAAACCCTCAAGGTAAATGAATAATATAAAAACGAGAAGACAGAGGTACACCAGCCCTCTCAGAAGAGTCAGCACAAGAACTCTGGCACTTCAAAACATCAGAATATCCCCTTACTTCCAAATAAGCACACTAGACCCCCAGCAAGAAACGAAATGTCTGGAATGACAGACATAGAATTCAGAATCTGGATGCCAAAGAAGCTTATCAAGATTCAAGAGAAAGTAGAAACTCAATCCAAGGAATCCAGTAAAAATGACCCAAGAATTGAAAGACAAAATAGCCATTTTAAAAAACAACCAAACTGAACTGGAGTTTAAATATTCACTACAAAATTTTCATAATAGTGTTGGAAGCATTAACAGAGGAATAGATCAAGCTGTGGAATCTCAGAGCTCAAAAACTGATTCTTTAAATCAACTCAATCAGACAAAAATCAACATTTTTAAAAAATATACAAATCTTCAGAGCAGTATGGCATAACGTACGACTCATTGGCATTCTTGAGAGAGAAGGAGAGAGAGTAAGCAGCTTGGAAAACATATTTGAGGACATAGTCCATGGAAAGTTTCCCAATCTCGCTAGAGAGGTTGAGATGCAAATTCAAGAAATACAGAGAACCCCTGTGAGATACAAGATGAGCATCCCTAAGGTATGCTATCATATTCACCAAGGTCAGTATTAAAGGAAAAACCTTAAAGGCAGCTAGAGAAAAGAGTCAGGTCACTTACAAAGGGAATCCCATCAGGCTAGCAGTGGACCTCTCAGCAGAAACATCACAAGCCAGATAAAACTGGGGACCTATTTTTATCATCCACAAACAAAAGGAATTCTAACCAGGAATTTCATATCCTGCCAAACTAAGCTTCAGGAGCAAAAGAGAAATAAAATTATTTCCATACAAGCAAATGCTAAAGGAATGCATTAGCACTAGACTAACCTTACAAGAAGTCCTAGGGAGTGGTAAACATGGAAATGAAAGAACAACACCTGCTATCATAAAAACACACTTAAGCATATAACCCAAAGACACTATAAAGCCACTACACAATCAACTGTACAAAACACCCAGCTAACAACACGATGGCAGGTGTTGTTAACATATCAGTGCTAACCTTGAATGTAAATGGTCTAAATGCCCCATCCAAAAGGCATAGACTGGCAAGTTGGAAAAAAGACAAGACTCAAATGCCTGTTGTCTTCAAGGGACTCATCTTCCATGTGATGACATCGAGAAGCTCAAAGTAAAGAGATGGAAAAAGATATATCATGCAAATGGGAAACAAAAAAGGGCAGAAGTTGCTATTCTTATATCAGATAAAACAGACTTTAAAACAACAATCAAGAAGAAGAACAACAAAGAGCATTACATAATGATGAAGGGTTCAATTCAACAAGAAGATTTAACTATCCTAAACATATATGCACCCAGCATTGGAGCACACAGATTCATAAAACAAGATCTTGACCTACAAAAAGACTTAGATAGCCACACACTGATAGTGGGAGGCTTCAATACCTCTCTGACAACATTAGACAGATTATTAAGGCAGAAAACTAACAAAGAAATTCTGGACTTAAACTCAACACTTGAACAATTTGACCTAAGAGACATCTACAGAATGCTCTACTATACAACTATAGAATATAAATTATTCTCATCTCCACATATAATGTATTCTAAGATCAACCATGTGCTCAGCAATTAAGCAAGTCTCAATAAATTTTTTTAAAAATTGAAGTCATACCAACTATACTCTCTAACCACAGTGCAGGAAAAATAGAAATCAATACCAAGAAGATCTTTCAAAACTACACAAATTACATGAACAACTTGTTTCTGAATGACTCTTGGGTGAATAATGAAATTAAGGCAGAAATCAAAAAATATATATTTGAAACTAATTAAAACTTACCAAAATCTTTAGGCTATGACTAAAGCAGTGTTAAGAGAAAAGTTTATAGCCCCAAATGCCTACATTAATAAGTTAGAAAGATCTCAAATTAACAATCTAACATTGTACCTGAAGAAACTAGAGCAAAAAAGAGTAAACCAACCCCAAAGCTAGCAGAAGAAAAAAAAATAACTAAATCGGAAAACAACTGAACAAAATTGAGGCACAAAAATGCATACAAAAGATCAATAAAAGTAAAAGTTGGCTTTTCAAAAGAATTAATAAGACCAATAGACTGCTAACTAGACTAACAACCAAAAAAGAATTCAAAGAAACACAATACAAAATGATTAAAATGGCATTACAACAAATCCCACAGGAATATAAAAGATCCTCAGACTATTATGAACACCTCTATGCACACAAATTTGAAAATCCCGAGGAAATGTAGAAATTCCTGGAAACACACAACATCCTAAGATTGAACCAGGAAGAAAGCAAAAAACATGGACAGGTCAATAACAAGTTCCAAAATTGAATCAGCAGTTAAAAAAAGTACCTACTAACACAAACAAACAAACAAACAAAAAGCCCTGGATTAGATGGATTCACAACTGAATTCTACCAGACGTACAAAGAACTTGTACCAATCCTTTTGAAACTATTCCAAAAAATCGAGAAAGGCCTCCTCCTTAACTTATTCTACAAAGCCAGCATCATCCTGATACCAAAATCTGGCACTGACCCAACAACAACAAAAAATAACCTCAAGCCAATATTCCTGATGAACACAGAAACAAAAATTATCAACAAAATACTAGTAAACCATATCCACCAGCACATCAAAAGTTAATTCACCACCACAAAGTAGGCTTTATTTCTGAGATGCAAGGCTGTTTCAACATATGCAAATCAATAAATGTGATTCACCACATAAAACCATATGATCACCTAAATAGATGGAAACAAAGCTTCTGATAAAATTCAATATCCCTTCATGATTAAAAAAAAAAAAAAAAAAAACCTCCTCAACAAACTTAGCATCAAATGAACACAATCTGCAGCCAACATTATACTGAACAGGCAAAAGCTGAAGCCATTCCCCTTGAGAACCAGCATAAGACAAAGATGCCCACTCTTAAACACCTATTCAACATAGTTTTGGAAGTCCTAAGCAGAGCAATCAGGCAAGAGAAAAAAAAATACAAGGCATCCAAACAGGAGAAGAAAAAGCCAAACTATTTCTCTTCACTAATGATATGATTCTATACCTACAAAATCCTAAAGACTCTGCCAAAATGCCCCTGGAACTGATAAACAATTTCAGTAAAGTTTCAGAACACAAAATCAACGCACAAAAGTTAGTAGCATTTATATACAAATAACATTCTAGCTGAGAACCAAATCAAGAACACAATCTCATTTACAATAGCCACACACAGAAAAGAAATGCCTAGGAATAAATCTACCCAAGGAGCTGAAAGATCTCCACAAGGAGAACTACAAAATACTGCTGAAAGAAATCAGAGATGACACAAATAAATGGAAAAACATTCCATGTTCATGGGTTGGAACAATCAATATTAATAAAATGGCCATACTGCCCAAAGCAATTTACAGATTCAGTGTTATTTCTATCAAACTACCATATCATTTTTCACAAAATTAGAAAAAGCTATCCTAAAATTTATATGGAACCAAAAAAGAGGCTGAATAGCCAAAGCAATCCTAAGCAAAAAGAATAAAACCAGAGACATCACATTACTTGACTTCAAACTATACTACAAGGATACAGTAACCAAAACAGCATGGCATTAGTACAAAAACAGACACACAGACCAGTGGAACAGAAAAGAGAACCCAGAAATAAAGCGACACACAACCACTAGATCTTCAACAAACTGGAAAAATTAAGCAATGAGGAAAAGACTCTCTTTCAATAAATAGTGCTGGGATACTGGCTATCCATATGCAGAAGAATAAAACTGGACTCCTACCTATCACTATACACAAAAATTAAAAAGATTTAAATGTCAGACCTCAAAATCTATTTGGGGAATCTGCCCCCGATAGTTAACATGGGTTCTTTTCTATTTCCCTAAGAGTCAGCTGGTCTGAAAAATAAAGGGAAAGAGTACAAAAGAGATAAATTTTAAAGCTGGGTGTCCTGGGGAGACATCACATGTTGGCAGTTTCTGTGATGCTCCCTGAGCCGTAAAACCAGCAAGTTTTTATTAGCGATTTTCAAAAGGGGAGGGAGTGTACGAATAGGGTGTGGGTCACAGAGATCACATGCTTCACAAGGTAATAAAATATCACAAAGCAAATGGAGGCAGGGCGAGATCACAGAACCACAGGATGGGGCAAAATTAAAATTGCTAATGAAGTTTCGGGCATACATTGTCACTGATAACATCTTATCAGGAGACAAGGTTTGAGAGCAGACAATCTGTCTGACCAAAGTTTATTAGGCAGGAATTTCCTCGTCCTAATAAGCCTGGGAACGCAACAGGAGACCGGGGCTTATTTCATCCCTTCAGCTTTGACCATAAAAGACAGAGCCACCCCTAAAGTGGCCATTTCAGAGGCCTACCCTCAGAGGCCATTCTCTTTCTCAGGGATGTTCCTTGCTGAGAAAAAGAATTCAGCGATATTTATTTATCCTATTTGCTTTTGAAAGAAGAGAAATATGGCTCTGTTTCCATCCAGCTCACCGGCAGTCAGAGTTTAAGGTTATCTCTCTTGTTCCCTGAACATTGCTGTTATCCTGTTCTTTTTTCAAGGGGCCCAGATTTCATATTGTTCAAACACATGTGCTCTACAATTTGTGCAGTTAATGCAATCATCACAGGATCCTGAGTCAACATACATCCTTCTCAGCTTACGAAGATGATGGTATAAGAGATTAAAGTAAGACAAGCATAAGAAATCACAAGGGTATTGATTGGGGAAGCGATACGTGTCCATGAAATCTTCACAATTTATGTTCAGAGATTGCAGTAAAGACAGGCATAAGAAATTATAAAAGTATTAATTTGGGGAACTAATAATTGTCCATGAAATCTTCACAATTTATGTTCTTCTGCCATGGCTTCAGTTGGTCCCTCCATTCAGGGTCCCTGACTTCCCACAACAAAAATCCTATAAAAACATCCTACAAGAAAACCTAAGAAATACCCTTGTTGACATTGGCCTTGGCAAAGAATGTGTGACTTAGTCCCCAAAAGCAATCGCAACAAAAACAAATGTTGGTGAGACTTAATTAAACTAAAGAACTTCTGCACAACAAGAGGAACTACCAAAAATGTACACGGATAACCTACAAAATGGGAGAAAATATTTGTAAACTATGCATCTGACCAAGGTCAAATATCCAGAATCTATAAGGAATTTAAACAATTGAACAAACAAAAACCAAATAACCTCATTAGAATGTGGGCAAGGATATGAACAGAAACTTCTTAAAAGGAGACTCACAAGCAGCCAAGAAACATACGAAAAAATGCTCATCATCACTGGTCATCAGAGAAATGCAAATCAAAACCACAATGAGATACCATCTCACAACAGTCAGAATGGCTTTATTAAAAAGTCACAAAGTAACAGATGTGGACCAAGCTGTTGGGGGCGTGGGGGAAAGGATATTTATACACCGTTGGAGAGAAAGTAACTTGGCCCAGCTAATGCGGAGAGCAGTTTGGAGATTTCTCAAAGAACTAAAAGTTGAGCTACTAATCAACTTAGCAATCCCATTACTTGGTGTATACTCAAAGAAAAACAAATTGTTCTACCAAAAGGACACCTGTGTGTTCATTGCAACACAACACACAATAGAAAAAACATGGAATCAACCCAGGTGCCCACCAACAGTGGACTGGATAAAGAAAACGTGGTACATACACACCATGGAATACAATGCAGTGATAAAAAAGAATGAAATCCAGCCGGGCGCGGTGGCTCATGCCTGTAATCCCAGCACTTTGAGAGGCCAAGGCAGGTAGATCACGAGGTCAGGAGATTGAGACCATCCTGGCTAACACAGTGAAACCCTGTATCTAGTAAAAATACAAAAAGAAATTCGCCAAGCATGGTAATCCAGCTACTCGGGAAGCTGAGGCAGGAGAATGCCGTGAACCCGAGAGGCGGAGCTTGCAGTGAGCCAAGATGGTGCCACTGCACTCCAGCCTGGGCGACAGAGCGAGACTCTGTCTCAAAAAAAAAAAAAAAAAAAAATGAAATCCTGTGAATTAACGCAGAAGCAGAAAACCAAATACCACGTTTTCTTACTTGTAAGTGGGAGCCAAACATTGGGTACACATGAACATAAAATGGGAACAACGGACACTGAGGATTACTAGAATGGGGAGAGAAGGACAGGGGCATGGGTTGAAAACCTACCTGTTGGATACTCTGCTCATTACCAGGGTGATGGCTTCAGTCATACCACAAACCTCAGCCTCACACAATATAATACCTCTGTAACAACCCTGTACATGAACCTGATGATCCTAAAATAAAAGTTGAAAAAGTAAAAAGAAAAATCATGATTAATATCTCTTCAAATATTGCCTTTCTTTTATCTTTTTCTATGGGAACTCCTAATTAATGTGTGATTGCCTTCCTTACTGTAATCACCATGCAGCAACCTCTCCTCATCTTTATATCTTTACTTATTTGTGCTGTATTTTAGGTAATTTCCTTAGGACTAACTCTCAGTTCACTAATTCTTTTTTCAGTTATGAGTAATCTGTTGCTTAACACAGGACTTTTTTGTTATTGTTGATTTTAAAGACGTAGATTTTCAGGTCTTTATTAGGGTTCTCAGAGAAACAAAACTAATAGAATATACATATATGGAACTTAATTGAACAAGCAAAAAAACAAATAACACCATTAAAAGGTGGGCAAAGGACATGGACATTTCTCAAAAGACTAACAAGAGACCAACGAACATATGAAAAGTGCTCATCATCACTAATCAGCAGAGAAATGCAAATCAAAACCACAATGAGATATCTCCTCACAACACTCAGAATGGTTTTTGTTAAGAAGTCAAAAAATAACAGATGTTGGTGAAGCTGTGGAGAAAAGGTACACTTATACACTGTTGGGAGAAATGTAAATTGGTCCAGCCACTGGGTCAATCACACATATAGACAGAAAGAGGGAGAGAAAGATAATCGGTTTATTATGAAAATTGGCTCATGCAATTATGGGGACTGAGAAGTCTCACAATATGTTGTCTGCAAACTGGAGAACCAGGAAAGATAATGGTGGAATTGAGTCTGAGTCCAGAAGCCTGAAAACTGGATAAACCAATGGTATAATTCCCAGAGTCTGAAGGCTCAAGAACCGGGAGCTTTGATGTTCAGGGGCAAACGATGGATATTTTATTTAGCTCAAGATGAGAGACAGAATTTGCCCCTCCTCTGTCTCCTTATTCTGTATGAGACCTCCTCTTCATCCTTTAAGTTAAAGCTTAAACGTTATCTCTTCGGAAAAGACTTTGTCAGCCACATTACCTGGAGTGGTACTCACTCCCCTGTACACTGTATATTTCATTGTCCTTCTCTGGTCTCAATTGCACTTATCATTTACGTATTTATCTACTTATTTAATTTTAAATTTTTACTTACTAATCATTTGTCTTTCCCAACTAGAATGTAAGCTCTGTGAGAGCAGGGGCGTGGTCTGTTATGCTCTCCACCATATCCCTAGCACCTAGAATAGTGTCTGTCACATTGTAGGCTCTTCATAATTTGGATACACTGAATTAGCAAATGAATGAATGAATGAGTGAATAAAAGAAACTGCAACTACTTTTGTTTTACATGTTCTTTCCCTGATGTGGTCCTCGTCAAGTTGACAATAATGGCGTGTACCCTGCCTTCTTTGGGTAGAGGTAGACATGTGACCCAACTTGGGACAATTCTTGGTATGGTTTGGCTCTGTGTCCCCACCCAAATCTCATATGTAATTGTAATCCCCATGTGTCAGGAGAGGGGCCTGGTGGGAGATGATTGGATCATGGAGGCGGATTTCCCCCTTGTTGTTCTCATGATAGTGAGTGAGTTCTCACGAGATCTCATGGTTTAAAAGTATGGCACAATCAACCCAAATGCCCATCAATGATAGGCTGGATAAAGCAAATGTGAGATACATATATATATATATATACACACACACACACACATATACACACATATATATATACACACACACTCCAGAATACTATGCAGCCATAAAAAGGATGAGATCATGTCATTTGCAGGGACATGGATGAAGCTGGAAGCCATTATCCTCAGCAAACTAATGTGGGAACAGAAAACCAAACACTGCTTAGTCTCGCTTATAAGGGGGAGCTGAACAATGAGAACACATGGAAACATGGGAAGGGAACAACACATACTGGGGCCTGCCAGGGGAAGGCAGGAGGGTGAGCATT
This sequence comes from Colobus angolensis palliatus, assembly GCF_000951035.1. Lineage (NCBI taxonomy): Eukaryota > Metazoa > Chordata > Mammalia > Primates > Cercopithecidae > Colobus > Colobus angolensis. Next base: position 12,558,184 of record NW_012116265.1, on the reverse strand, counting down.
AGGGAAAAGAGCTAATGCATGTTAGGCTTAATACCTAGGCAATGGGTTGACAGGTGCAGCAAACCACCATGGCACATGTTTGCCTATGTAACAAACCTGCACATCCTGCACATGTACCCTGAAACTTAAAAATAAATAATAAAATAAAATAAGTGTGGCACTGCCCACTTCGCTCTCTCCTTTTCCACTATAGTAAGACGCACCTTGCTCAATTGTAACTTTCCTGAGGCCTCTCCAGCCATGCAGAACTGTGGGTCAATTAAATCTCTTTTCTTTATAAATTACTGGGTCTTAGCTAGTTCTTTATAACAGTGTGATAATGGACTAATACAATTATGAACCTATACTCTTTCAAATACAGTGATTAGTCCAAGGATTGTCCACAGGTCCAAGCCAGGCCAATTGGTGCACTTCAACAAAAGTTTCAAAATAGAAAATTAAAATAAGAAATTCTCTTGGCTCACAAACTTTAAGGATATGTATGCAGGGTCATGGGTAGCCACCATCTTCTTTTGAAGCATTAAGGGTCTGTCAAGGGTAGACAAATGTGAGATTAAAACTTAAAGTGAAGCTGGGCTAAGAGATGTAGCTAGAAAGAGCGCCTTGATAACTTCAGTTAAACCTGTTTTCCAGTCTTGCTTGAAACTGGTATTGCAGTTCAGTGAGTCACTACATTTCTATTTTTGCTCAAGCCAGATTGAGTTGGGTTCCTGTACCATGCAACTAAGAGTCCTGACTATGAGTAGGTGCTTCACACAGGTAACTCCCAAGCTTTCTGCTCCTCTCTGCCAAATGAAAGACTAAAGTATAGCAACACCAAGCAACAGCCATGGCATTTGGCCCTGCCATCCTGGAGTGCAGTTCAAAAACTGAGCTTGAGAGAGGACAGCTACAAGTCTACTCCCTGTTTCAGAGCAGCTGCATGCTGTCTGAGAGGTCCTGCCGTAGTTCCCTTTCTTTCACTCCTCATTAAGCAACAAGGAGCAAGGCTGATGGTCAATGGAGGGTAACTTTTCTTTCTTCCACCCCAGACCCACTCTGAAAAAGATCCCTTGTTCCAGATCAGATCATTAATAGCACTGGCAATGGCTATGACCCTTCCTCCCTTTCCACCAACCCCACTCCTCCTCCCAATGTCCAGGTCCGGATGAGAGGCAAATTGAAATCTTATGCCAAATCACAGAGCTGTGGCTGGCTTACTTATTCTACTCCTTTATGAAAAGAAATAGCAATGATATCAGTAGGGTTGGTTGTGCCTGGCTGGTTGCAAAACAAAACCTTTTCTGCCAAGGCCAGAGTCAGAACAATTCATAATGAGTGCTTTAAAGCTCAAAAGAAAAACTTAGCAAAAGGCGGCAAAATGTTCAGCAAAATTCATACAAGAGAGGTGAAGTCCTTATCTCTCCACTTAACACTTGACTGGACCACCTGGCTTCTCACTCTAATTCATCATTTTCTTGAATATGCTTATAACCTGTCAGGGATCTATTCCTTTCCCGTAAAATTCCTCACTTAGGGATAGCATCTCCCTCCAGAGTTCTCACCTTCTCCCCATGTATTCCCTTAAGTCCAGGGTTCATCAGAAAAAAAAGACCTCCTCATATGCAGTGAAGCCATTCCCGTTCATAAACTTCATTTCTGTTGCTAAGACCTAGGGGCAAGAAAATACAGAAATTGAGCAGCTTCTGAAGCCTAACCAGTTCTCAGAACCAAGAAGTGAAGAGAAGACAAAGAACCAAAATTTATTCTATTGTTTTAAGCCACCCAGTTTGTGGTCATTTGTATGGCAACCATAGGAAACTAATGCACTAGCCCATGGCACTCCTGCTCTGTGCTTAAACCTGTGCTATGTGCTCTGCACTCCTTATTCATGGCAAAAACATCCTTACAAGGGAGGTACTATTATCCTTGTTTAACAGACAAAGCACTTAAATGCCTTGTCCAAGGTCTGCCAAGGAGAGAGTGGAGCCTGAATTCAAATTCAAGTCTATCCAATTCTAAAGCTCATGCTTTCTCCACCATGCCACTATTTCTGTAGTTAATAAAATGTTTGTTTTCAAATAATTAAAGAGTAAGATCTGGCCAGGCACAGTGGCTCACACCTGAAATCCCAGCATTTTGGGAGGCCGAGGTTGGTGGATCACTTGAGGTCAGGAGTTCGAGACCAGCCTGGCCAACTTGGTGAAAACTTGTCTCTACTGAAAATACAAAAATTAGCCGGGCGTGGTGGTGGATGCCTATAATCCCAGCTACTCAGGAGGCTGAACCAGGAGAATCACTTGAACTTGGGAGGTGGAGGTTTCACGCAAAGGTTTCAGTAAGTCTAGATGGCGCCACTGCACTGCAGCCTGGGTGACAGACCAAGACTCTGTCTCAAAAAAAAAAAAAAAGAATAGGATCTGATTCTGATTCTCTGATTTCCAGTTTTTAGCATATTTGACATCCAGAACATTTCATTTCTTAATACTTCTTCCTCTCGTATATGACACAATTATTTTCAGTAATAATCATTAAATGAAATGAATGTATTTCATGTACGGACTAAAATTTGCATTTACCAAACAAAATGATTGCACTTCACAGTCCATGCATTTGTTTCATAATTAAGCAGAAATAAAAATTCCCAGTGGTCACATAGAAGGATGTAATTGAAGAACTAAATTTTGTTTCTTTCCTTACAGCTGTTGTGCTCCAACTCTTCCTTTTTATTCTACTGCTTAAACACAGAAATAGACACTACCACAGAAGTTGGAGGCGTGAGCTGAGCCATAAGTGAGTAGAAACAATTCTAAACCTACAAGAATCTACTTTAGAAACAAACTAATGTGGCTGTGCCCTCATGTTGGGGTCTGACTATATAACTGGGAGTTGTCTGAATTAACTTCCACACTGAACACAACGTTCACTAAAAAATATGTAGGCCAGGCACAATGGCTCACACCTGTAATCCCAATACTTTTGGAGGCCGAGGTGGAGGGATCGCTTGACCCCAGGAGTTTGAGACTAGCCTGGACAACATAGCAAGACCTAATCTCTACTAAAAAATAAAGAATTAGCCAGGTGTGGTGGTACGTACCTGTAGTCCCAGCTCCTGTGGAGGCTGAGGAAGGAGGATCACTTGAGTCCGAAGGCTGAGGCTGCAGTGAGCTATGATCGTGCCACTGCACTGCAGCTTGGGTAACAGAGCAAGATGATGTCTCAAAATAATAATAGTAATAACAAGCTTTTCTTCTTTTACTACTGTAGTAAAAACAAAACACACACACAACATAAAATTTACCATTTTACCCAATTTTAGCTGTACAGTTTAGTAGTGTTAAGATCATTCACACAGTTGTACAACAGATCTCCAGATTTTCATCTTGCAAAACTCAATCTCTATATCCATTGAACAATTTATCATTTCCTGCTTTCTCCAGCCCGGGGTAACCACCATTCTACTTTTTGTTTCTAAGAATTTGATCCCTGTAGATAACCTCATTTAAGTGGAATTACGTAGTATTTATCTTTTTGTGATTGACTTATTTCATGTATGTGAAAGGTAAAAAAAAAAATGAAGTTAACAAATATGTTATTAAAACTAAACATTAATGTGTTTCATGCCACTGAACCGTACACTGAAAAATGGCTAAAATGGTAACTTTTACATATATTTCATCACGGTAGAAAAAAAAATGGAAAAACACTCAACACTAACTGTAACAATTAGACCAGTTAGAACAAAAAAATCATTTCTTATGGAAAGGTGTTCTATCATTGACATAGTTTAGGATTGCTGGCACGTGGTAATAATAAAAAGCACACTAAATTTGATCAATTTAATTATGATTGTGTTTATATTTTTGGCCAGCAGTTCACTTCCTTATTGCCCGTCCCTCAGGACTGACTGCCCCCCTCCCTGGGCACAACACTACGGCAAAATATGCCAAGAGCAGGATTTGACAGCTTTACCATGAGGCTGTCCAGCAATGTGGGCTCCCATGCTCACATATTTAAAGTGGGGTTTTTCAGTAACTGTCTTAGTCAGTTCAGGTTGCCGTAACAAAATACCATGAAATTGGTAGTTTCTAAACAATTGGCATCTTTGTCTCACCGTTCTGGAGACTGAGAAGTCCAAGATCAAGGAGCCAGTAGATTTGGTGTCTGCTGCGAGTCTGTTCCTTGTTGCACTCTCACATGGTGGAAGGGGCTAGCTAGCTCTCTGAGTCTCTTCATAAGCGCATTATGCCCTCACTGCCCAAAGACACCCTCTTCTAATACCATCACCTTGGGTTAGAATTGCAGCATATGAATTTGGGGGGCGGGGGTAGAAACACTCAGACTATAACAACCACCACAAGACATTTGTCTCCCAAGTTTCTATATTCTTGCTGCATCCTGCCATGAAACCCGCAGAAGCCATGCTCACTTTAATTGCACTAGGGAGCTCTCTTAGGAATAAACTTATTTCACCATCAGATTCACCAGAAGGGAAGTGATATGAGGTGAGGCTAAACAGATTTCCTTCAGGCAAACAAACATTACTGATTTGTGTGTGTGTGTGTGAAAACATTCTTTTCCTTTAACTCATTGAACTATTAGGAGAGGGTAAAAACAGAACTGACTACTTTGCCAATCCCCAAGTCTTCACTGAATGACTCTTCAGAAGGACTTTGCTGTCATGGTCCCAGCCAGTGTTTTTTATTTGTCTGTCTTTTCAGAGTGGTGAGTCCGGCCAGAATATCTCCTCTGAATAGAAACAAGAGACCAGGTTGCTGCAAGGCCACAGCCTCTTATTAACAGTATCTAAGATGGAAACCAGTCGTTCCTGGAAACTGAGGTGATGAAAAGACCCATCCCATCCTAAGCTAGGGATGGAGTATCTTGACCTCACTCTGCCAATCTGCCCTAGCTTCAAACTATGGTCTCACTGTGTGGCCTTAGGCAAATTACTTGGCCTCCACACAAAGCTCCATCAACTCATCTGTAAAATGAAGATAATAAATAACTACCCTCAAGGGTACTGTGTGTATTTGAAAAAACAGACAATGCATTTGGCACTCAACAAGTATTTATTCCGAGTCCCCATCCCCCTCTTCTTCATACTTGCTACATACTTCAAAACCAGTATTTCCAAACACTTCTCTCTGTTCCACAAAAGCTGTATCTAAAATCTTTCAGTGTCCTTCTTCTACCTGTAATGCCCTCCTTGAGAACAGGAACTCTTGGTTGTGGGAGACGAATTCTATGGAAAGGCTCCAGAACACATGGAGCATGTCAAAAATGAAGCTTTAAGAACATGAAAATTACACTAAGTATATATAGCACACACCCTCTTTATAACGTAGAACTTAAAAACTGAGTGCCAGCTCAAGGTAGAGCACAGGGTCCTTATATATTTCACACCAAGGAGGAGAGGAAGTTTTGGAAAGTAGATCAAAGCAGACTTGTGCTAGAACAAGGTTCAGGAAGATGTCAAGGACTTTGGAGTCTCTGTGCTCTTTCAAATCCTACAAATGGACCTCCAGTGGACTCATCCAGTGAGGCCCGGATTGGACCCCCAGAGAGAAGCTATGCAAGGGATGAAGAATCTTGAAGAGACTCTGCCAATTCTACCAATCAATCACTTCATGAAGACGGTACTGGGTTTGAATATGGGTCTAGTTGTCACGGTACACATAGTAGGTACCCAAGTATTTGCAGAATACATGAATGACAATATATAATGGGCTTAAATGTAACAAACTCCTTTATGTTACAAGGTAATCAGCCAACCACAATTGTGATGCTGATATTGTAAGTATTGCTATTTTCATAATTCACTGAAGATTTTTGAATAGGATATTGAATGCCTAATGGGAAGAAAGGGCTAATTGTGAAGGCAAAGGACTCCTACAAGGAAAATGTGATTCTTAAGACATGCTTTGCATGAATGCTGCTTTTCTTTCTTGGTTGCAAACAATAGAAACAGACTCTGATTATTTTAAGCAGAAAAGGGATTGGAAGGGTACAGTAGTTTGCAGCAAAAGTCTGCTCAGGAGGTTGCCAATAGCCCTCTTGCCCCAGTCACTATCACAACTCCAGACCTGAACATATATAGAATCTCTGATCCTGCAACTTTGTTTCATGCTTTTAAGACTCGAAGTCCTGAGTGTAAGCATCAGTCTGACCACCTCTCAAGATTTTGGTCCCTGTTTCTGGATCCAGTGACGGTTGACTTCTTACTTGCTATTCTACTTCCATAAAGAGGTATATATTACCCTCCATTCTTCTTGGTATGAAGCAAGACAGGAAGGGTATTCTGACACTGAGAAGCCAAAACAACAAATGTCCCTTGTGCATCCCTGCTTAAAGTAAACAGCTCTAAAGAGCTTTACTCTCAGGCGGGCATGGTGGCTCACGCCTGTAATCGTAGCACTTTGGAAGGCCAAGGCGGGTGGATCACGAGGTCAGGAGATCGAGACCATCCTGGCTAACACGGTGAAACCCTGTCTCTACTAAAAATACAAAAACAAAATTAGGCAAGCATGGTGGCAGGCGCCTGTAGTCCCAGTTACTTGGGAGGCTGAAGCAGGAGAATGGCGTGAACCTGGGAGGCGGAGCTTGCAGTGAGCCGAGACAGTGCCGCTGCACTCCAGCCTGGGTGACAGAGCGAGACTCAGTCTCAAAAAAAAAAAAAAAAAAAAAAAAAAAAACTTTTACTCTCTTCATCTCTTGCAACTAACCTGGGTGAACTTTAGTTTTCCTGGTCCTACTTGCCCCACTCAGCAATGCCACTCTAACCTATGCATCATTAGCAGGGAGGTTCTGTCAACACAGAGAAGTCAATATGCCCTTTTCCAAAGTGGAGGAGCCATTGTGAGAATCAGAGTGATGTATCTGTATCTTCAATGTTTGACAACTCTGTTTTCCTCCCTAAATGAACTGGACAGACTCCATTAATATTTGGAAAAGTCAATTTTTAAAATGATAGTTTTATCATAGTTTTAGCTTTCAGAAAATTTGACTTACTTAGACATATAATCTAGGATTTTTTTGGCAGGGGGAGAGAGGGAGCTTAAAAGCCCTCCCACTGTTTCATTACCCCTCTCCCATATCCAGCACTCAATTTTCTTCCCTCTGACACTTTCCGCTGTAACCAGATGCATTGTTTCACCAACTTACCCTCCCAGACTTGTTTGGTTATAATGAACTCTTTCACAGACTCTCAATTTGTTTTTGCTACTTTTGATCGTTAATTTTTTTTTCCGGTTCAGAAGTAATTTTAAATTATGCAAATAATTATGAAATTAAGCAAATAATTGTGATATCTGAGTGCTGACCGTGTACTAGGCACCAGCCTAAGAGCTTTACATGCATCACACCTCATTTCATCCTCAAAATCTTGTCATTTTACAGATGGAAAAACAAAAGTCAAAAGCTTAAGCTTAATCAAAGTAGGAGCTCGAATTAAACTGCAAAATACAAGATTTGCTGGCAATAAATAAGATAACTTTATTATGATTACGTTAATAGTTAAAATTTGCATGTTTTCTAGTCTGTTAACAGGATAAAAAAATACAAAAAGGTGAGGTTCTTAATGATTCAGCTGAATTAACTATAAAATTAAAATACCTGCTAATTATTTAGTATCTTCTAAAATAACACAAAATAAATTCAATACGCAATACAAACCTCAGTAACCCAATTCTCCTAATATGCAATTATTTATAACCTCTGAACTAAGAGGAAGTGGTTTGGCTAAACAGAGAAATAACAATGTTTTTATCCTAAGTAATCTATACTTTGGAGTAGAAATACTCATTTAATGCAATATGTTAATTATTAATATTTCACAAGGAGTAATCTTTATTTTTAAAAACAATGTTAATTATACCAATTTTTAGTTATAATTTGTTAATGTGAATTTGCCCAACCTAAATTCCTGTGTGCCTGGAAAATACAACTTTTTAAAAGCTACTATTAATAATTTGCAACACAGTTTACTAATTCAAATTGACATCTCAACCTACTTATCTTTAAGGTACAGAATTTAGCATCTTTTTGTTGTTAAATGGAATTCTCATTAACAATGTAAAGCATTTTCCTTTCTAAATTGTATTTTATTCAATTATCTATAACAATGCCATATACTAGTAAGCAAAGCAAGCAACATTACTTTTTTTAAATAACATCTTTAATTAAAGTTTTTGCAAAGGTAGAATATTAAACTTAAAATAGGTCTTAGTACATCAAAATACTAAGTTCTCTAATTGTATTCCAAGATGGTCTTTAAAACATAATATCCCATATATCACAGAAGAGCAACCTTGATCTGCAATGAATTTTACAAACATAATAAATATATTTACGCCATTACACATAACAGTATGTACAACAGCAGTTGACAATAGTAGCTCAGAACAGCAAAAAGGATTAGCCCTGCCCCCCAAATCATAGTCCTGATGCAGACCGGACTTATTAAGGAACCTTGACTGAAAGAGTAGTTACTAACTCAAATGTGTAGCAACTTCCCTTAAAAGAGAAGAGAAAAAGTTTTTTTGTTCCTCAAAATAAACAAAAATGTTAGTTTGGTGTGTTCTTCATTAAACCATACACAATGACAAAAGACAGAGTAAGGCAGGCTTAAAAAGGGAAGAATATAAACTTCATAGTAATTTCCATAGCATAATAGAGGACTAAAATGCAAAGCTGTTTAACAAACTCATGAGGAAACAAATAAAGCAACTATTTTTTACTAAAGAATTCAAAATCTGCTATAGCTGATTCTGACAGGTAGATGGAAGAAAGACATGAAATAAAATGAAAATGTACAAAGATGGATCAATAAACTAGTACATTGCACAAAAGCTCAAACAAAAGTTCAATATGAAATAATCGGAAAAACAGGAATTTTCTCAAGTGGAAGAAAATGCTAAGTCATAAAGAGAACTCCCAAAAGGAAATTACGTCTGTTTTCCTATACAAGGGGTATTCACCCTCTGGTAAGAATGGTGACATTATTGCTATGAGAATCAAAAATTACTCTTAGAGGGAGACAACTCTTTTCATTCCTCCATAAAAGCCAGAAAAAAAAAAATCTTTTTCACTATAGCAAAAGAAAATATTCATATAAAAGCTATATGTTATTTCCTAAAACCAGAATCTATTATGCTCATCAAGCATACATTTTAATTACTACACACTGCTCAAGTCTTGATGTAATCTTAGAACAGAGTGGCTTTGCTTTTAAAAGAGGCAACAGTGTAAATGTGACATTATGATGGCATTTTAATTAACAGAAAGAAATGTGAACATTTAAAAAATAGAAAAGCCCAATATAAAGATCCCCCTCATATAACAGACATTTTACTCTAGAAATTAATTGCACATTAAAGAGTTGTTTTAGCCATTATGTGGCACTCCACAGAAATTAAACATGCTCTCAGGCATTCAAATGGTCTGATTACACAAATGACCACCAAGCAAGAGTTTGTATACTGAAAGGCACACATTTCCATGTTTTATCTTGTAATTTTGGGTAAATTTTCTTTAGCACTGTTGATTAATGTTAATTTTTTAAAGTAAAAGGTGCCATCACCATCTGTGCAAATCTAAACAAATCCTCTCCAGAAACCATTACTTATTTTCATAGTACCAAGTCTGAACTATTTTCTGCCTTTAGATAAACATGCTACTTTCATTTTAAAATTCTGAAAGTGGAAATCCCTTGCCTTTTCAAAGGAATGACATTTCAATGGAACCTAATACGAAATGATTTGTTAAATACAATGTTAAAAGCATGATTAAGAATTCAAGTACAATAAAAGATAAGCAAGTGACATTCTTACAGCAAAAGCTACTATAATAAAACTAAAACATGCTATTTGATTAAAAAGGACACAATGTAAATAATATATAAGAGCACAATTTGGTATGCAATGTAGCTTGGACCAGCCTTCAGAATTTTCACAGGTAAAAGAAAAGCATTTGCCAAGTATACCATAATTAATATGCAATACACAGGTGCAAATACAAATGGTTATTTCCTGCTTCAAAAATAACAAAATAACTACTCTGAAAGCAGTGGTTGTTAATATTTGAAAAATAAAGTCATAAAAACAGGCCAGTAAACAACGCTACTATGAATATGAATGTCTACATAAAGGGCCCAAGACAAGCTGAATATCATACAGTAATCCAAGTTTCAGTAGCATAAAAACTACTAGATAGCCAAAGGGTTTCACTTAAGCAATACTGCAGCACTGCTGAATTTTTATAGGTAGTTCAGGTCACTAACTTCTTTATTGAGTAAATACAAACCTACTAGCAACTATATTGAAGAACAGTTGAACAACAGGACTTCAGTGATGTTACTCCCTCCCATTTCCTCTTCTCTCAGTCTCATTAATAATAATATATATTCTAAAACCTCTGTGTGCTTTGAGAGTTGCAGAATAAACAAACTTCCCCTCAAAAAACTAATTAATATAGTAAAAATAAAAACTGTATTACCAGTTATGGCAGCTAAATAAAATCTAACTACTAGCATGCTAGACACCACCATTTACACCAAAGTTTAGAACATAATTTAAAGAGATCAAGGTGGTAAGCTGGGTGGGAAGTTGAAAAAAAATTTTTGCCTTTTTTTAAAGTTAAAAGATTTGTGTTAAAAAAGAAACACTATATAATAGCTCACAGTTTTCTTCTTTGTAATGTACTTTAAAAAGTGTTTATGTGTTACTTCTGAAAACACAAAGGCAAAAGGAAGACAAAAACTGAAGATTAAAAAAATATATCAATATACAAGTAACCTAAACACATGTAAATTTTGTCAAGATAAACCATGGAAAGTTGAATTCGTTGTAAGAACACAATGGTGAAGACAAGCATTCCTGCAGTTCTCCCAGGCAGCGAATTCACACTGAACACAGCAGTGCCATATTGTTCTTCAGAGCCCCTTACAGAATACAGACCTATGCATTCTTAATATACATATTACATTTCTATTATTTTTAATATACAAGTCAAATTTCTATGCTTTCTTCCCGATGTGCAAACTGGAGCCAACGTCTTTATTTTCAATGGCCTGGAAGGGCCACCAAATGAAAGAGAGGTAACTTAGTGGCCCACCCACCTCTTCCCCCCAAATTTTCCCCTCAAATTACAAAGTTGATTTTAAAAACTTGTTGAATTAGATTTTTAAAATTCTTTACTAGTAAACACAAGAAACTTTTATAATTACTAAATTGTTTAATAAAAATCCAGGTCCTCACCACCTGCCCTATGCTAATCAATGCACAGACTGTTTACTGGATGTTTAGCTTAAAAACTAAACACATTTATAAGCACACACTTCAGCCCAACAGGAAAAGTCTACATATATTCATGTGTATACCGTTTCAGCTAGATGGTATGCTTGCAAAATAAAACTATATTCCTGAGGAGCTAGTTTGGGGTTTCTTTTTAAGGTGTGGCACTAAAAGAAACAAATTAAGTTTTTCTGTAAGGAAATTAAAGTTGTCGTTTCAATTCCACCGAACTCAGACAAGACCCAAGTCTTTAATTACATTTAGTAAGTATGAAAACCTATTTAAAATAAATATTCATTCCTGGGTCAAATTTTATCTCCAAACTATGATCACTGATAACTTTAAATCTTAAATAGATGTTTCATAAAGCTGGAAAGGAAGAGGTATATATCACTGAGGGAGAATAGCAAGTAAAAATATTTAAGACCTATTATGAGAGTTTTAAATTGTTTTCTTATACAAGTGAATTAAAATTCAACACAATTCTTACCCTTTTGTAAAAAGCTCACACGCAACTTTTACCAAATATAACCACATACAATAAGCAGTTTCAGTTCAATCTATCAAAACCGAAGTTTCTTCAGTTCATTCCAACAAGTATCTTCTGATTGAACCCAAGTTGGAGGAAGGAATATAGACAAAGCTTTACATGCTAATTACCGGTGGCAGGTACCTGTATTTAAAATCAACAATTATGGTTTTCCTACACAAAATCCCAACCCTCCCACCCAACAACCCCAGGTGCTACAGTTCCATGGCTTGCCAGTAAGTAGTGTCTATGTTGTCAAGGTCTATCTTTGTTCCAGTAGCTTTGCTTCTACTGCACTTTTCTGACATGCAGAAATGAAGTTTTGGTTGGCATATGCCCCAAGTTTCAAACTGTCCACTTTAAACTTTTTTTAAGTTTCTTTTATTTATAAAAGAAAAAAAGCAACTCTTCACCATTCCGCATCTCCAATGGCTTTGGAAAATATATAATCTCTTCCATTAAGATTCATAATGCCATCCTTGAGATGAAATTTCCATTTGTTTTTACTTCTGTGTATCTAAACGAAAACAAAATTTAAAAAATTGAGATACTATCAGAAAACAGAGAAAACAAGTAACAAAAGATCCATACACACACACACACACCCACCTCAACAAAACAGTATTTACAGTATTGTATTGACAAATTGGTTTATTTTGTTTTTGCAGAGGCAGGGTCTCCCTATGTTGTGCTGGCCGGGCTCGAGCTCCTGGCCTCATGTGATCCTTCTGCCTCAGCCTCCAAAAGTGTTGGGATTACAAGCGTGAGCCACAGCACCTGGCCTAAAAATTGGTTTCTTAATAAAGTTTAATTTCACCAAAAAACAAAAACAAAAACAAAAACACACACACACACCAAAAAAAAAAAAAAAAAAAAACCTCACTAGGTGGGTTTAAAAACAAACTTATCTGTAATTAGTACTATTTTATAGCTTTTAGTACTTGTGTTCATTAAAATAGTTAAAAAATATTTCGTTACAAAATGTCTTATCTCTCTACCAGGTTTGCATATATATTTTCAAGGTCTACCTCAAAAAGACTATCCTCCACAAAGTTTTCCCAAATCTTACCAGCTAAAACTATTCTTTTCCACTGTTAAATTCCCAATGGTATTTTCACTGTCATTTCTTACATTATTTGTAAGTAATACAATTATGGACTCACTTCTTCTACCAAAATAAAACTCCTTATAGCGCTCTCAAGACCTAACGTGGAACCTTATACATAGCAGTATTTTAAAAATACATCTAAAGGATGCTAATCATCCAGTCACTTACAGCAGATTTCAAAAACTATGTGCATCCACAGTTAAACAAAAAGAGCTGAAGGGCAGGCTCTGGGCACTCCCATCTTTGCCTTCACTTATAGTCCTTAGTTGTTTGTAATTCCATGGATTTGGTGGGGGAGAGGAGCTGTAAAACTTAATGAACTGAAGTGACCTTTCTTCCTTTTCCCAGTAAGTCACACTAATTATTTAATGCTCAATTCAAGTTCCACATCTTCTGCAAAGAAGGCCCCATGGTTCTCCCTATTCTATGATCTAAAGGTACCTAAAAAAAAAAAAAAAAAAAATCAACTAGTTCAGGCTTTCAGTTTCAGAAGAAGAAATGACAGCTTGGATAGGGTTCAATGGCTTGACCAAAGGTATACTGCTACTAAGTGACAACCATGATTTTCAAGTCTTGGTCCAGTACTTTTTACTAAATCAGTCTGTTTCATATAATAATGCAGAAACACTCAACAGGTACAGATATTTTCTTTTTCTTCTTTTTCTTTGAGACAGAGTCTCACTCTGTCGCCCAAGCTGGAGTGCAATGGTGCGATCTCAGCTCACTGCAACCTCCCACTCCCAGGTTGAAGTGATTCTCCTGCCTCAGCCTCCTGAGTAGCTGGGATTACAGGCACTCACCATCACGCCCGGCTAATTTTTGTATTTTTGTAGAAATGGGTTTCACCAGGTTGGCCAGGCTGGTCTTGAACTCCTGACCTCAGGTGATCCGCCCACCTCGGCCTCCCAAAGTGATAGGATTATGGGTGTGAGCCACTACGCCCGGCTAGGTACAGATATTTTCCAAGATCTCATTCCTAAAATTCCATGGCCTAACCTCCTAGTGCAAACATTCTTTATGACATATTCCTGGCAAATGGTTGTGCAGTGTAGTGTCTGCTTAAATACGATTAGAAACAGTAAGCAAAGAATTTCAAATTAAGTTATTCCTTTTTGGAACAGCTCTCTTGTAAAATCTTTCAGAGTTTACCCTTACTGAAATCTGCTTCTCCAACTTCCATTTATTGATCCCAGCTCTGCTTTTTGAGACTTAAAAAAAAAAAATCACTCAATCAAACAACCTTCATCTTATTTGGAAACCACTCTCATGTTCTTCTTCTGGATTCAAACTTTTCTTACTTATTAAAGCAAAACAAAGCACAATAAAGGTAAAACAGCAGGTAGGGCAGAGACTGCTGGACTAAGAGCTAATTATACCTCTGGTCTAAATACATTACGTAAATGCTAAATGTAGCATCTTAAGACTGATGACTTGAATGTCTAACAGACATACCAGACTTGGCATGTCCAACCAGCTCCACATGCAGCTTTTCCTCATCTGAACTGATGGTATCACCATCCTTCTTTCAGAATCCTCATCAAAAAATCTTGAGAGTCATTCTTGATTCCTTTCTTTTCTACCACACATCTCAGAGTCAGGAAATCCTGTTAACACTCCTCCTTCAAAACAAATCCAAGATCCACCTAGTTCTCACCAACTTTAATACCATCACCATAGGCTGAGTCACCATTATCTCCCATTTGAATTATTATAATATCTCCTTAAATAGTTTCCTTGTTTCAGCAACCTCTGCTTCCTCCTCATATTCTGCTCTCTATAAAGAAAGCAAAGTAATCCTTTCAAAATTTAAATCAGTTCATATCATTTGTCTCACTGAAACCTTCCAATAACATTCTAATTCACTTAAGAGTAACAGCCATGTCCTTACAAAATCCTTACCATCCGCCTTCCCTTACCTCTACCTCTCCACCTACTACTGTACTCTCCCCTTCCCTCACTCCAGTCCAGCCACACAAGCCTCCTCGCTGTTCCTCACATACAACAGACTCTGCCACCAGACAACAGGGCTAACTCTTTCCAAGTCTTTGCTAAAATGTCATTTTCTCCAAAGACCTATTATGACTATCCTATTTAAAACTGAAACCAAACCTGTCCTCTTTCCTTGATCTTTATTTTTCCATACCAATTATCAGCTTCTAACATATTAATCTTTTATTATGTTTTAAATAAATAAATAAATCCTAATTTATTATGTTTTAGCATCTATCTCCCCTGACTGGAGTAAGCGTCCCAACGGCAGGGACTGTTCTGTTTTGATCACTAGTGTATCTCAAGCTCCAAGAATAGTGCCCAGGGACACTATAAACAGTTAAGTATTTGTTGCATGAAAAGACCTCTGTCTCCCCTTTTTCTTTGATTTCCTATAAAGTAGTATTTATCCTACAAATGTGTATATAAATGTATTTCCAACCAGAAAGACAGTGGGCTTAACTAGCCAAAAACAAGAAAGTGATGAGTAGCCAGGAAATAGAGATTCTACAGACAAGTAAAGAAATTGACTGCATTTTGTCATAGGACAGGACAATTTGCAAAAAATAAATGTAGGAAAGTTTCATGGGCCAAATAATCCACACAGTCAACACTGAAGTCATATTGGGTAATAAATGATAAATATTTTTATATTAATAGAAGTACAAAGTCACAACTAAAAAAGCAATCCATTTACTGGCCCTAAGCCCTTCGTGAGGGAATGTTCTTAAAGCCAGGAGAAAGCCCTCTTAAATTTCCTAATTAAAAGTGTGTTAAAGCAAGTTTACCTACATCTGACGCTATTTTTGCCAAATGCTGTATCAGCCCTTATCCACCCACATGTAAGCAAGAACTCTGCCATATTATTAGGATTTAACTAAGACTCTGATTTGATTGGCAATACAAGCTTTATTAATCCCTCTATGATCTCTTCTAAAATTGACTCATTGTTGACATTCTAAAGTTTAGGCTTCAAAACTACATTCCTGAAATTCAAGTTGGCTCAAACAATATCCAACCTCACTTTACGCAGTCACAGAACACTGCTATTCTTTACTATTGGCTGAAGACATCAAGTCACCACTCCCCTCCAATCTTCAGAGCAACTCATTTGATTCTCAAAATTAGACCTCTGCAAATTTTAAAATTATTTATCATTCAGCACACTATTTAGAGCTATTTTCCACTTATTAATTTAAAACACTAAAGTAATGTCTCTGGGAGCAAAACAAACCAATTTTAACATTTAAACTATTATAAGTACAGTTTGTGCCAAAGGAGAATACAACCATTGTCTTAAAGTAGGAAGACACTTAGAAGTATATTCTTCAGTCAGGCTAAAACAAAGGTCCTCTCTTGCCTGATAAATCTGACATCTCATCATGAAATTGTGTTCTGGATAATTTGATTGCAAGGAGATCCTCTGAGACTTCCTAACAATAAAGATTTAATGGTATCTTTTGTTTTAACCTCATAGTCTTGCTCTATGTGTAAACAGAAATTACAGTTGTTATAATGCGCATGGTATATGGTTTTAAAAACAGTCTCTCAGAAGTCATTATGCACAAAACTGAACGCTGTAAAACACTCAATGTTTTACAACTCTCTTACTGTCTTTGTTCTATAACTTCACTGGTAAAAAACTAGTCTAACT
This sequence comes from Colobus angolensis palliatus, assembly GCF_000951035.1. Taxonomy (NCBI): domain Eukaryota; kingdom Metazoa; phylum Chordata; class Mammalia; order Primates; family Cercopithecidae; genus Colobus; species Colobus angolensis. Next base: position 12,541,634 of record NW_012116265.1, on the reverse strand, counting down.
CCACCTTTTTATTAGCAAATAAGATCCATAGTACTGGCATTCTCCCTATAGATCTGTTTGAAGTAAGCATGGCTACTTATCACATTCATTTCCATAAAAGCAACAGAATTAAGATTTTCTTCATCTATAAAGGAAACTTCATGCAGGGTACGAATTTTACATGTTCATAACTACATCTCCAGGGCCTAGAATAGTGTCTGGTACATTTCTGCACTCTATAAATGTTAAATAAATAAGCTTCTGTTAGAATTTTCATCATTTGGTAAAGATCTCTACTAAAATTATAAATGCAATGTAATATTTGCTGTATTATAAATTTAATGATTGCAGTTAAAAAAATATTCCAATTTAAATGTCTTAAAAACAAAAATCTCAGAAGTAATACAAATAGATGTAACAAAAATACTTAGCAGCACCCTGTTTAGGAATTAAGAACATAAGGAATCAATGGCTAGTTTTCATGGTATCTGGTTTAAAAATTCCTTAATGTGAGCAAACTACAGCAAAGTTAAATAATATTTTAAATGATTTTCAGTAAAAATGTATCTGTTTTTAGTATTGTTCATTGCCTTAGTCTTCTCCTTAATAAAACAGTTATAGAGATTCAATTGAACCCTTCTAGTTTTGAGATAGTTGAGGCTAAATAGAAAACAGAATTATCTCACTGAGTGAGCTATTACCATAAAGGACAACCTCAAAGTGGCTGTTTACTCTGCTTACAAGTTGAAAGACTATCTAAATAGAAAAAGACCGTAGCTCTTTTCATTTCATTCATAACTTATTTTTCAAATGTAAAGCTAAGAAATTAATCTTTCATTCTATTAAAATAATCCACAAAACTCTAACAGTGTTTTCATACTATTCATAATGAATTTAAGAGGTATGAATCAGCTGCGCAAATGTTTCAATAAGGCAGAAAGAATAACATAGGGAAGAAATTACAACACAAATAACGTCAGTAATCTGAAGATGACATCCTTACCTTATCATATTGGCATACAACAACATTTTCTGTGTCAAAGAGTTCCTGTCCTTCCTCATCACTCACATCATCTTCACTATTGAGGGGCTCCTACAAATAAAAGGAGAGTTCATTTATGTATTACTATAAGAAGGCCTAATATTCACTGAAAAAAAATATAGTGACCTTGATGTTCTTTGAGAACCAAATGCCGAATGCATAATATGTACGTCATGAATTTAATACTGTCAAATCAGCTGTTAAGTTTGCCAATATTACTTAAATCTTTTAAGAAATTAAATATAATTAAATTACTTAAGCTATGTAATTTGTAAGTCTGAAAAGATGTTTATGTTTATTTTCTTTTTTCTTTTTTTGAGACAGAGTCTTGCTCTGTAGTCAGGCTGGATTGCAGTGGCACAATCTCGGCTCACTGCAACCTATGCCTCCCGGGTTCAAGTGATTCTCCTGCCTCAGCCTCCCAGCAGCTGGGACTACTGGCATGCGCCACCACACCCAGCTAATTTTTGTATTTTTAGTAGAGATGGGTTTCACCATGTTGGCCAAGATGGTCTCGATCTCTTGACCTTGTGATCCACCCGCCTTGGCCTCCCAAAGTGCTGGGATTACAGGAGTGAGCCACTACACCCGGCCTATTTTTATTTTCTTTATTCTTTAAAAACAGTTCAAGAAGATAATTCTCCACAATAACTGTTTAAGATGCCTAGAAGAGGACCTAATATGAAGGTTCAAAGGAGCTAATGGCACTATGTACTACAAACCATAAAAAACAGGTAACAGTGGAGAAATTAGAGGAGAAAAGAAGGGCAATGCAATAGGCTAACAGTCTACCTTGTTGTCTTTACATTAAAGAACCTGGGGTCTAAATACAAATCAGCATGTTTAGCATGATGATGGTTATGGTAGAGGTATGAAGCAGAATTAAGACTCAGACTTTTTTTTTTCTTACAGGCAGAAAGTAGGAAATCTCAACATTAAAGAGAGTAAGGGGCCAAGATACAACCTAACTAGAGCATAAAATAACCAACCATGTTAAATTTTGCTTCAATTGAGACAGAAGATAAAAGATGTAACTGAGATTTCTAATAAATGCAGAAGAGAAGACGAAAGTAGAGAGAACAATAATCAAGACGATATTATGGACAGGCACAGGGGCTCATGCCTGTTAATTCTAGCACTTTGGAAGGCCTAGGCGGGACAATCACTTCAGGCCAGGGGTTTGAGACCAGCCAGGGAAATACAGTGAGATGCCATCTCTACAAAAAAAAAAAAAAAAAAAAAAATTAGCGAGGTATGGTGGCATATGCCTATAGTCCCACCTACTCAGGAGAATGAGGTGGGAGGATTTCTTGAGCCCAGGTGGTTAAAGCTATAATAAGCCTTAATCACACCATTGCACTCCAGCCTGGACAACAATCTGAGACTCTGTATCAACAACAAGAATCAAAAAAAAAAAAGAATTACGTCTAGATATTCTTTAACTTAAAATAGGTATCATCAATGTAAAACCAAAAAAAGTTTCTAGGCTGTGTGCGGTGGCTCACGCCTGTAATTCCAGCACTTTGGGAGGCTGAGGCGGGCGGATCACGAGGTCATGAGATCAAGACCATCCTGGCTAACACGGTGAAACGCTGTCTCTCCTAAAAATACAAAAAAATTAGCCGCACGTGGTGGCAGGTGCCTGTAGTCCCAGCTACTCGGGAGGCTGAGGCAGGAGAATGATGGGAACCAAGGAGGCGGAGCTTGCAGTGAGCCAAGCTCGCGCCACTGTACTTCAGCCTGGGCGGCAGAGTGAGACTCTGTCTCAAAAAAAAAATTTTTTTGAGGTAAAATTCTTAACAAAATTCACCATTTTAGCATTTGTACATGTACAATTCAGGTGCAATGAACGTTTATAGTATATATAACATTCACCACTACCTAGTTCCAGAACATTTCATCACTCTTATCCATTAAGCTGTCACTCCCCATTCTCCCTGTCCCCTGGCAATCTATAATCTGCTGTCTGTATGGATTTGCATTTTTCATATAAATGGAATCATATGATACACGGTGTAGTGTGGCTGATGTCTTTCACATAGCATGTTTTCAAGGTTCATCCATGTTGCAGCATATACGAATACTTCATTCCTTTTTATGGCTAAATAATATCCCACTGTTATCAGTGCATTTATCAGCTGATGAACATTTGGGTTTAGATCATTTAGGTATCATAAATAGGGCTGCTATGAACAGTCACATACAAGTTTTTGTTGAAAAACATATTTTCCGTTCTCTTGTGTATATAGTTAAGAGTGGAACTGCTGGGTCATATGGATGATTCTATACTTAATTTTTGAGGACTATCAAACTGTTTTCCACAGCAGCTGTACCATTTTACATTTCCACCAACAATGCACAAGGGTTACAATTTCTCCAAATCCTCACCAGCATTTATTTTCTCTTTCTTTTTTGAGTATAGCTATTCTAGTAGGTGTGAAGTGGTTATCTCACTGTGGTTTTCATTTGCATTTCTCTAATGACTAATGATGCTGAGCATCTTTTCGTATGCTTGTTGCCTATTTGTGTATCTTCTTTGGAGAAACGCCTATTCAAGTCCTTTGCCAGTTTTTAACTGCGTTATCTTTTTGTTGTTACACTGTTTAAGGGTTCTTTATATATTCTGGAGAGCAGATCCTTATCAAATACATGATTTGCAAATATTTTCTCCCAGCTACTCAGGAGGCTGAGGCAGGAAAAACACTCCAGTCCTGGAAGTCAAGATGCTGAGGCTGCAGTGAGCCACAATCATGCCACTGCACTCCAGCCTGGGCAACAGCGTGAGATTCTGCCTCAAAAAACAAAAATAAAAAACACCTTTTTAATCTACAAAGTCCACTTTTTCTTTGATTGCTTGTACTCTGGGTGTCATGTCTAAGAAACTGTTGCCAGCAGCTGGGCACGGTGGCTCATGCCTGTAATCCCAGTACTTTGGGAGGCCGAGGTGGGCGGATCACGAGGTCAGGAGATAGAGACCACCCTGGCTAACATGGTGAAACTCCGTCTCTACTAAAAAAAAAAAAAAATACAAAAAATCAGACGGGCATGGTGGCAGGCACCTGTAGTCCCAGCTACTCCGGAGGCTGAGGGAGGAGAATGGCGTGAACCCGGGAGGTGGAGCTTGCAGTGAGCCGAGATCGCACCACTTGTACTCCAGCCTGAGTGACAGAGCGAGACTCTGTCTCAAAAAAAAGAAAAAAAGAAACTATTGCCAAAGCTATGGAGATTTACCCCTATGTTTTCTTCTAAGAGTTTTATAATTTCAGCTCTTAGATGTGGGTCCCTAATCCATTGAGTTAATTTTTGTATATGGTATGCTGTAGGGGTCCAACTTAACTCTTTTGCATGTGGATATCTAATTGTCCAAGCATAATTTGTTGAAGACTATTCTGTCCCTACTGAACAGTCTTGGCTGATGTAAAAGTTTTGCAACAAATAGCATAAATAGCAATATTCTACCCTAAAAAGATAAACCTAAAGTTTATAGATCCAAAATGTTTGAAAAGTGAAAGAATGAAAAAAGCTGTACCTGGGAAATTCTAACCACAACAAAGCTGGTACAGCTCTATTAGTATTACACAAACAGATTTTATGGTTAACAAAAAAATTACTAGCAATAAATTAAGACATATGATCTTAAATGGTTCAATTCACTGAGAAAAAACAATGAATGTGAAACTTACATGCACCTGTTTTGAGGCTCAAAATATAAAAAGGAAAAATGGCAGAAAAACAAGAAGAAACTTATCAACTACCATAGTAGGAGACATGAATATATCTCACTCAGTAGTAAAAAATGGATCAAGTGGCCGGGCCCAGTGGCTCACGCCTGTAATCCCAGCACTTTGAGAGGCGGAGGTGGGTGGATCACAAGGTCAGGAAATCGAGACCATTCTGGCTAACACGGTGAAACACCGTCTCTACTAAAAATACAAAAAATTAGTGGGATGAGGTGGTGGGCGCCTATAGTCCCAGCTACTCGGGAGGCTGAGGCAGGAGAATAGCGTGAATCCGGGGGGCAGAGCCTGCAGTGAGCCGAGATCATGCCACTGACTGCACTCCAGGCTGGGCGACAGAGCAAGACTCCATCTCAAAAAAAAAAAAAAAAAAGAAAAGAAAGGATAAAGCACACAAAAAATATCAAGGATACACAAAGAGCATCTGAGCAAACCTACTGCCAGTATAAAAATGTAAGTCTAACAGACACATACAAGTACCAAACAGGTGCAGAAAACACATTCTTTTCAAAGCATATACAAAACCAAAACCCAAAAACTGACCAAATCAAGCAAGTCTCAAGCAATTTCAAAGGATTCACACATCACACAGATCATATTCTTTACAAACAAAACAGTTAAGTCAGAATAGAATAGAAAAGAATAGAATGGGAAAAACACATTAGAGAGAATAAAGCTAAAAGTTTAGTCTTTGAAAACACTGATGAAATCTACACACCCCTGACAAGACTGAACAGGAAAAAAAGAGATGGCACAATAATTATATTAGGAATGAAGATGACAAAGGATTCTGGCATCAAAAAGACAGTATCATGATTCACTTTATGTTAATCAACTTGAAAATTTAGATAAATATACAGGGTCCTAGAAAAACATAATTTATCAAAAAGGTCTCAAACGGAAACAAAATACTTGAAGGGCATGAGATTACTAGACCCAGGTATCTGTAGTGGCATGTTTTAACAAATATCAACAGAAGAATACAACACAATCTTTGAAAAAAAAAAAAGAGTTCAAAATAGAGGAAACATGTCCCCAAATTCATTTTATAAAGCTAATGTAACCTGAAAACCTCATAAGAGAATGAGAACAGAAAATCACAGACAGTATCTATCACTCATAAGTATCTACAAAAAAGTCCCCAACAAAATGAATTCAGTAATTGATAAAAAGAGAAATATAAAATGATCAAGTTACGCTACCCCAGGAATACAAGATTGGTTTACAAAGAGAAAATCAATTAATGAAATTCATATAAACAACATTACAGTGAGAAATTGTACAATCAATCATCGCAGAAAAACTGTTTAATCAAACGCAACATCCGCTTATAGTTTAAAAAACAAAGCAATGCAAAGAAGGAAATGTACTTAACCTGATGAAGATATCCATTAAAAAAAAAAAAAAAACCCACAATGAACATTAAACTTAACAGTGAAGCATGGAAAAGATTAATTTTCAGTTTCAGAAGAAGAGAACGGTGCCTGCTATCATCATTTCCAATCAATATTGTTCTGGAAGGCGTAGCCAACAAGCCACAAAAAACTGCCATTCTTCACATAAGATGTGAATGTCTACACAGAAGATATAAAAGAATCTACAGATACATTATGAGGACTAACAAAAGACATTAGGAAGGTGGCTGGTTCAAGGATGAATATCAAACGCTCTACATATTTCCATACTACCAATAAACAACTGGAAAAGGTAATGAAACATGTTACTTAGAGTAGCATTCAAACTATAAAGAATTTAGGGGGGAATATGGGCAAGTTCAATAAGCACTTCCACACAAAACACAGTATCAAATAAATACACAAAAAGAGGCTAAAATTCCTAAGTGAGGAAATGCTAACTAAAACCGAAATGAAATACTATTTTCTACCTACCAGACCAGCAAAAATTAGGAAGCCTGACACTATCAGGTATTGGTAAGGCGGTATGGACATCTGCACAATTATGTACTGAATGGCAGAAGTGATTTGGCACTTTATTGTAAAGTTGCAGAAGTGCATGCCTTAGGAGCCAGAAGTTCAATGTTTAGGTATAAAATTTAGAGAACCTCTTGCATTTGTGTTCCCAGAAGACATACACTACAATATTTTATAACTGTTTGTAACAGTAAACGATTAGAAACAATCCTGATGTCCACTGGATTAGAAAAACAGCAATGAAAATAATTATAGCTATATGCAACAACTTGGATAAACCTCAGGAATATTATTTTGAGGGAAAACAAACAACTTGCAGAAGAATATGTAATTACTTCACTTATGTTATAAACATGCAAAACTAAACAATAAGCTATTTAGGAATATAAATATATATGGTAAAATATAAAAGCAATTAATAATCAACACAAATGTATGAGCAAAGGTACTCTGATGGCCTAGGAAAGAATATGGGATTAGGGAGAGGCACCCAAGGTGCTTTAAATAATGGAATTTTATTTTAACCAGATGGTGGGCACCAGGATGATTTTTATCTTGAAACATTTCTATTCATTTGTGTCTATTCAATATTCAATAATAAACTATGTTTTCTTTAGGGAAAAAAATTACTTAATTTAGAAGAACTTTGTACTAAGAAACAAGAAGACTGCATTTTAGGCTAACGAAGGCAATTAAAATGAAAACTGTGGTGGGACAAATAGTTTTTGGAACCTAGTAACTAAGCTGGAATAGTGAGGAAAACAAAGGCATACTTATATGCTTCTAGAAGAACACAGACATTAAGGGTACATAGGTTTTTAAGGAAGTGGTACAGAACATGGACCAAAAGATTTTAAATATTTAATAAATTTGTGACATTTGGTTCTTGAGTTTGCTCTCTCCCCAAATGTTGCCATGCTTTTTAAATTACTGAAGCAAAAGATTAACCACATCTATTTATCTACCAATGTCTTATGTTTAAGCCACATTATAAATGCGTAAGCCAGTTAGAATTACCTGTACTCTTTACTACACATATTAATACAATTTAATTTGTTATAATTTATTACCAGCTATATGAAATAGTTACATTTTATGAAGATAAATATAGCCAGAATATAAAAACCTTAAAGTTAAATCAATCTAACTTTATCTCTAAAATCTTACGTTGTAGAGCACCTAACAGTCTCTGAAAAAATAGGATATAATTTATCAGTTTTGCACCAACTAAAAATGGAAATAATCAAGTAGATTATCATTGTAAGTATTTTACTAGAAACTTACTTCTTCCACCTGCCCATCTTCAGCTCCATCTTTCTCTTTGTCTTCCTCCTCATCATCATCATAGTCTTCTTCTTCATCTTCATCTTCTTCAGACGATGTATCCCCAGTTCCATCAACTTGTAAGACCAATGGAGCTTGTGTTTGAGCAGGCTGGGCCTGTGGTTGCTGCTGGCCAGTTGCAGTTATCTGTGCTTGGGCTGGTGTAGGTGCTGCCACTGTCGTAGGTATAACTTGAGTCTTATTTCCTGTAAATAAGATTTGCTGAGGCTGGATGATGACACCTGTCTGTGGTGAAATCCCTCCAGGAAGAGGAGCCAGTACCTAAAGCAAAAGAAACCACGTAACAGTAACTAGTTAAGAGGATCAAGTACGGTACACAGAAATAGGAACAAATGCTGAAGTTTTAACTGAACATACAGTTAAAACTACCAAAGTACAAAAGCAATGTTTAACTAGTGTAGTGACCCACTAACTTTCTACTTTATCAAATTTCTGGAAAATAAGGATTTTCTAAAGATAACTGCTTCATTCACTGAGCACATACTATGTATATGCCAGATACCAGGCCAAGAGTTATACACTGCCTTCACACGAAGAACACTGGACTGAGAATCTGAAAACCTGGGTCTACCTTTCTTTTTTTTTTTAGATGGAGTCTCGTTCTGTCACCCAAGCTGGACTGCAATGGTACAATCTCAGCTCACTGCAACCCCTGCCTCCTGGGTTCAAGCAATTCTCCTGTCTCAGCCTCCTGAGTAGCTGGGACTACAGGTGCGTGCCACCATGCCCAGCTAATTACGTATTTTTAGTAGAGAAGGGGTTTTACCATATTGGCCAGGCTGGTCTCAAACTCGTGACCTCCTGATCCGCCCACCTCCCAAAGTACTGGGATTACAGGCATGAGCCACTGTGCCTGGCCAACCTGGCTCTACTTTTGTCTAAAGTCAGACATAAATACAGCAGAAGCAAGTCATTTAACTCCTCTTGGCCTCTGCCATTTCACTGTCAGACTAGGATTAATGGTTCTCAACCCTGGTTGCAAATAAGAACCACCTGGCAGCTTAAAAAGTACTGATACTTTGGTCACACCACTAATATTCTGATTCAGTGTGAGATAAAAGCTAATTATTTTTCTAAAAACCACTAGATCAGATTTCTGAGGTTCCTTTCCAGGTTCTGCATCTAAGATTCTAAAGTAAGCCACAGCTTAAAAAAATATACACTAACAAATATTAACTATACATACTATACGTATTACAATAAAGGAGGAGGACTGGATGCTTATTACTTGTCATCAGGTTCAAGGAATGCAAAAATAAGACAGAATTTCCTTTAAAACGCTTACACATGGTGTAACAGTACAAAAGACCAAAAAAAATGGTAAAATAGACAAAGCACTAACAACTCAAAAAGAGACAAGACATAGTACAAATATGACATAGTATTATGGGAACACAAAAGTGTGTACCAAATCCAACTTGGGGGACAAAGCATGATCAAATATTACCTATATTATTAGTAAATAATATTTGAGTTTCTGTTTTTGCTTAAAAGCAGCGGTCCCCAATCCCTGTTAGAAACCAGGCTGCACAGCAGGAGGCGAGTGGTGGATGAGCCAGCATTACCACCTGAACTCTGCCTCCTGTCAGATCAGCGGCAGCATGAGATTCTCATAAGAGCAGGAACCCTACTGTGAACTGCACATGCAAGAATGGAGGTTGTGCACTCCTTACTCCTGATGGTCTGAATTAAAAGTTTCACCCTGAACCCATCCCTGCTGCCGAGTACGTGGAAAAACTGCCTTCCGCAAAACTAGTCCCTAGTGTCAAAAAGCTGGGTGACCGCTGCTTTAAGGAGATTAGCCAGGTTTTTCTATTTGTTTAGGGGACGTGCAGGGAGTTGCCAGACGGCATTCTTAAGAGACGTGTAACATCAAGTGAAACCCAGAAGTGAAAGCAGTACATAATTTTGGAAAGATGTAAATAAACTGGATTAATATTACTGATCTGATCTTGTCTCTATCGTCACACTATTTTAGTGACATTTAAAAAAGAGACAGACACATAAACAAATAAAGTACATAAGTTCCTCAAGAAAATAACCATTCCTCTTTCATTTTAGTGCTCACAGCACAAGAATATAACACAAGTAGATCCAAGTGTTTATTCTGATGTAAAGGCAGCTAAAGAAAATACCTGGGAGCATGGCAAGAAATAAACCTGCAGAGTTCAAAAAAACAAGATCCACAAAAAGATCTTATAAACCATGTTGAGTTGTTTAGGCTTTTCTCAGTAGGCAATAAAAAGCTGTTAAAAGGTTGTAAGATTTTTAGAAAGATACGCCAGGCGCAGTGGCTCACGCCCATAATCCCAGCACTTTGGGAGGCCAAAGCAGGCGGATCACCGGAAGTCAGGAGTTCAAGACCAGCCTAGCCAACATGGCGAAACTCCGTCTCTATTAAAAATACAAAATTTAGCTGGGTGCAGTAGTGCGTGCCTGTAATCCCAGCTACTCAGAAGGCTAAGCAGAGAATCACTTGAACCCAGGAGACGGAAGTTGCAGTGAGCTGAGATTGTGCCATTGCACTCCAGCTTAGGCGACAGAGCGAGACTCTGTCTCAAAAAAAAAAAGAAAGATGACTATAAAACAGCCAGGTTAGGAGGGCACAAGATGAGTGGCAGAGAAACCATTAAGGAGACAACACAGTATTTACTGACAAATTATGGACACTATGAACTAAGGAAATGAACAAAGAGGCTGAGAAAAAAAACAGTGTCAAACATATTAAGGGACTGCAACCATGGCAAAACTGCAGTTAAAGAAAAAAAAAGGCCGGGTGCAGTGGCTCACGCCTGTAATCCCAGCACTTTGGGAGGCCAAGGTGGGTAGATCACAAGGTCAGGAAATTGAGACCATCCTGGCTAACATGGTGAAACCCCGTCTCTACTAAAAATACAAAAAATTAGCCGGGCGTGGTGGTGGGCACCTGTAGTCCTAGCTACTTGGGAAGCTGAGGCAGGAGAATGGCGTGAACCCAGAAGGCAGATGTTGTAGTGAGCCGAGATTGCGCCACTGTGCTCCAGCCTAGGTGAAAAAGCAAGACTCCATCTCAAAAAAAAAAAAAAAAGAAAAAAGAAAAGATATTAGAGGTAAGGAAAAGGGAGGATTCTACACACCCAGTTCCAGAAAACAGAGTAAGCATCATAAAACTAGAGTCATGTCTGTCTCATTCACTCCTAAATCTCATGACCCTTATAAATAGCCCGAGACTCAGTAACTGCTTATTGAATAAAGGCCAAATGAACAGCTAACAAGGCTGGAAGGAGAGTGCTGCCAGTTTTGAGGGGATGATGAAAGATGGGCAGAGACAACAGCAATTTTTTAATACATGTTTAATACATGTTGAATCTAAGTTAAGCTGTATACAGGAGAAATTAGAAACAACTGGGTGTATAGCACTGAAGAAGAGTCTTTTGTGCATATAAAGAGAGGGAAAGTACCCAGGGAACACATACAGAAGAAAACAGAACCCCATACTGATCATAATAGATTATTTTACCTGCTGTATAACAGGAGCTTGTACTCCACCAGGCTGCATCTGTGGTATCACCTGTTGTTGTAGAACCACTGACTGCTGAGGCTGAAAGATATACTGGGCACCATTGGCTGCTCTGACCACCTGAAGAAGCTGGCCTAAAGCAAAAAACATGCATTCCAAATTATCATTTTAGCAATGACCATCTCAAAAGAAATGAATTCATATTTAATTTCATACCACCAAAGGCACAAGAAATTATCAAGAAAACTAACAATTTTATTAAAGACTATCATTCATACACAGTATGCATAATCCTCCCCTTCTCGCCATGTTCAAATACATTCCTTAAAATGCTTTATTTTTTATATTTACATCCTCATTCAGCTATTTCCAACAAGGTTTTAACAACAGGTTATGAGACTTGACTAAAGCTTACATTATCTTTGCTAACCTTAGGAGTCAAGAAAGAGCAGTAAAATCAGACACTTTGGGAGCTGTTCATTTTTAAAGCTTTAAAGGAACAAAAGTTTAACAGTTCATTTAATATCTTGAACCAAACAAAGTACCACAGAACTTTGCTTCAAAATTGGTAAAAGCCATAAAAGTTCGCTAACCAGTTATCATCGTCATACAATTCACACAGAATCAAATTCCCCCAATATGTTCCTTTAGATAACCCAGAATCTTGAATTGATTAAAAAGCAAATTACATCTTATTAAATATGTAGCAAGATAACCCCTAATTTCACAAATTTACAATAACAAAAATAAGATACATACACAGAATACAAAATAAATAACTATATAATCAAGATTACAGGGGACACTTAAAATCCATGTAAATAAATTTTTCAAGTACTAATATGCCAAAACACATGAGCTAGACATTGGTCTTTTGTCAATGAAGAGATACTACATATAATAATAGCATACAATAAATTTGCTCTTAATATGCTCTAGGAATTACTTTGATATCACAAGTTCAAATAAGTTTAATACTCACTTGGCATGGTAAATGTGTTTAATAAAAAACTAAGTATTTTTATATAATCATACTTCAATAAAAGGGTTATCATGCACAGATCAAAGGTTCAAGTACAATTCTCATCTTCTTTACTGTATCCTCAACGATTACAGTTGTATGTATTACAGCCCTCAAAGTTATTTTAATAACCTAAACCAAATGGTAAAAGAAATATTAGTATTTTCCGTCTTTCAAAGAAGACAAAACCTAAGGGCTAGATAGTACAATTTTTTTAATTACATTTTAAAATGGTTCCATCATTCCTAATTACCTGAATTTGTTAGTATCTGCTGAACAGGAGTCACACCTGCAGGAAGTGCTAAGGTAGCAGCCGTAGCAGCAGCACTCTGAAAAAGACAAAGAAAATATATCAAAACCACATACATATATAATACTATCTGTTTATCTCTAGCATATTTTAATAATATATGAAACTTTTTGTTTAGAATATATCAAAATTTAAAAAATCTAGTAAGGCTAAATCCCCATTTTATAAAATGGTACAAGACCGACCAACCTAGCCTAAACAACCTACTAAATTATTTTAAGCTGTTAAATACAACAATATAATTGGTTTTTTTCCCCTAGAGAAGGTGCTCTAAGTAAATCTCACAGGTACTGTAGCTTTTTTTTTTCCTTCTTGCCCCATCAATCTTCTTTAAGGTACCAAGCCTTCCTATACTTAATCTAACCTATACACTTTTAGACAACACCCACATTAACAATGCTGTACAATATATGAAATAGCTATTTCATTACTGCTTCCTTTCCCACTGTTTCCTTATCCCCATTTCCTTGAGGTAGAAGTATAATTGTCTACTTTTTAGAATTCTTAACTTTTAAAATTTCTACTAAAATCAACAGATATCTATCAAGAACACTGTATCAGAAGACTTCACAGGGAGTATAGCTGAAAATTCTTCTAAGATGTCATATTTGCAAAGAAAAAAAGGGACATATTGGCATTATATTCTAGGTGAAACATGTATTAAGAACCGATTAATACAAAAATTCTGTAATTCTTAAGAAAAGCCACACCAGGCACAGTGGCTCACACTTGTAATCCCAGGACTTTAGGATGCCCAGGCAGGCAGATCGCTTGAGCTCAGGAGTTTGAGACCAGCCAGGGCAATATGGTGAAACCCTTCTCTACAGAAAATACAAAAATTAGGTGAGCTTGGTGGTGCACACCTGTAGTCCCAGCTACTTGGGAGGCTGAGGTGGGAGGATGGCTTGAACTTGGAAGGTGAGGTTGCAGTAAGCTGAGATTGCGCCATTGCACTCCAGCCTGGGCGACAGTCACAAACTTTAATTTCAACATTTTGAAATGAAGTTAGTATGTGACACTTAAGTTATAAAGATATACACGGGATTATATTATGAATTTCTTTAAATCCAAGACAAATTCTTGACTTCCTGGAGAGTTCTGGAGTTTTCTCCTCCTGTCCTCCCACAAAGAATTATGCCATTCTCTTGTTTTTTATTCTGTACGTTAAGTATTTTCCTGTATCCCACTAGAGCTACACATTTTGGTAGCTTTTTCCCTCTCTTTTCAATCTTTTTTGGGTACCAACCATCCATACATTCAATCTAATCTACACATTTTTAGAACTACCCATATCTAGAAGAGCTTAAAAAAATAAATATAACTGCTTTGGAAATGCTAGTGTCAGAGAAGTCAACAAACTTGGAAAATTATTAAACTGAGTTAATAATTCAACTACTGTCTAGTCTGGGGTCTAGGTATATAGCTTTCCAAGAAAATAAACTTGTTGCCACTTGACAAACGTAAGTAATTTCTACAGCTTGGGCCTGAAATGCCCACTGTGTCTCCAGAATTTAACTATAGCCCACCAGGTTGATCCGTGTTTAAGTTGAATACTCAATTATCCAATTAAGATAAATCTTGTCTATATAAGCAAATTAAAGGTTATCTAAGTTTAAGGAAAATATTAACCACCACATACTATTAAGAAATATTTAAAAACAAAAAAACAACACAAATATTATTTAGAAATATCAAGGGCCTATAATTCGTATTCTGAAAGATAACAATTCTTCCTCTACCAGCAAACCGACATAATAGTTTCTATATAGAATACATGACCCAGTAACTACCTGCAGACCCCCCACAAATTCAAGCTGCATAACAGGTATTTGCTGAGTCATGTACCATACACAAACCACCTTATACTTAATAACTATTAAAATTTCTTCTTGTATTCCACAAAACAGCCCAAACAGAAATAATGCATTAGACCAATCATTTCATAAAAATGAACTGAAAACAATGGTTTAACAGAAGTTCCCTGAAATAGCCTTCCACTATTATTATCTCACATTTTTATGATTAGTTCATTTCTAAAGCAAACAGAGCCATTAAAAAGAACAAATTATTTTTGAATATTTTTTAATCAGAAGTAATAATGCAAACCCACAAAAACCTAAAACACTTTCATTGGTACAAAGCCTATACTGATTATGTTCAGAAATACATGAAGGAAACACTGACTAAAAACAAGAGTAAAATGTAAAATATACAGAAATGTTATATCAATTTTCCTGAATAACTGACCTATAATTTGTTTAAATACATATGCTCTTTAGAATAAAGGAGACTTAACCAGTAGTAGAGATGGACCACTAATTTTTATCCCAGAAATAATTTATTAATTCAAAATTCTCTCCCACAACATTTAAAATTCTTTTATATGTTAACGAAGATTCTGCCAAAATTTGTTTTAAAATAATGCGAGTTATTCCCTAGGATACAGTCTTAATAACATCAACTGCAATATGCAACAGATAGTGAGACTTTTTTTTTTGTTTTTTGAGACGGCGTCTGGTCTGTCACCCAGGCTGGAGTGCAGTGGCTGGATCTCAGCTCACTGCAAGCTCTGCCTCCTGGGTTTATGCCATTCTTCTGCCTCAGCCTCCAGAGTAGCTGGGACTACAGGCGCCCGCCACCTCGCCCAGCTAGGTTTTTGTATTTTTTAGTAGAGACGGGGTTTCACCGTGTCAGCCGGGATGGTCTCGATCTCCTGACCTCGTGATCCGCCCGTCTCGGCCTCCCAAAGTGCTGGGACTACAGGCTTGAGCCACTGCGCCTGGCCGAGACTTTTTTTTTTTTTTTTTAAGAGTGGAGGTTAAAAAAAATTGGGGCCTGAGATTTAAAACGGAGTTTTTTCCAACAAAAAATCTTGTGAGAAGTAACGGGCATGAAATTTATTCTCATGTAAACGAAATGATTTTAGTAACTAACTACAAATACAAAGAGTTGATATTTGTACTTGATATTTGTGAATTTAAAAACTTTAAATTTGTGTATTTAAATTTGTGTACTTTAAATTTGTGAATTTAAAAACTGCAATTTCTACTATCATGTAGAAACTTTGAATTCTGCCACAGTATGAATATGTGAGGCTGGTAATGTGTAGGAGGAAGTCATTTGCCTAGTGGGTAAGCCCTTCTCATCTGGCTTATAAACCACAAATGAGCTTTGTGATTCACTATCACTCACAAAGTAGAACTGATCTTTTCATATACTGCTTTTTTAAAAAAAAACTTGAGGCTGGGTGTGATGGCTCACACCTGTAATCCTAACACTTTCGGAGGCCGAGGTGGGCGGATCACTTGAGATCAGGAGTTGGAGACCAGCCTGGCCAACATGGTGAAACCCCGTCTCTACTAAAAGTACAAAAAAATTAGCTGGGTTGGTGGCATACACCTGTACTCTCAGCCACTCAGGAGGTTGAGGTAGGAGGATCACTTGAACCTAGGAGGCAGAGGTTGCAGTTAGCCAAGATCGCGCCACTGCACTTCAGCCTGGGTGACAGAGCGAGACTCCATCTCAAAAAAAAAAAAAACTTGAATGGAAAAAAAAAAAAATCTCATTCCTAGTACTAACTACTTACGTAGGCTAAAAGATCTTTTTACAAATATTGATTTTTTCTCCTTTAAATAAAATTTTGGCTGAAGAATGAAACGTAAGAACTGAGTCAACACTCAATGAAATTAATGGTCTGTATATTTTAAACAGAATAAAGAAAAACCATTTATAAGGAAGTATTGAACCACTCTGTATTTTAATGTTTTATCCAAAAAAAAAAGAAAACAACTTCAAGCATACAGGTAAAGATTTTCTAAGGATCTGAAGAGGTTCTTTCAAGTTCACAGTTAAACTATACTACATTTGTTGAGAAATATTATATGTCTGAAATGTAATTTGAAAATGAGTGAGGACTTGTCAAGTTTAGTGGATAGTCCTCAGAAATATAAAACTTCTAATGTAACTCAACTGGTTAAAATTTATTCTATGGTAATTTACACACTATAATGACTTATTAGACTACACTATGGTTAAGTCAAAGCAATATTTTTAAATGCTTGATTTTAAAAATAGTTATACTGAACTATCCAAACAGTTCATCTTCATTTTTTAAAAGTTCACAATTCTTAGCCTTCCCACCTTCTTGCAATTACTAGGTCTCCTGAAACAGAACCATACTTGGCATTATAAGTTTGGTAGGTACCCTAAAACTTTTTTGGAAATAGTAGGGAATGGAGTAACTCTCACAAAGCACCATTATTTTGGTATTCTTAAACAATTCCATAATTTTATGAACCTTAATGTCTAGGTACCAAGCTAAACTTCAGATCCAATATTCAGGAAACTAAAATAGCTGTTCTGCCTGAGTCTTCAATAAACTTCAAGTTGTTAATATATGACATATATAGGCATAATCACAATTTGAGTTAGAATTAAGTACAGCCAATCAAACTGCTACATTCTGAGTCTTACCATGTTTGATGCATTCATATGCTGTATCAACTTAGAATCTGGAACAATAACTTGTGGTGCTGTGGCTACAAAAAAAACAAGTACACATGTAAACAAGGAACCATGAGGCTATTTTCTGATCACAAGAACACTTTACATACAATGATGAAAACTTTTTTCATGTTTTCCATGTTTTCTGCACTCAAATACTTTCAATCATTTGATTTCAGGTCAGGACATTTATACGGCAAATAACAGCTGTGATATACCCACCCTATACTAGAAAACACAAATATTTAAGCCCAGGCGTGTTGGCTCACACTTGTAATCACAGCACTTTAGGAGGCCAAAGCGGGCGGATCACTTGAGGTCAGGAGTTTGATACCAGACTGGCCAACATCATGGTGAAACCCCATCTCTACTAAAAACACAAAAAAATTAGCTGAGTGTCAGGCTGAGGCATGAAAATCACTTGAACTCGGGAACTGGAGGTTGCAGTGAGCCGAGATCATGCCACTGCACTCCAGCATGGGTGACAAGGCTCCATCTCAAAAAAAAAAAAAAAATTTAAGTGACAATTCCTAAGGATGCAAGGGAATTTAGGAACATGAAGTAGTGAGTTACTTAACACCTAAACATACACACATACACAGTTCTATGCATTCTTAAGTAAACTGGATATTTTCAAACATAATTTTGTCTTAACTCAAGGTTAACTGTTTTACTGATACAATGTTCACTGTTGCAATGAGTTACTAATCCAATAAAAGTAAGCTCAAAAAGTTGTGACTAGTTTTTGAAATCTACATAGTCCTTTTCTTCCAATATGACAGTTGACAGACTCATGCTACTTTCATCAGCTGTTTAAAAAATACAAATCAGCCAGATGCGGGGATGCATGACTGTAGTTCCAGCAACTCAGAAGGCTGAGGTGGGAGGATCGCTTGAGCCCAGGAGTTCTGGGCTATAGTGCACTATGCTGATTGGGTGTCCAACTAAGTTCGGCATCAATATGGTGGCCTCCTGAAAGCAGGGGACCACTAGGTTGCCTGAAGTGTGGTGAACCGGCCCAAGTTGGAAAAAATACAAATCAGAAATAATGGCAATGTTATTTAAGCATAAAAGGAATTAAATGTTTGATTCCGCAAATTTCAGAGAACAGACGGATAACTCCATTATCCCAATATTCTCTGAGCGAAGAAAATCATGTTTTAATTTATGATGACCTAAAATCCTAATGCCAGCTCTGAAGGCAACAGGAAGAACAGTCATCAAAAAATAATAAAAGGATAAAATTATTTGATACAAAGTATACACTAAAATTAGGTATGAAAATTACCACTAGATATCAACAGTAAAATAACCCAAATAGACTCTTCTACTGTGTACCATTACCAATTTTAAGACACATATATATACTGTCAAATGAGGCAAATAAGTAACTAAATGATCACATTAAAATGAACTTTTCATCTACTTCTAGTGTCCTCTCCCATAAAAGTAGATGCACTGAATTAGAATGCTCAGAAAGTTTTATAACTGAATAGATGTGTGCCATGAGAGAAAATAGAGATCAAGTTTCTTAGCCTTTTCTGGGCTCAGATCTTCCTCAGCTGTGAAACTGAGCCAAGGGCTATTTTACAAAGCCCTTATAAGGTGCCAGTGAAACAGTATCTATAAAATGACTTGCAGCTGGGCGCGATGGCTCAAGCCTGTAATCCCAGCACTTTGGGAGGCCGAGACAGGCGGATCACAAGGTCAGGAGATCGCGACCATCCTGGCTAACATGGTGAAACCCCGTCTCTACTAAAAAATACAAAAAACTAGCCGGGCGAGGTGGCGGGCGCCTGTAGTCCCCGCTACTCGGGAGGCTGAGGCAGGAGAATGGCGTGAACCCGGGAGGGGGAGCTTGCAGTGAGCTGAGATCTGGCCACTGCACTCCAGCCCCGGGCGACAGAGCGAGACTCCGTCTCAAAAAAAAAAAAAAAAAAAAAAAAAATGACTTGCAGAGTACAAAGCACTATGGACACAGTCTATGAATATTTGCTTTTTCTTAGCTTTAATCCAAGAAATATAAATTAAGATATGTTATATATCCACGCTTAACTTACAATAAATCTAATTCAGTCCATTTAGGCTTACATAAATTACTACGGAACTGAATTTTCAGATTGCCAAAGTATACAAAAGACTCTAGAATTTAAGATATATTTTAAAAACTAATCTGAAACATGTCTCTGAAAGAACATGTTTCATAGAGAAAGCAAATAACTATTTTACCATATAAAATAATAAAGCCCTTAGTAAATAAACCTTTTAGGTTTAACTTATTTTAGGAAATCCATCACTACATAGCCTTTTCAAAACTAAATAGTAATATAACTTAGGCTTTCAATTAGTAAATTACTTGTCTACCATTACTCTACATATACAACCTACATTTTATACAAATTTATATACATTTACATACACCCACACCCCTCAGCCAAGAGAAAGGGGAAAAAAAGCCCCAAATCAACATAGGAGTTTTTGTTTGTTTGTTTATTTTTAGGTTCTCCATGCGCCCCTTAAAAGACAAGATCCAAGAAATGTAGAATATTTCTCTTCTTTCATAATGACAAACTTAATTTCCAAGTCATAAGTAGGAAAACAAATCCAGTCTCACCTTGCTGTGATGCAGGAATAAGGACCTGCTGGGTCTGCGCTTGCTGAGGTACCGTCTGCTGAGGCTGAGCTTGCTGATGATGGTGATGGTGGTGATGCTGCTGCTGCTGGGGTTGATGCTGCTGTTGAACTTGCAGTAGAAGCTGCTGCTCTTCTGAATGAAATCCATCTACTGCCCTGGACTGCATTAGTTTGTTTTCCCATAACTAAGGCAAAGAACATTAAAGATTTCTAAGTGAAAAATAACTCTGGACAGATGAACACAACAGTTTTATTAATCTCTTTATAAAGTTATTCCATTTTAAAAACTGATACAGACACAGAAATACAACAAATCTATAATTCTAACCCAAGTGTAAACAATAACAAAAACAAAATTTTAAAGTATCAAACCTCATTTCTGCCACATCGGAGTACTGGAGATTTTGTTTCTTTTTCTATCTTCAGTAAACTTTCTATAGTAATTCCTTAATCAGCAGCTATTATTTAGCAATGAGTTTCATATAAGCTACTTCTTTAGTAATCAAAGATTATCCTTTATAATATCAAAATCATTACTAAACTATTTTTATATGGAACTTTTTCCTTATAAAAATACAAAATATAAAATTTTCTGCTTCAACATAAAAAACATAAATTCTCAAATAACATACAAAATATAAATTCATTTAGAACAGTGAGAAACATAGAGATAATCCCCCAAAGAAGAAAAGCCTAACTTTCCATCTGTCCAATCCTACAGAAAGAAAAAGAACCAGCGATGCCTGAAGGTCTTAGTAGTTATCCCAACACTTCTTGAAATGTCCTTCCTTCTTCCATTATGCCAATTGGCAATCCTTTTCTGTTCAGCCATTTCTATTTTCTCATTTCACCTTAGGTTCTATGATAGGAAAAAATCAGAATGGACAAAAAGAAAGAAAGAAAACATGTGCAACGATTTCATTCTTCTACCTAACACATTTCCTCTCTACCAGGTTTAGTGTTCATTCTGGAGCCTTAACCTTATAAGAAACTAGCCAAAAAGGCACAAACTATTCCCTGAAAATGCAGATAAAACTTCATTCAGTCATTCTGCACACAAGGCTCTATATATACTTTGTCTTCTCTTCCAAGATTTGCTCTTGGGATACTGCCTAATTGACCTTAAGCTTCTATCAGATCCTTTGCCTAACTGACCTTAAGCTTCTATCAGATCCTTCAAGAACGTCCCTTTGCCATACAGAGAGTTTTTTATTTTATTATTATTATTTTTTAATTTAAGAAATAGAGACAAGATCTCACTATGCTG
Organism: Colobus angolensis palliatus; assembly: GCF_000951035.1. Taxonomy (NCBI): domain Eukaryota; kingdom Metazoa; phylum Chordata; class Mammalia; order Primates; family Cercopithecidae; genus Colobus; species Colobus angolensis. The sequence continues at coordinate 12,520,367 of NW_012116265.1, read as the reverse complement.
CCCGAGCTGGTCTCGAACTCCTGGGCTCAAGCAATCTGCCCGGCTTGGCCTCCCAAAGAGCTGAGATTACAGGCATGAGCCAACATGCCTGGTCATACTCCGTAGAGATTTTTTATAATCTCCTAACCCTTCCAATCATTCCCGACATTCTAGATTTGTTGTCTTGATGCTAGTAACAATTCCACTAAATCTCTAATGGCTTACTGAAAAAGCAAATATTAAGGTCAATTTCCTAGGGAATCCTACTGGCAGGCACAGTATTTAGATTTACCTGAAGTCTATTCTTAGAGAGATGGTAACAAGATCTATCTCACTGGTTGTTGAGGATTAAATGGCGTATCTATGTAAAACAATTATCAGTGTTACATAAAATTGGTGATCAAAATATATTATTATTGGTGGCAATGGTGGTGGCATTAACTGTTTAATAAAGCCTTATACCATAAGTCAAGAACCCAGTTAGTCCTGGTTTGGCCACTTATGTAACCTAATAATTTATCTTTCTTAGGCTTCTTTTTTTTTTTTTTTGAGACAGAGTCTCGCTCTATCGCTGGGGCTGGAGTGCAGTGGTCGGATCTCAGCTCACTGCAAGCTCCGCCTCCCAGGTTTACGCCATTCTCCTGCCTCAGCCTCCCGAGTAGCTGGGACTACAGGCGCCCGCCACCTCGCCCGGCTAGTTTTTTGTATTTTTTTTAGTAGAGACGGGGTTTCACCGTGTTAGCCAGGATGGTCTCGATCTCCTGACCTCATGATCCGCCCGTCTCGGCCTCCCAAAGTGCTGAGATTACAGGCTTGTCTTAGGCATCTTCTTTACCCAAAAGGGGAACCAATCGGATTAGATTACTTCTAAACTCACTTCCAGTGAATAAATTTAAGTCTCTGCTAATCCCAGGCGAAAGACAGCTAGCTTCCTCCCGTAGTAACAAGCACTACTTTTTGAGAGCCCATGTTGTGTCTGATTCATCTCTGTAAAGTGGGCATCTAGCATAGCGCACCATCAAAATAGATACTCACATGCTAAATAAAACACATTATGACTAACGTATTATATATAGTAAGGCTTCCAAACAGTCTGTTATCACTCAAACCTTCTACATCTTCTCCTCTCTTCCAAAACAAAACAAAGCCTGTTTCTTGTGAGCCAAAAATCAAGGTGAAAAAAAGTCTTATTAATGCTTTGTTTAAAAAGTGTTTTAAATTGTAATTTTCTACACTTTATGCTTCACTTTTATCACCTCCAATTGGTTTACCCACAGCAATCTAGACCCACCACTTCAACGAAGCTCCCATGATAATGGCAAATATTAATGAATACACATTATGTGTGGCTAAGTACTGGGCACCATGACTCACCTAGACTCCCGTGTAAATGACCTAGGAGTCACAATCCACCCCAACAGCCTACCATTACCGTCTATTCTGATTCACTGTTCCAATGTATCTTTATGACACGGCCCTGGTCCTTTCTGCGCAGCAGTACTGCAAACAGTAGTAACGCAGTGACTGAGCGCTTGAGTTTCCTGCATCAAGTCATACAGTCCACAAATAATTATGTCCTATATGCCAAACATTGTTACAGGCATTGAGAAGACACTGTGAACAAACCTGAGAAAAATGCTTGACCTTACAGAGCAGACATTCCAGTGTACGCTTGCCCTTCCGATCTATCCTCTATACATCAGTGATCCTCAAAATGCGGTTCTAGACCCAACATCAGCATCACCTGGATACTTGTTAAAAATACTGAATCAGCAGCTCTAGGGGTAAAACCAGAAATCTAATTTAACAAACTGTTCATTCAGGTTATTCTGATGGATGCTAAAGTGAGAACTGTTTTAAAATCTAAACCGATGTTTTTCAAACTGAGGACTGCAACCCACTAGTGATTCAAAGTCAATTTAGAATTTTCTTTGTAGTCCTCTCTCCTTCTCTCCGTTTCCTCTTTCTCTCCCCTTCCCTCCCCTTCTCCGCCCCTCTCTCCCTTTCCTTTCTCCTTCTCCCTCCCTCTCTCCCCTAAGAATGTTTTTTTGTAAACAAAATAGAATTGAAAGAAAAAATCAGACTGTACTGCACTGAGAAAAAACTTCTGCAGATTTGTCATACACTCATATACTTGTGCATATATTTGTTCAAAATGTTAAATACTATTACTTCTTAAGGAGAGTCCTAGTCAAGAAGTTTGAGAAACACTGTTCTACACTGTTATCAAGGTGAATTTTTTTAAATTTATAAATATGATATCCTCTGTTTAAAAACTGGAACCACAGAGCAAAGTAATTTATTTACCTACCTACCTACCTACCTACCTAACTACCTACCTACCTAACTGATATGGTTTGGCTGTGTTCCCACCAAAATCTCAACTTGAATTCTACCTCCCAGAATTCCCATGTGCTTTGGGAGGGATGGGTAACTGAACCATGGGGGCTGGTCTTTCCCATGCTATTCTCAGGAGACCTGATGGGATTATCAGGTGTTTTCGCTCTTCCTTGTTCCTCATTTTCTTTTGCTGCCAACACATAAGAAGAGCCTTTTACCTACTGCCATGATTTTGAGGCCTCCCCAGCCATGTGGAAGTATAAGTCCAATTAAACCTTTCTTTGCTCCCAGTTTTGGGTATGTCTTTATTAGCAGCATGAAAACAAACGAATATAGTAAACTGGTACTAGTAGAGTGGGGCATTGCTGAAAAGATACCTGAAAATATGGAAGCGACTTTGGAACTGTGTAACAGGCAGAGGTTGGAATGGTTTGGGCAGCTCAGAAGAAGACAGGAAAATGTGGGAAAGTCTAAAACTTCCTAGAGACTTGCTGAAAGGCTTTGACGGAAATGCTGATAGTGATATGAACACGGTCCAGGCTGAAGTGATCTCAGATGGAGATGAGGAATTTGTTAGCAAATGGAGCAAAGGTGACCCTTGTTCTGTTTTAGCAAAGAGAGTGGTAGCATTTTGCTCCTGCCCTAGAGATTTGTGGAACTTTGACCTTGAGAGATGATTTAGGTTATGTGACAGAATAAATTTCCAGGCAGAAAAGCATTCAAAAGGTGACTTGGGCGCTGTTAAAAGCATTCCATTTTAAAACAGAAACACAGCATAGAAGTTCAGAAAATTTGCAGCCTGACAATGCAGTGGAAAAGAAAAAGCCATTTTTTGAGGAGAAATTCAAGCTGGCTAAAGAAATTTGCATAACTAGCAAGAAGCCTACTGTTAATCTCCAAGACCATGGGGAAAATGTCTTTAGGCCACATCAGAGACCTTCACTGCAGCCCCTCCCATGACCAGCCCAGAGACCCAGAAGGAAAAAGTGGTTTCACTGGCCAGGCCCAGGGTTCCCATGCTGCGTGCAGCCTAGGGACTTGGTGCCCTGTATCCCAGCCACTCCAGCTTAAAGGGGCCAATATAAAGCTCAGGCTGTGGCCTCAGAGCCTGGAAGCCCCAAACCTTGGCAGCATCCATGTGGTGTTGAGCCTGCGGGTGCACAGAAGTCAAGAATTGAGGTTTAGGAACTTTCACCTAGATTTCAGAAGATGTATGGAAACGCCTGGATGGCCAAGCAAAAGTCTGCTGCTGCAGAGGCAGAGCCCTCATGGAGAACCTCTGCTAGGGCAGTGCAGAAGAGAAATGCGGGGTCGGAGGCCCTACACAGAGTCCCTACTAGGGCACTGCCTAGTGGAGCTGTGAGAAGAGGGCCACAGTCCTCTAGATCCCAGAATGGCAGACCCACCAACAGCTTGCACCGTGATCCTGGAAAAGTCGCACTCAATGTCAGCCCGTGAAAGCAACTGGAAGCAAGACCACCCTGCAAAGCCACAAGGGTGGAGCTGCCCAAAACCATGGGAACCCATCTCTTGCATCAGCATGACCTGGATGTGAGACCTGGAATCAAGGGAGATCATTTTGGAGTTTTAACGTAAGACTGCCCCGCTGGATTTCCGGACTTGCATGGGCCCTGTAACTCCTTTGTTTTGGCCAATTTCTTTCTCCCATTTGGAACAGCTTTATTTACCCAATAACTGTACCCTCATTGTATCTAGGAAGTAACTAGCTTGCTTTTGATTTTACAGGCTCATAGGCAGAAGGGACTTGCCTTGTCTCAGATGAGACTCCAAACTGTGGACATTTGTGTTAATGCTGAAATGAGTTAAGACTTTGAGGGACTGCTGGGAAGGTATGATTGGTTCTGAAATATGAGGACATGAGATTTGGAGGGCCAGGGACAGAATATGGTTTGGCTATGTCCCCACCAAAATCTCAACTTGAATTTTATCTCCCAGAATTCCCACATGTTGTGGGAGGGACGCAGCGGGGAGGTAACTGAATCATAGGGCCCGGTCTTTCCCATACTATTCTTGTGATAGTGAGTAAGTCTCACGAGATGTGATGGGTTTATCAGGGGTTTCCGCTTTTGCTTCTTCCTCATTTTCTCTTGTACGAAGAGCCTTTCACTTCCCACTATGATTCTGAGGCCTACCCAGCCATGTGGAACTGTAAGTTCAATTAAACCTTTTTTTGTTCCCAGTTTCTGGTATGTCTTTATCAGCAGTGTGTATATGTCCTTATTAGCAGTGTGAAAACTAACTAATACACCATCTAACAACCTGGAATACTTATTTGCAAAAGATTCATAGGTCTCATTTTACTACCCCTATCAAGCCAGACTCTCTGGAAAATCCAAACATCTGCATTTTAACTAGTACCCCAGATAATCCTCACTCTAAAGACCAAGCTCCTTAGTATAGCATGTTACCATATACCAATTGCTACTACAACTTGAACTCTATTTTCTCACAGTACCAAATTACTTGGAGGTCCCTGAATATATCATATGTAACCTTAATGGACTATTCCTTATGATCAGCAGTTTTCTCCCACAATTCCCTATACAAGACAAATGCCAAAGTCTCAACAGCCTCAAAGAAAAGCCATCACTCACTGCCTCCATGCCTAAGAGATACTTCTATTTTGTACTTACCACACATAGTCTACCACTTCTATCAAAGTATGAATATCTTCTAGGCAGCAACTGTCTTATTCAGGATCTAACTTCAAAGAGGGAAAACAAAACTATTGTCTTCTAGAATACTGTTTCTATATAAGGATGCTACTGACATTTTGGGCAGGAAAATTCTTTATCATACAGAATGGTCCCACAAGAAATATGCAGGAATTGCAACATTCCTAGCTGCTGTCTAGTAAACGCCAAAAATCCCCATGAAATGTTGAACATGGCCCCACACATTTCCAACAGCTTTGGGAGAGGTGGGTAATCTACTGAAAATCATTATTTACCAAGTACTATAATACTGGTTCTAGGTAATGTAAGACATGCAAAAAGAGTATCATACAAGTACTTTGTATTAAGCTTATAATGCCAATTACCATAAAATTCAAATTAATTTAATGTTTATAGTTTCTCTACAATTCCATTTTCACACAATCTTTATTTATCAAAATATTAGATATCAACGGTTTAAAATAAACAATGAGGCTGGGCATGGAGGCTCATGCCTGTAAACCCAGCACTTTGGGAGGGTGAAGTGAAAGATCACGAGGCCAGGAGTTGAAGACCAGCCTGACCAACATAATGAAAATAAAATAAATAAAACAAACAAGGAAACACTATTTTGGCAATAGTAATCATACTAGCATATTTCTTTCTTTCTTTCTTTCTTTTTTTTTTGATGTGGAGTGTCATTTTGTTGTCCAGGCTAGAGTGCAAAGGCGCGATCTCGGCTCACTGCAACCTCTGCCTCCTGGGTTCAAGCAATTCTCCTGCCTCAGCCTCCCCAGTGGCTGGGATTACAAGCACGTGCCACCACGCCTGGCTAATTTTTGTATTTTTAGTAGAGACGGGGTTTCACCATGTTGGCCAGGCTAGTCTCAAACTCCTGACCCCAAGTGATTTGCCCACCTCGGCCTCCCAAAGTGCTGGAATTACAAGCATGAGCCACCGCACGCAGCCACTAATACAGTATTGAAAACAATCAGGAATACTAATCTTTGCAAGGTATCTGAAATTAGATGGAGAAAATTCATCTGTACCCAAAATGATTCAGGTGTACATTTGTATATCGTGTTAACCAGACTAGTAACTAAAACTTACTAAATTCTGTGCACTTTATAAACACATGTACAGACTAGTTTTTTCACAAAAATCCTATTAGATAGATATTATTATTATCTCCTTTTTACAGAAAAAGAATCTGATGAGAAAGAAGTTAGGTAGCTTATCCAAGATCACTCTAACTAATGGCAGACAGAATAGGGATATAAACCAGGTGGTCTGACTCCAATGTCCCAGTCAGGGCTAGAGAGTGAATGTCTCTTTGTACTCTGCACCCCAGGACCCTCACTTGCCTCCCTTTAATCCCAGTACTAGTTCAAATTCCTAGTCTCTAAACTGGACTGCTGCTATCAGAGCAGGTCACCAACCTTCAAAACCATCTCAGGTGCCACCCACCAACAACCCAAGATCTAGTCAAAACTCTCTTACCTTCCTTCCTACTGCTAAGTACTGTATATGTCACATGGATGCAAAAGGACTAGGTTCGTGGCTCTACCATTTACTAGCTAAATGACTTTGTCAAAGCACATTCCAAGTCTACTTGGAATATAAAATCATAAGATTTTATGGATGAGGGGACTTACTGCTCCCCAAGTTAATCCCCTTACCGTTTCCCTACTGTTAATCCCCAAGACCATGGAGAAAATGTCTCCAGGCCATATCAGAGACCTGCATTGCAGCCCCTCACATCACAAGCCCAGAGGTTAGGTGGCTAAACCTGGCAACATGGTGAGCTAGAAATTCTGAAGGATTCTCCTACTTTCACAAAACATCCAGCTCCTGGATAAAATATATTACATTTCTGGGTTCCCAAGAAACAATGCTGGAGAAACAGAGCTTTCCCTAAGAGTAAATGAAATGAAATAGTAGATTATTATTCAACTTATGGTCCAAATATTTATATATAATTAGAGTATATCAAGTACTTTTTATGTATACAGCTAGAGTATATTTAGAATAGTGGTTCTCAGCCAGAGGTGATTTTGCCCCCCAGCGACATCTGGCAATGTCTAGAGACATTTTTGGTTACAACTGAAGGGTGCTACTGGCATCTAGTGGGCAGAGGCCAGTTGTGCTGCTAACATCCTACAATTAATAGGACAGCCCCTGCAAAGAAGAATTAACTGGTGCAAAATGTCAATGATGCCAATGTTGAGAAATCTGAACCAGAGGCAGATAAACGGAATTTCAGATATACTTCCAATTGAGGCAACTCTTCTCATTTTGTTTTATTAAAAAGAGAAAAAATGTTTTATATTTCCCACAGTACTTGATGTCTGGAAATAGGCAGGTCGGAAAATCTAGAAATCTGGCTGATTTTATCATTCACTTTGAAGAGAATTTCTAGAGTGTCATTCCCACCCATAGACACTCATCAATCCAAAACACATTTATATTCAAATATAGATTTACTGAAAACCAGGGCTGTATTTTATTGTGTTTTTTCTACCTCTCATAGTTTACACATTAAAGTAGGCCCGCAGTGGTTCAAGAGATAACCTCAACGACTGGGTTGAAATATTCTTATCATCTCCCTTTCTGCATTACCTCATTAACTCTCAAATTACATGCATTCTTATCATTCATCTTTGTCCTCAATCTAATTCACCACTGCCTCCTTTATAGCCTTATACAAGCTTCTGATGTTTGTAAAATGGCCCCAAAAAGTGGGGAGAGGGGCTAGAGCTAATAATGCCAGTGTTTCTAAACCATAAAATATGAAATTAAACTTCGTTTTATTAAGCAAGAATGTCTAAACCTGAGCAGTCCAATATGGCAGCAACAAGCCATATGTAGTGATTTAGGTTTAGATTAATAAAAATTCAGTTGCTCAGTTCCACCAACCACATTTTGAGCGCTTAATAAGCATATGTGGATAGTGGCTACCCTACTGAAGAGCACAGATATAGAACACTTTCATCACTGCAGAAAGTTCTATTGGACAATGCTGGCTGTCCAGCTGTTAAATCTAGGGCATATTCTAGAAATTCTAATGAGATCCTGAAGAAATTCAGTGCAGAGAATTAAAATAAACTCATTTTAGTCTAACAGTTTTATTTTTAACTTCAATACAACCCAGATAGAAGAGTATGGCCCATTTAAAAACAACAAGAATATCACACTATTTTGTTCAGTTAGATTCAGGTGCCATATCTGTTATCAAACAATTCAATCAAATACTTACTGAATGCCAACCACATATGCCCAGACATTGCAGTAGAAGCTGGGGATTCAAAGTTGAGTAGGTCACATTTTTTGTCATTAAAAACTAAGTATTAAACTAAAAATCAGTGTGTTACCTATAAAATATGTACCAAAAAAGTCATATATAATAAAAATGGAGGTGGAAACATTTAGTTTCAAAGATAGCTCATTCTCTTCAAGAGAATGTCTCGATTCTACTGTTAAAGATAGGAAAAATAAATTCTCCGGATTTTCATTGTGAAAAGCAAGAGTAGGTAACAACCCAGACTGACCACTAGAATTTGACCTAGAGAAAACTACCTAACATCTTTAGAACTGATTTTCTACACCTAAAAATGCTACATTTTCTATACAAGGTCACAAAACTACAAGGACAACCATTATAAAAGTATAACATAAATTGCAAAAAACTCATTCCACGTTACACTAAGGAATCAAAATAAGCTTGTTTTATTATTCACATCCCTCAGTTACTTCATGCTTCTTGAACAACTTATACTGTTCTTCTTCCAACTCATGTCTCAGAATTAGCACTCTTACACTTGTATTTTTAGATACCTACTCTTCACTATTAGTAACCCTTACATTTTTTTCAAGGTAAATACGTATTTGCTCATCTGTTTCACACCTATATATTTTTCTTACCTCACACAGGTATATTCTTGTTTTTGTTTTTTTTCCGAGACGGAGTCTTGCTCTGTCACCCAGGCTGGAGTGTAGTGGCATGATCTCGGCTCACTGCAACCTCCAGCTCCTGGGTTCAAGCCATTCTCCTGCCTCAGCCTCCCCAGTAGCTGGGATTACAGGCACGTACCACCATGCCCAGCTAATTTTTGTATTTTTAGTAGAGATGGGGTTTCACCATGTTGGCCAGGCTGGTCTTAAACTCCTCACACAGGAATATTCTTATGGAAAATTCTAGAGAAGTTTCCTGCAGATATCTATTAATAAATACATCGAGACCTACTTCATCACCAAAATCAAGGTGAGATTTGCTTTACGTAAAATAAACTAGTTGCCAAGCTGCAGCCTCCACACCCATGCTGGATGAGACCACAACAAATGTTCCTTAACATTTATTAACTGTGATTATTTATTTGTACATAGACTTAAAGGAGCTTAATACTCAACTTCTAAACCAGCAGTTCTAAAACTCTTTTCATCTCAGGATGCTTTATCACTTTAAAAATTACTGAGACCCTCAAAGAGCTTTTCTGTATGTGAATTACACCCACCTATATTTATAGTAACAGAAATTATAACACATTTTTAATGTTTACTAATTTATTTAGAAATAATGGATCCATTGTATGTTAACATAAATAACAGTTTTCTGAAAATAGTCATATTTTAGTAAATAAAATTGAGTGACAATGACAAACGACTTAAAGAAAAATAGCTAGATTCTCATATCTGCCCGTGTTTTCACTTTGTTTTGGTTGAGGCATACAAAGAAAATCTGCCTTCCTACAGTTAAGTAGTTAGGAAAGGAAAAGGTACTTTTAAGCGATAGTTTCTTACAAGTTAGTTACAATGCAGAATATGAAACCATATAACTATGAACCTTTCATACTGTTAAAGTTCATTAATTTATCTTGCATTTTGAATGAATTTTCCAACATTATGCATTGGACATTCAGAAAATACAAGTTCAATGAATTATACAGATCTTTCGAATGTAAACACACTTCATTACAGAATATCAAACAATCAAATTTCTTAGTATCAACACTGAGTCCACATTTTTTTAATATTCAGAAATGAGAAGTATGCATACCGCATTTCTGCTGCTTATTTACAGTTATCGCAAGGAAAAGCATCTGTGCACTGGAGTTGTGAATTTAACTGGTCACTTTTCTCACAGGATACAACTTTTACTTGAAAGAATAAAGGCAAACTATGATTTTCCAGACTTGAGCATTTAGTCAACCTTGTGGACCCCTGGAAAGAAACCCTGGGGAGAACCCAGGACTCCGTGAACTATACACCTTGAGAACCACTATTCTAACCAACAGGGCAAAAATATTCCACAATTTCATGACTCATTACACTGCAAGGAAAACTGCCAATAAAAAAAATCTAAATATTTCTGCTTAAATCCAAGATACAGAAAACCAGCTCTTAATGTAAAATATATTTAAAACATTTGGCCTACATAAAGGGTCTACTTCAAGAACCTAAAATTCTTTTATCAAGCACTTAATCCCTACAACTTAAAACACACTTAGAATACAGGTACATTAAGACCATTAAAAAAAGGCAAAATTAAGGCTGGGCACTGTGTCTCACGCCCATAATCCTAGCACTTTGGGAGGCCGAGGCAGGAGGATCACTTGCAGCCAGGAGTTCGAAAGCAGCCTCGACAACATGGTGAAAACCATCCCTACCAAAAATACAAAAATTAGCCAGGCATGCTGGCATGTGCCTGTAGTCCCAGAGGTGGGAGGATAGTCTGAGCCTGGGAGGCGGGGGTGCAGTAAGTCCACATTGTGCCACTGCACTCCAGCTGGGCGACAGAGCCCGACTTTGTCTCAAAAAAAAAGAAAAGAAAAAAGAAAGCAAGAAAACTCTTTCAGGCATGTCAAGTAATTAGACCATAAAATGTAGAATGTTAACTATCCAATGATAAGTGCTAATGCTACTATCAGGCATTGTGCTAAGATTTTATATGGTTATTCCATTTAATCCTCAAAACCAACCTATAAGGTAAATACTACCAATTTCCATCTTACATGTAAAGAAACTGAAATATAAATGTAGCTTGCCTAAGGTCAGAGGAAGAATGCATGGTACAGTTGGGATTTAAAACCAGCACACTTCCCTAAACTCTACGTTCACCCTACAGAAAAATTACAGATTCACCTCTAACTAAAGAAAATGATTTGGGGTGAAAAAGTAGGAATATTTTAAAAAAGACAAACTCACAGTTTTTAGTTCCATCAGTACTTGTTCATCCACTCCATCATCCAGAAAGATGTCTCTCACATCATTAATGACATCTTCAATCACAGATCTGTATAATTTAGGCTTTAAAGGAAAAATAAAAGACTTGATAAAGACAGTTTTTCACAGGTTACAATGTATGATTCAAAACAAATATTCAGAACAAATATAATAGTCATGTTGCCAACTAACTACATATGAATTTAAAAGATACAAACACCATCATTTGCCATAAACTGGATTTGATGACTGCATACTTTAATAAAAATTTTAAGATTAATGCAATTCATAAACAGATGGTCCCTATGTCTACAAGGTCCATACAATTTTCAATTATAATTTCCTATGTTATAGTCAAAATACCTAATGTAATGTTCAATAACAGCTTCAGGGGTTGCTTATGTCTGGCTTCTACTATTCCATGCTTGGTTTGAACTCTGTTGTATGTTTTACTACCTCACCACTCAATCTTAGACTTCGGAGAACCTTATGTCCAGAAGTCATCTGCCTGGTAATAATCTGCAACCTAATGAACATTAAGGTTTAAAAATCACCTAACTTCTGTTGTGTGACCCAGTCTGTACTTTCAAGCTATACCATTAAACTACTCATACACCCACAATGACAGGTCTCAAGGTCCCAAAGAAACAAGGTACACTGATTTCCTTCCCAGAATTTCTCCTCTACTACGGCCCAGATAATGCTATGAAACATTATAATGAACATAAACCCTCTAAATGTTTATTATTATTATTACAATTAGCACTGTTGGTATTACTTGAAGGAGGAGTGGGAAGTAAAGGAGCTGGCTTCTAGAAGGTTGAATGGTAAAATGGGCAAAATGAGAATAGATGTGAAAGAACTTTCAAAAAACAAATTTTTTTTTTTTTTTGAGACGCAGTCTCGCTCTGTTGCCCAGGCTGGAGTGCAGTGGCCGGACCTCAGCTCACTGCAAGCTCTGCCTCCCGGGTTTATGCCATTCTCCTGCCTCAGCCTCCCGAGTAGCTGGGACTACAGGCGCCCGCCACCTCGCCCGGCTAGTTTTTTGTATTTTTTAGTAGAGATGGGGTTTCACCGTGTTAGCCAGGATGGTCTCGATCTCCTGACCTCGTGATCCGCCCGTCTCGGCCTCCCAAAGTGCTGGGATTACAGGCTTGAGCCACCGCGCCCGGCCCAAAAAATAAAATTTTTTAAAAAACCTACAAGGTGGGAGATAGAACAATTAGCCCAATCCACATCCTATTTTTAACCTGTAAGACAAAAAGAAGTCATGTCAGATGACAAAACTAGAGCTGCCTTGACAAAACTAGAGTTGCCAGGTTATAAATCCTACCCATTATCAGAGAGTTATGGTTAACAAGCTTTTTAGATGTTTTCTCATTACTTGTGTTTCATACCTTGCTTAAGGTTAAATGGCCACCAAAAAAAAACCAAGTGTTTGTTCTCATGAGCAAACTTCAAACAGAAATATGTGTTTCACTACCATCTCTATCAGCAACACTGTGACACAGGGGAACTGCTAAGAAAATGTGTCCTTGCCTTGTGAAAACTACAAATAATGACGCCGGTTGCAATGACCTGTAATCCCAGCATTTTGGGAGGACTGCTTGAGCTCAGGAGTTCAAGACCAGTCTGGGTGACATAGTGAAACTCAGTCTATACAAAAAATTAGCCAGGAATAGTGGCACGTGCTGGTAGTCCCAGCTACTTGGGAGGCTGAGGTGGGAGGATGGCTTGAGCCCAGGAGGGAGAGGATGCAGTGAGCCAAGATTGCAGCACTGCCCTCCAGCCTGGGTGACAGGCCCAGACCCCTGTCTCAGAAAACAAAATACAAATGAGTTTGTCAGTACAATTTACCTCAACCATTAAAAACTATTTAATCCTTCTCATTACAAGAAAACCAATTCAAATATCTGGGTTCTTGCTTTACTGTTTCACTCACTAACCTGCTTTATTTTGCCAAATCCTCCTCTTGAAGTTTGTTCATCTGTAAAATGCACATTTCTGTAGTCCCTACTTTAACATTCTAATTCTATATATAAGGAAAGTATATCTGACTATGGACATCATCTTGCCTAAAGTGACTTAACTGAATTACAAAAGTATCTCTGTAAAGTGTGTGTGTTTTAACCAATAATGACTCCTCAAGGCATTAGGAGGGCAATATATTTTAAATTGGGAGTATCAATCTCAAATTGACAATATGTATGCTTTTCAGTAAACTAGATGGTGTTTTGGTGTTTCTGAAGTCAGTTACCTCTAAAAACCTTTTGCTTGGAGATCCAGACATGTATAGGTATAAATCTGCTTTCTTCTAGTACTCTCTACTTAATGAATCATTCTTTAAGATTTTATTTTTGTGTCTTAATGAACTCACCACTTAACAGCTTCATAAGCTCTATAGTTGAAAGAAGGGAAATGTGTACTCTTCACAAAATACATGCCTAATGAGTAATTTAGCAGAATTGTTCACAATTTGAAAAGCCCTCAAGATAATTTTTGAAAAGTATGTGGGCACATAGGTAGTATTTGAAACAAGCAATTTCTAAATTATTACTTAAAATTCTACACTATATTTGAGGCAAAGTTTCTATCTTTCACGAAATACAATTTAGGTTTGTCCTGATTTTTAAAAAACAGGTTATTTCAAACTTAAGAACTGGTAAATAAGAGGGCCACTAGTGGCATTATTAAGTGATTTGTTAGAAGGTTTCCTTCAAAAATGTTAATTCCCTGATGCAATGCTGGAAGATAAATTGGAATAATTTTTACACCGGATACTCATGTTAATATCCAAGGCAATAAAGTTCTACTTAGAATTTTTTTTAATCCAGTTTGCAGCATGTCTCTTCCCTCTAATTACTCATGATTCTCCTACACATAAATGGTCCTATACTGAAGCTTTAGGTACTTATCTATTTCTCTGAAAAGCCTCGTGTCTTTTATACTTACTATAGGAAAACATAATGAAATATTGGGAGCTATATTTCTAACATATTTCCTGAATATTTGAACAAAACACTACCAAAACCGAGTCCTCTGCAGCTAACACGTTCAATGTAGAAAACATTTTTTTTAAATTCCCGAAAATAATGCACACAAGAAAAATGGCTAGACCATCTGATCTAAAACTCTTTGTTTTAAATTATAAATTTTGAAAACTGTAAACAAAATAAAAAGGGACAGCGATTCGGATATACTTCCCCTAGCAAACAAAGAAGGCAAATCCTGGCTGCTGCTAGGAACAAAACCAAAACTTGGGGCTCTGAAAGCAGCCCCCGACGGGTGAGAAATTACAGCGTGAAAAAAGGACCTAGAAATAAATTGAGCTCTGCACGCGCCTGGCTCTCGCCTCGGGAGCACGCACCTCCCAGCCCCGCTCTCAGCAGCTCTCACTATTTAAAGCCGGATCTGGTGTTTAAATGGAGAGGCGGTGACGTAGGACTGAAAAGCACCTTCCCATCCTGGCAGAGTCTATATTAGAGAGCGGCAATGGCTCTATATAAACAGGGCAGCCAAAGGGAGGAGGACCACAAGGCTCAGGGACTGAAAAGCAGGGTAAGCGGCCGCAGCCATGATGGATCGACCCGAGTCGCCAACGGTACGGTGTCGGGCGGCCGCGGGCTGGTCTGCGGCATTTGGGACAGGGCAAAAACGTGTTTTATTGTCATCATAAAAATAAGAGCTGGGTGGACTAGTGATCACATTGCGTTGGTGACTGAAAAGGTTATTTATGTGACTGCTTTTTGCAAACCTACGTGATCGCAAGTAACCAAAAAGGGACCAAGGGGAAGAAGTAGGTAAATTTCAAGGCGAAAGCGGGGACACTTGGACCACTGCAGGCTTTTTTTGTTTGTTTTGGTGCTTCTGCTAGTCGAAGATACGATGGGGGTCTTCCCCTTCGCCATTTTACCCATTCGGAAGGAACTGAGATAAGTGCTTTTCAACCAACCTTCGTCCTTTTTTTAAACATAAAATGGCCCCAGTGAAGGTTCCCAAAGCACAACAGCCAGAAAAAACCTAAGTAACCCCCAAAGTAATCATTATTCTTCCACTGCATTAAAGTGGATCACAGTGGGTCTCGGGGGTTCGCCCGATTCCCCAGACACGGTTTTTGTTCTGCAGCCGCTTGGGAAGCCCTCGTCAAGCCAGCACGGACGGGCCCCTCGGGGGGAAAAGGCGGCT
>NW_012116265.1:12499922-12504099 GCF_000951035.1 Colobus angolensis palliatus | reverse complement strand
GCCGCGAGCCGCGTTGTCACGCGCCGTGGCGGGTGCTGGGCTGGCTGAGCCCGGGGAGTGAAGTAGTGTAGTCGGACCTACGCCTCTCCAACGCTCGCGTGATCACGTGGTTGGCACCCAGGCGGAAGTCTGCGGCAGTTCTTTGCGGTGAAGTACTTGCAAAGCATTGCTGGAAAAGACGCGAGTTCTAGTGACACTCCGAAGCTAGGTGGGACCGCCTCTTCTCGCCCGTTTCCGCCCGGTCCCGCGCTGTAGGAGCCAGGAAATGTGACAGGCGGTGCCTACTGCCTCACTAGGAATGGCCGCGGGGTAGGATTGGTCACGTGGCGTAGCTTCCGGCCTCTGGCGCGTTCCTATTCGGGAAGGTTTTAAATGCGGAGTCATCTCTTGATTTGTCAGCGAGGCTTTGACTCTAAGCTTCTCGGCTTTCGCGCCTCACCGAGGGTGGGTCTGTCGCGCGCAGAATTGTGTAGGATTTCCCAAAGGGAGTAAAAGCCGATCGGGGCCCACTTTTAACATTCCAGAATTAGTAACCTCTGATTCGTTTGTTTCCACGCTGGGTACGCTGCGAAGACTAGGCTTAAGTTACCCAGAGGTTAGTTCTCTACTAGCCCACGTACTTTAAATAATTTATCACGCTAGTGGAGATGCGAGGGGGAAGAAAACCCCACCAGCCTTTGGATTATAACAGCACAGTAACTTTCCCTAGTTTTTAAAAATACTGCCAAAATACTGCGACTCCGCATGGCCAACGTAGAGTGACTGATCACATTGAAATGCATGCCCTTGACCCAGCAACTCTCATGGCCTCTCGCTCTAAGAGAGCAAGCAGGCTGTGTTCCGTGTGCAATTCACTAAGCTTTTGACCTATTCTGCGCAAGCAAATGCTGCCTTTATATCGACATTGCAAGCGGAACAGAGAATGCTGTTTGGAAGGCAGAATTCATAGTACCTAATTTTCTTGTCCCTGGGAATTTTGAGGTACTTGAAATGTCGCTTGGATGAGTGAGGGAGTTTGTCTTCCAGAGACAAAGCAAAACGAAATGTCAAAGTTCTGTGCTGGTGAAACTGGATTTGAAAAATATCAAAAGCGTCTTACCAGAGAGGGAAAAAAATGCATCCTGCCAAGACTTGAAGAAAGGGATTAGAGAAACCAGAGGCCTTGAATACCCAGAAAATGGGGGATTGTGAATGGGTGTAGAGAATATCTATGAACCTTGAGATTTCTTTTCACGCCAAGTCCGTTCGCCTCTTAACCCTTAGTTGCTTCCCAGTTTCCTGTACAGCTTCATAGTCTGGGACACTTAAAGAAAAAAATCACAGGAAATCAGTATTCTTGGTATATTATATAAAATTATGATTCTATCAACATTTGTAATTCATGTAATATTCAGGTGACAAACCGAAAAGTTACACTAAACAATACCATTCCTGGTAAGTTTTACTACGTATTGAGAGGACTGCTTGTTGCTTCCCTGTATACATACTCCCAAACGCTTTGCACCTGGAATCATTCACTTTCCACCTAGTTTTCTTCCCTACTACTTGGTATTCTTGACTAAATGGTTGAGTAGTTTTGCCATCAATTAAAGTTAAAACCACTGCAGACAGGACATGGAAGAGAAGCTATGAGGTTTGCTCTTCACAGATTTAATCTGAAATAATGGAATGTAGTTATTGGATTAAAATGGTGGAAAACCCAGTCTTGGCCTCCTTAAGACCATCAGACTCCCTGGAGGCTCTGAGTTGGCTTCTCTCTTTACACCTAGATTGCAAAAAGACCTAAGCACTTGGTTAATATTTACCCAGGAACGTAGATTGCTTATGTGTCTGGCATCTAGCCATCATGGATTCCATTCCAGTATATTGGTTTCCCAGTCCCTCAACAGCTGTTATATGCCTTCATTGCAACATACGTGTGCCATCCAGTTTAGTTTCAGAAAGAAAGATTTTCTGTTCTTTCACGAAAATTGTAAGACTGAATACTTAGAAGCTGCAGCCTTTTAATTCACAAAACTGAAAATTTGTGAGAGAAAACTTCTCCCAAGTAAGATTACATTTAGCATCATATGTAAATTGTTTCTATCTGAACTTTTTATTGTTGGTCTCCTACAGCTTAAATGACATTTCTAACTTTAACAGCTCTTTCTACTCTATAAAGCATTTATACAGGATTTGCTGTTTGATCTCATACTTTGTAGCAGCCATGTACTTAGATAGGTACATAATAGTCCTCTCTTTGTGATGAATGTTTGTGTGTGTTTTTTTAACTTCAAAATGATTTATATTGGGAGATAAAATGTTGTGTCTTTCTTTTAATATGCAGCCTAAACAGTAGATAACTGTAAAACAAGAGAAGAAAAGGGAAAAAAATCAATGTATAAATTTTGCTATACCATCCACAAAATGACACCAAACCTTCTATGTCCAAACATTTAAGTATTTTACTGTCCAAATGACTATTTTAGCAACAATGCCAAGAAAGAACAGAGTCTAAAAAGATTGTGGAAATTGGTTTAAACTAAAATCTCGTGACTTCCTGTCAAACTCCATTTTCTTAAATAGTGAAGAAAGGAAAAGACAAAACTAGTTTTGAAGCCTGTTTAGGTCCTCATGCTCAGTAGTATTGGGCACTTTGGGAGGATACAAAATTGAAGAAGAAAGATGCCTCAAGCTTACTAATCATTTCTTTTTTTTGTCCTTCTTTCTTCCTTCCTTCCTTTCTTTTTTCCTTCCTTCCTTCCTTCCTTCCTTCCTTCCTCCTTCCCTCCCTCCCTCCCTCTCTCTCTCTCTTTCTCTCTTTCTTTCTTTCTTTGACAGAGTCTCGCTCTGTCATCCAGACTGGAGTGCAGTGGTGTGATCTCGGCTTACTGCAGCCTCTGCCTCATGGGTTCAAGTTATTCTCCTGCCTCAGCTTTCCGAGTAACTGGAATTACAGACTCACACCACCACGCCAGCTTATTTTTGTAGTTTTGGTAGAGACGGGGTTTCACCATTGTTGGCCAGGCTGGTTTCGAACTCCTGAACTTGGGTGATCCACCAGCCTTGGCCTCCCAAAGTGCTGGGATTACAGCTGTAAGCCACCATGCCCGGCAAGTTTATCCTTGTTTTAAAGGGTAGTGCATAGTCATAGCATTCATTTAAGCTGCTGAAAGCATACATATTTCAGTCCTACCAAAAAAAAAATTACACTGCATTCAGATTTCACCTATGTTTTTGTCATTTTCAAAGAAACTGCCAATTTTCACATGCACAAATTTTTGGTGGTGGCTATAAGAAGAAATTGCTGACCACACAAATCAGTTCTATGCATGTGATGAAGAGATTTTTAAAAATCTTTTAAAATTGTCTTTGTCTGTTGTAACTTAGTTTGAAATTGCTACTTCATGCCTTAAAACACCAACCAGCTCTAAGTTATTTTCTATAGAACAAAGTGTAGACCAGTTTGTAGTTTTTAGCAAAAATAAGTTAACTTCATGTGGAGTTTTGGTGGAATCAGGTTTGACTCTTGCCACTAAATTCCTGTGTGACATTGTGCCATGATTCGCTCTGTGTCAATAAGGTGAAATAATCACCATCACCTATCGTTGTTGGAAGATCAAAGGTACTAGGAAGTGCTCTGACAAGTATTTGGTGGGTGTTTTATTATTAATGGTAACTGTAACAGCTACACTAGTATCATCAAAGCTGGGGAAAGATGTTCTTAACTCACTTTGTAGAACACTACCATTACATTTGAATAATGATGGCTGCGTGTTGTGGTTCATGCCTGTAATCCTAGCACTTTGGGAGGCTGAGGCAGGCAGATCACTTGAGGCCAGGAGTTCAAGACCAGCCTGGCCAACATGGCGAAACCGTGTGTCTACTAAAAATGCTCAAAATTAGCAGGGTATGGTGGCATGTGCCTGTAATCCCAGCTACTTGGGAGGCAGAGGTTGTAGTGAACCAAGATCATGCCAGGGCACCAGAGCTGGAGACAGACTGTCTCAAACAAACAACAACAGCCGGGAGTGGTGGCTCACGTCAGTAATCCCAGCACTTTGGGAGGATGAGGTGGGTGGATCACTTGAGGTCAGAAGTTTGAGACCAGCCTGGCCAACATGGTGAAAACCCATCTCTACTAAAACTACAAAAATTACCTGGGTATGCTAGTGCATACCTGTAATCCCAACTACTC
>NW_012116265.1:12477704-12499397 GCF_000951035.1 Colobus angolensis palliatus | reverse complement strand
TGGTGAATATGTAACAGCATCCCAGCCTCACAATGCATTTTAAAACTGTTTTTTTTCTTTCTTGCTTGCTTTCAGCCTTGAAACATACTTTGAAACTTTGTTTGTCCCTTTCCCACCAGCCCCTTCGGAGAACAGGGCTCACTTGTCTTACTGATGTGCTTGCTTAAAAATTCCAGGGGCCAATTTTGAAACAAACTAGAGGGAGAGACCCCAACTGCAGAATCCTCCTGCTCAAGGGGGATTAGGAACCATTAGCCCAGCACTACCAGCTGAGCTCATGTGACGTGAACTGGGCCTCCAGGCAGGCAGTCACTGAAGATGGCCCTCAGAAGAAGGCACACAGACCTACACCTTCCTGCGCTACTCCTGCATATTTCCTACATCTTTTTGCTTCTTAAACCCCTTCACTCAGCCCAAAAAGTTGGAGTGATCTGTTAAAGGCATGAGCCTGTCCATCCCCCAACTGCTAATATTTGAATAAAGTTGCTATCCTTTCACTACACGTCGCTTCTCATGTTTTCAGCCTCTGAGCAATGAGCAGCCAGACTTGCGCTGGGTATAAGTACACAGCGTTTTTTTGTTTTTGTTTTTGGTTTTTTTTGAGACGGAGTCTCACTCTGTTGCCCAGGCTAGAGTACAGTGGCTCGACCTTAGCTCACTGAAACCTCCGCCCCCTGGATTCAAGCAATTCTCCTGCGTCAGCCTCCCAAGTAGCTGGGATTACAGGTGCCTGCCACCGTGCCCTGCTAATTTTTGTATTTTTAGTAGAGACGGGGTTTCACCATCTTGGCTAGGCTGGTCTTGAACTCCTGACCTTGTGATCCACCTACCTCGACCTTCCAAAGTGCTAGGATTACAGGCGTGAGCCCCCGCGCCTGGCCCACAGCATAATTTTTGTATGTTAATATAATGAGATGATTCCTTAAGCTGAAAGCTGATTGATTGATTAAATATATCAGATTGCTTAGTTACACATGTGCCCAACTATATGTAGTAACAGTTATCAATGAATTTGCCCATTGACCTAGCAATGCCAAATCTAGGACTCTGTCCCAAAGATACATGTATCTTTTCTTATAAAAATAAGAAAATAGCCCCAGACTATTCATTGTAGGACTGCATTAACACCCATCCCACCCCCCAAAAAAGTAAATATTTTATATAAGAAGATTATGTAATATGTCCGTGTCCCACATGTCCATATAAGGAGGCTGGTTGAATAAACTATAGTACATGCACACAGGTGAGTACTATGCAGCTGGAAGAAGAAATAAGGAATATATATATATATATATACCCGCTATGGAATGATCTTTGGAATATAATGCTGAATGAAAAAAGTTAGATGTAGAAAAGTATTCCTTGCCTCCATTTAAGGAAAGAGAAAATACAAACGTGTGTAATATACTTGCTTACTATTTCTTTTTTTTTTTTTAAAGGAAATATGGCCAGGCACAGTGGCTCACATCTGTAATCCTAGCACTTTGGGAGGCTAAGGAGGGCAGATCACCTGAGGTCAGAAGTTCAAGACCAGCCTGGTCAACATGGCAAAACACTGTCTCTACTAAAAATACAAAAATTAACTGGGCACGGTGGCAAGCATCTGAAATCCCAGCTACTTGGGAGGCTGAGGCAGGAGAATCACTTGAACCAGGGAGGTGGAAGTTACAGTTATCTGAGGTCCACTGCACTCCAGCCTGGGTGACAGAGCATGACGCCCTCTCAAAAAAAAAAAAAAAAAAAAAGGAAATATAAACCATATGTATATATCTTTAAAGGTTACCTATAAGGACTGGGAGAGAAGAGTGTGGAGAAGACAGAAAAAAAAGAGTTCTTTAAATGTACTTTTGTTTTTTAGATTTGACTGAAAACACATATTTTACTTAGTTTTTAAAAACTTAAATTTTGAAAAACAATTCCCCAATGTAAAAATTAAGTAACTTAAGCAGATATTATGTAACGCATAAAGAACTTTTTCAAGGGACTTTCAAACAATAATTTGACTAGATACCCATAGTGGGATATTTTTAAGGATAAAAAGAAATGTCCAAAAAAATTTAAGTGTTGTTAGTATTTGCACTGTTGGTGATAATGTTTGGAAATATATTTTGGTAATTTTATGTGAAATATGGGTTAAAGAATATGAGTAATTATATTATGTTCTAATTATCTAATCCCAATTGTTCTTGAGAACCAGGCCCTCAATAGATTGGATAAGGCCTACCTGCATTATTGAGGGCAATCTTATTTACTCAGTCTCCTGATTCATAATGCTAATCTCGTTATCATATGGGAGAAAGAAGATGCAGATGTAAAGTACAGGAGGATAAGTACAAATTCTGTAGTCCTGAATTTGAATTAGAAGTATCTTGGTGAATTTTGTCAAAATTCCCTGCTGGCTCTGAAGAGGCCTAGAAACAATGACCAGCACGGTAGTATTGAGTACACTTGGTACCTAAATTATAAGATTTCAAGACCAGTGCTTTGTGGAGAAATGTCTGATTCTGATTCCAGGTCAAGAGTAGGAAATATCTTTTCTTAACAACAACAACAACCCAAACTCATGTTTCATCTTATAAAATATATTTGTCCCCAGAAAGCTAAAACAAACAATGACCGCAGTATTTGGGAGCACCTCTTGCTTCCAGATCATTATCTTGAAATACTATTTTCCAAGGAATAATGGCTGTACAGAGATATTACTGACTCTAGGACTGGGGTAAAAAAATGTTTAAACCAAGCAAAATTACCAATTATTGACTAAAATAAGACAAAGTGACTCTAGAATATCTTTTCATGTGGATAACAAGGAAGGTGTATTTGTTTCCCAGGGCTGTTGTAACAAAGTGCCACAAACTAGGTAGTTTAAAACAACAAGAATTTGGTTGGGCGTTGGTGGCTTACGCCTGTAATCCCAGCACTTTGGGAGGCCAAGGCGTGTGAATCATGAGGTCAGGAGATCGAGACCATCCTGGCTAACACGGTGAAACCCTGTCTCTACTAAAAATACAAAAAATTAGCTGGGCGTGGTGGCAGGCGCCTGTAGTCCCAGCTACTTGGGAGGCTGAGGCAGGAGAATGGCCTGAACCTGGGAGGCGGAGCTTGCAGTGATCTGAGATGTTCCACTGTACTCTAGCCTGGGGGACAGAGCGAGACTCCCGACTCAAAATAAATAAATAACGAAAAAATAAAAAAAATTTATTGTCTGACAGTTCTGGAGGCTAGCAGTTTAAAACCAAGGTGTCAGCTGGGCACGCCTGTTATCCCAGCACTTTGGGAAGCCAAGGTGGGCAGATCACAAGGTCAGGAGATCGAGACCATCCTGGCTAACACGGTGAAACCCTGTCTCTACTAAAAATGCAAAAAATTAGCCAGGCGTGGTGGCACACGCCTGTAGTCCCAGCTACTCAGGAGGCTGAGGCAGGAGAATGTCCTGAACCCAGGAGGCAGAGGTTGCAGTGAGCCAAGATCACACCACTGCACTCCAGCCTGGGCAACACAGTGAGACTCCATCTCAAACAAAAAAACCAAGGTGTTGGTAGGTCCATGCTTCCCCTAACACTGGGTAGAATCCTTATGTGATAGTTAATGTTATGTATTAACTTGACTGCGCTAAGGGATGCCTAGCTAGCTGGTAAAACATTACTTCTGGGTGTGTCTGTGAGGGGGTTACTGGATAATATTAGCAATTAAATCAGTAGACTGAGCAAAGAAGATTGCCCTCACCAGTGTGGGCAGGCATCATCCAGTCCATTGAGGGCATGAATAGAACCAAACATTGAAAGGGTGAATTCATTCTCTCTGTTTGAGCAGAAACATCCATCTTTTTCTATTCTTGGACATCAGCTCTTCTTGTTCTCAGGCCTTTACATATGGACTAAATGTCAGTAGTCCCCCCTTATGCATGGTTTTGCTTTCTGAAGTTTCAGCTACCTGCAGTCAACTGAGGTCCAAAAATATTACATCATCACTCTTGCGCTTTGGAGCCATTATTAAGTAAAATAAGGATTACTTAAATACAAGTATTGTGATACTGCGCCAGTTGATCTAATAACCTGTATGGCTAAGTGACTAATTGCAATTGGGTGGGACAGAGCAGGACAGTGTGAGAGTTTATCGTGATATTCAGAACAGCATGTAATTTAAAACTTACAAATTGCTTATTTCTGATAATTTCATTTATGCCACAATGCCCATGTTATTCATGATATTCAGAACAGTGTGTAATTTACAATTTATGAATTGTTTATTTCTGGAAATTTCATCAGAAATTTTATAATCTCACATCATAACACGAAGAAGATAGGTGAGTATATAGTACACTATGATAATTTGAGAACATTAGAGACAGCGAGTAAGAGACAGCACATGACTTTTGTTATGGTGTATTGTTATCCTTGTTCTATTTTAGGTTATTGTGGTTAATCTCTTGCTGTGCCTATCTATAAATTAAACTTTATAATATGTATATATACGAAAAAATAGTGTATATAGGATTTCATACTCTGTAGTTTCAGGCAACCACTGGGGGTCTTGGAAAACCCATAGATAAGTGGGGACTACTATACACTATTGGCTTTTCTGGTTCTCCAGATGTAAAAGGCAGATCATGGGACTTCTTAACCTCCATAATCATGTGAGCCAATTCCCAATGTGTGTGTAGGTGTGTGTATGTGTGCGTGTATGTGTTTGTGTGTGCAATCTCCAGTGGTTCTCTTTCCCTAGAGAACTCTGACCAATAAAAGATTTTGGTACTGAGAGTGGTTCTAGAGGAACAGGAAGTACTCATAGTCAATGGAGTAAACTGTTTCTAGAGATATATAAAATATCTTCATTGGATACTCTTAATACTTACAAGAAGCAAAGAGCTAAGTGACTCTGTACTCTGTCTATGACACTTTTGAACATTTTTGGAAAATGGAAAATAAGAAATATAATGACATTGGTTTGGTGCTTCTAATGTAGGACCAAGTGGTAAAAGAAAAGGAGGGGCTCGGGATTTGAATTTCCAGCTTGTGCACTGTATAAATGACTTAAAAACTTGTAGTTGTGCCCTGAAAAATCATTATCTCCTGTAGCCACAGGGCTGAAATTCCTGAAAATCAAACCCAGAACCTCATTGTGTGATTGGCTGAATTACAAAGCAAGTTGAACTCCCAGGCTCACATGATATCTACTGTTAAAGTGATGGCATTGGGGCCGGGCGGGGTGGCTCAAGCCTGTAATCCCAGCACTTTGGGAGGCTGAGACGGGCGGATCACGAGGTCAGGAGATCGAGACCATCCTGGCTAACACGGTGAAACCCCGTCTCTACTAAAAATACAAAAACTAGCCGGGCGAGGTGGCGGGCGCCTGTAGTCCCAGCTACTCGGGAGGCTGAGGCAGGAGAATTGCGTAAACCCGGGAGGCGGAGCTTGCAGTGAGCTGAGATCAGGCCACTGCACTCCAGTCCGGTCGACAGAGCGAGACTCCGCCTCAAAAAAAAAAAGTGATGGCATTGGTTGAGAAAAAGTGGGATCCTGTAAGATGGAATGGGGATATGTAGGAAGAGCCTGATAAAGCTACAGACATTGAGACCCTACATTCTGATGCATCTTCTTTGCTAGTGGAAGAGGTTTCTCCATCCGCAGCAAAAGTAACCTTCCCAATCCCGGTGAAAGTGGCCTCCCCACCCTGAATGGCATAGATCTCCACACCTCTGGTGGTAGCAGCCTTGCCACCCACAGTGGTTTCAGTATTTCTATGTCAGTCTGAGGTAGTTAATCCTGAGGAAATAGTAATGGCTTCCTCTGAGGCAGTTGCTACGCAAGACAATGCTGGTTCTCCTCAAGATCTAATCTACCCCTGCCATCCCTAAAGGGCCTACTTTGAGTTATAAAGTATGACCCATGAGAAGGTGCACTACACTCCAAAAGAACTACTTGAGTTTTCTGATTTATGTAAGGAGAAACCTGGGGAACATACATGGGAATGAATATTAAGAGTGTGGGAGAATAGTAAAAGAAACATAAAGTTAAATCAGGCTGAATGTATAGATATGGGCTCACTAAGCAGAGATTCTGCATTTAATATTACAGAAATATTATATTATTTCTAACTCAGAGAGTTAGAAGTGGCTCTAATAGTTTGGTTGGTTGGCTGAAACATGGGTCAAAAAGTGGCCCACCAGGAGTGGGTTGGAGATGATTGATCTCTCTTAATTTAATATGGAGGAATGAATTAAAAGGGTTAGGGAGGTTAAAATGTTAGAGTGGATTTGTCATTTAAGACCTATTTACCACACGAGGTGGTTCCAGAAGACATACCTTTCACCAATACTTTGAGAAATAAATTCGTAAGGGAAGCCCTAGCATCCTGGAAGAGCTCCATGATTGCTCTTCTCTGTAGGACAGACCTTAGAGAGGGAACCACAACCATTCAGTTGGAAAATGTAAATAGAGTGGGAGTGATTGGATCTCAGGATGACAGGGGTCAAGGGTCAACACTCAGGTAACAAAGGCAAAGTGAATGTAGTTATTGTAATACCCAGCAGAGTCAAAGCAGCAATCAGCATAGTCTGACGACACACATGAACCTGTGGTGTTCCAGAATGCACAGTGGAGGTAGACATGCTTAACAACTGGCATAATCCTTACTTTGGTTCCCTGAACTGTGTGTGGAGTGAGGACCCTGAACTGTGTGTGCAGTGAGGACTCCAATGGTAATAAAAGCCAAGTGGATGCCATTAAAACTACTTCTGTCTTGGAAAAGTGTAAATCAAACAATACCATATCCTTGGAAGGGTTGTAGAGATTAGTGCCACCATCAGCGACTTGAAAGATGCAGGGGTGGTGATTCCCACCACATCCCCATTCAACTCTCCTATTTAGCCTATGCAAAAGATGGATGGATTTTAGAGAACAAGTGGATTATTAGCTTAACCAAATGGTGATTAACTTGGAGCTGCTGTAGATACGGTTTCATGGCTTGAGCAAATTGACACATCTCCTGGTACCTGGTGGGCAGCTACTGATATGGCAAATGCATTTTTCTCCATCCCTATACATAAGGCCCATCAGAAGCAGTCTGATTTCAGTTGGCACGGCCAGCAATACACTTTCACCATGTTACCTCAGTGATACATCAAGTCTCTAGCCCTATGTCATAATTTAGTTAGCAGAGATCTTGTGTACTATTTCCTTCCACAAGATGTCACACTGGCCCCCTTTACATTAATGACACTGTTAAAAGGAAAACTTTAGCCAAATTAAATTTAAAAGACTTTAATTGAGTAAAGAATTATTTGTGAATTGGGCAGCACCTTGAGCCAGAGTAGGCTCAGACCCTAGTGCACCCCTGTAGCAGAAGAAGTTTTATGGACAAAGGGAAGTGGTGCACAGAAAATCGAGTGAGGTACAGAAACAGCTGAATTGGTTACAGCTCGGTGTTACCCGTATTTGAACATAGTTTGAACAATTGGCCACATTTGATTGGCCAAAACTTGCTGATTGACATGAGAGTAGGCAATGGTCTACATACAACTCAATTTAGGTTATAGTTCATGATGTACACAGACACCTTTAGACTGAAGTTAAAATATGTAAGGAAGAAGGTTTAGGCTAAACTTGATTTAACAACATTGTACTGAT
Organism: Colobus angolensis palliatus; assembly: GCF_000951035.1. NCBI lineage: Eukaryota > Metazoa > Chordata > Mammalia > Primates > Cercopithecidae > Colobus > Colobus angolensis. Next base: position 12,491,769 of record NW_012116265.1, on the reverse strand, counting down.
TGGACCTAGTGAGTGAGAAGTGGCAACTGCTCTAGACTTATGAAACATTTGTGTGTCCAAGAGTGGGAGATAAACCTGACTAAAATTCGGAGGGTTCTATCTTAGTTAAATTTCTAGGGGTTCAGTTGTGTGAGGCATGCTGAGATAGCCCTTCCAAAGTGAAGGATAAGTTGTTGCCTTTGGCCCCCTCTACAGCCAAGAAAGAATTGTAACCTCTAGTGGGCCTATTTAGATTTTAGGTGCAACCTATTCCTTATTTGGGTTTGTTACTCCAGCCAATTTACCAAGTGACCCAAAAAGCTGCTAGTTTTGAGTAGGGCCCACAATAGAAAAAGGCTCTGCAAAAGGTCCATACTGCTGTGCAAGCCACTCTGCCACTGGGGCCATATGATCCAGTCGATCCAGTATTGCCTGAAGTCTCAGTGGCAGACAGGAATGCTGATGCAGTCTTTCACAGGCTCCTATAGGTGAATTGCAGTGCAGGCCTTTAGGATTTTAGATCAAGACCCTGCCATTATCTGCAGATAACTATTCTTCTTTTGAGAGACAGCTCTTGGCCTGTTACTGGGCCTTAGTAGAACCTCAGTGCTTGACCATGGGCTACCAATTACTGTGTGACCTGAGCTGCCCTTCATGAACTGGGCATTATTTGACCCACCAAGACATAAAGTTTAGTGTACACAGCAGCACTCCATCATCATTTGGTCAGGCTGGTCTCGAACTCCTGACCTCAAATGATCTTCCTGCCTCAGCCTCCCAAAGTGCTGGGATTACAGGAGTGAGTCACCACGCCCAGCCTATTTTGTTCTTATAGTGACCATCCTAGTTCTTGTGAAGTGGGATCCCATTGTATGTTCAAATTAGTGATGTTGACCATCTTTGCATGTGCTTATTGGCCATTTGTATGTTTTCTTTGAAGAAATTTTTATTGAAGTCCTTTGCCCAGTTTTGAATTGGATCATTTGTTTTTTATAGTTGCTCAGTTTTAGGAGTTTGCTATGTATATAAATTCATATATATGGATATATGATTTTCAAATATTTTTCCCATTTTATAGATTACCTTTTTACTATATTGCTAGTGTCCTTTGATGCACAATTAAAAATGTTTTTCATGAAGTTTATTTTGTCTGTTTTTTCTTGTGTTTCCTATATTTTTGGTGTCATATAGAATCATTGTTAAATTCAATGTCATAAACTTTTTGTTCTATATTTCTTCTCAGATTTTTACAGTTTTAAGTCTTACATTAAGGTCTTTTATCAATTTTGACTTAGTTTTTGTAGATGGTATTAGGTAAGGATCAAATTTTATTCTTTTGCATGTGGATATCCAGTTTTCCAGCATTGTTTGCCGAATACTGTTCTTCCCCCACTGAATGGTCTTGGAAACCTGGTCAAATATCATTTCACCATATATGTGAGGGTTTATTTCTAGGCTGTCTATACTATCCCATTGATTCATAGGTCTGTGTTTATGCCAGTACCACAATGCTTTCACTACTGTAGCTTTGTGTTAAGTTTTGAAATGAAGAAGTACGAGTTCTCTACCTTCTTTTCCGAGCTTGCTTTGGATATTTGAGGTCCCTTAAGATTCCACATGAATTTTGAAATGGACTTTTCTATTTCTGCAAAAAAATCATTAAGATTTTGATAGAGATTGAATTGAATCTAGAGATCACTTTAGGTTGGATTGACATCGTAACATATTGTCTTCTAAATCCACGCACATGGAATTTTTTTATTTATGTCTTTAATTTCTTCCATCAATATTTTATGGTGTTTGTTGTACAAGCAATTCTCCTTCCTCCACCTCCCAAGCAGCTGGGACTACAGGCATGCACCACCATGCCTGGCTAATTTTTACATTTTTAGTAGAGATGGGTTTTCACCATGCTGCCAGGCTGGTCTTGAACTCCTGGCCTCAAGTGATCCACCTACCCTGGCCTCCCAAAGTACTAGGATTACAGGCATGAGCCACTGTGCCCGGCCTGTTATAAAAGTCTTTTGACTCCTTGGTTAATTCCTAAGTATTTTATTCTTTTTGATGATATTTTAAGTGGGATTGCTTTTTCTTATTTCCTCTTCTGATTGTTCAGTGTTATTGTATAGAAATTCAATTCATTGTTATGTGTTGACATTGTATCCTGCTTCTTTACTAAATGTTTTTATTCTAATAATTTTTGTGGAGTTTTTTTTTTTTTTTTTTTTTTGAGTTGGAGTCTCTCTCTGTCACCCAGGCTGGAGTACAGTGGCATGATCTCTGCTCACTGCAAGCTCCACCTCCCGGGTTCACGCCCTTCTCCTGCCTCACCCTCCCGAGTAGCTGGGACTACAAGCACCCACAACCATACCCGGCTAATTTTTTGTATTTTTAGTAGAGATGGAGTTTCACCGTATCAGCCAGGATGGTCTTGATCTCCTGACCTCGTGATCCACCCGCCTCGGCCTCCCAAAGTGCTGTTGTGGAGTCTTTAGAGTTTTTTGTTGTTGTTGTTTTTTGTTTGTCTGTTTTTTTAACATGATATCACCTGTGAACTGTGACAATTTTACTTCTTCCTTTCCAACTGGGATGGCATGTATTTCTTTTTCTTGCCTAATTGTTCTAGCTAGAACTTTCCAGTAGCATGTTGACAGAAGTGGGAAAAGTGGGCATCCTTGCCTTGTTTCTGATTTTACAGGAAAAGTTTTCAGTACTTCACCATTGAGTGTGATGTTCACCTTTTTTTTTTTAAGTATATGGCATTTATTATGTTGAGGTCGTTTTTGTTTATTTGTAGTTTGTTGGGTGTTTTTATTATGAAAGGATGTTGAATTTTGGTAAATGCTTTTTCTGCTCTAATTGAGATAATCATGGGCTTTTTCTTTGTTCTGTTAATGTGGTGTATTACATTGATCAGGATTTGTATGTTGAACTGTCTTCACACTCCAGGAGTAAATACCATGTGGTCATGGTGTATTATCCTTTATATATGCTGCTGAACTTGATTTGTCAGTAGTATTTTCTTGAGAATTCTTACACCAGTGTCCAGAAGGGATAATGGTCTGCAGTTTTCTTGTGCCTTTAACTTTGGTATCACAGTAATGCTGGCCTCATAGAATGAGTTACAAAGTGTTCCACCTCTTCGTTTTTGTTTGTTTTTTTTTTTGTTTTGTTTTGTTTTTTTAAGTTTCAGGAGGACTGAGTGCGGTGGCTCATGCTTATAATACCAGTACTTTGGGAGACCGAGGCAGGTGGAGTCAGGAGTTTGAGACCAGCCAGGTCAACATGGTGAAACCCTGTCTCTACCAAAAATACAAAAAAAAAAATTAGCTGGGTGTGGTGGTGGGTGCCTGTAATCCCAGCTACTCGGCAGGCTGAGGCAGGAGAATCGCTTGAGCCCAGGAGGCAGAGGTTGCAGTGAGCCGAGATGGCACCACTGCACTCCTGCCTGGGCAATAAGAATAAGACTCTGTCTCAAAAAAAAAGTTTCAAGAGGATTGGTGTTAGTTCTTCTTTTACTGTTTAGTACAGTTCCCCAGTGAAACCAACAGTGATTGTACCATTTTACATTCCCACCAACAGTGCACAGGGCTCCAATTTCTCCATATCCTCATTAACACATTATTTTCTGTTTTTATTTTATTTTGTTTTATAGTATATATAAGTATTTCATTTGGAGGTGTTAATGTAAATGATACTGTGTTTTTACTTTTAAATTTCACTTGCTCTTTGCTGGCATATAGGAAAGTAATTAGCTATTGTGTATTAACCTAGTATCCTGCAACCCTGCTATAATCACTTATTAGTTCTAGGAGATTTTTTTGGTCAATTCTTTCAGATTTTCTGCATAAGTAATCATGACAGTTACAAACAAAAGCAGTTTTATTCCTTTCCAATCTGTATATATTTATTTTCATTTTCTTGTCTTACTGCGTTGGCTAGAACTTAATAATTGTTTTTTAATGTATTAGCCTCTTAAAACATGCAGAAAAAAATGTAGTTACAAACCATAGTTACAATAACACTACCTTTTAAAAACATTCATTTTTCTGAATTGACAAAAATTGTGTGTATTTATTGTGTACACCATGATGTTTTGAAATATGTATACATCATAGATGGCTAAGTCAAGTTAACATATGCATTACATCACATACTTATTATTTTTTGTGGTAAGAGCACTTAAAATATACTCTTAGCAATTTTCAAGGATATAATACATTATTATTAACTATAGTCCTATAGATCAACAGATCTCTTGGACTTATTCCTCTTAGCTAACTTAAACTTTGTATCCTTGGACCAGCATCTTTCCAACCTTCACCATCCCCAGTCCCCTGTTAACCATCATTCTACTCTCTGATTCTATGAGTTGAACATTTTTAGATAAGTGAGAGCATATGATATTTGTCTTTCTGTTCCTGGCTAATTATTTCACTTAACATAAATGTCTTCAATACTACCTTTTTTTTTTTTTTTTTTTTTTTTGAGACGGAGTTTGGCTCTTGTTGCCCAGGCTGGAGTGCAATGGCACAATCTCAACTCACTGCAACCTTCACCTCCCTGGTTCAAGCAATTCTCCTGCCTCAGCCTCCCATTTAGCTGGGATTGCAGGCATATGTCACCATGCCCAGCTAACTTTGTATTTTTAGTAGAGATGGGATTTCTCCATATTGGTCAGGCTGGTCTTGAACTCCCAACCGCATGTGATCCACTCACCTCAGCCTCCCAAAGTGCTGGGATTACAGGCATGAGCCGCCACGCGTGGCTAATACTAGCTTTTATAATTGCCCATGTATTTACCTTTAATGAGATCTTTATTTCTTCATATCGCTTTATGTTACTGTCTTGTTTTCTTTCATTTTAACCTGGAGGACTCTATTTAGCACTTCCTGCAGGCCAGGTTTAGTGATAACAAGTTAGGTAAATAAAAGCTCTGTCAGCCTTTATTTATCTGGGAATGTCTTAATTTCTCCCTCACTTTTGAAGGACAGTTTTGCTGAATATAGGATTCCTCTTTGACAGTTTTTTTTTTTCTTTTAGGACCTTGTGTATATCAGCCTCAAAAGTTTGTGATGAGAAATCTGTGGATAATCTTACTGAGAAACTCTTGTATCTGATGAGCGGCTTTTCTCTTGCTGCTTTCAAGATTCTCTCTTTGATCTTTGACAGGTTGACTGTAATGTATCCTGGAGTTGCCCTGTGTGAGTTCATCCTATTTGGAGTTTGTTGGATGTTTACACTCATGTTTTTCATTTAATTTAGAACGTTTTCAGCTATTATTTCTTCAAATATTCTCTCTATTCCTTTCCTCTTGTTTTCTCCCTCTGGAACTCTTACAGTACATATGTTCATCCACTTCAGTGTGCCCCACAAGCCCCTTAGCTCTGCTCACTTTTCTTCAGTTCTTTTCCTTTCTGCTTCTCACGGTCAATAATTTCCACTGGCCTATTTTCAAGTTCACTAATTATTTTTCCTGCACAAATCTGCCTTTGAATGCCTCTCCTCAATTTTTTATTTTAGTTTTGTACTTTTCAACCCCATAATCTTTTCTTTTCTGGTTTCTTTTTAGCTTTTCTGCCTCCTTATTGGTGTTTCCCTTTTGTTCATACATCATTCTCTTGACTTTTTTCCACATTTTCCTTTAGTCCTTTTGAGCATCTTTGAAACAGTTTTGTTACAGTCTTTTGTTTTGTTTTGTTTTGAAACAAAATTTCACTCTGTCACCCAGGCTGGAGTGCGGTGGCTGGTGCAATCTCAGCTCACCGCAACCTCTGCCTCCTGGGTTAAAGTGATTCTCCTGCCTCAGCCTCCCAAGCAGCTGAGACTCCAGGTGCGTACCACTACGCCCAGTTAATTTTTGTATTTTTAGTAGAGACAGGGTTTCTAGTAAGCCCTGTTTCTACTAAAAAAAAAAAAATCCATGTTGGCCAGGCTGGTCTCAAACTCTTGACCTCAAGTGATCTGCCTGCCTCAGTTTCCCAAAGTTCTGGGATTACCAGAGTGAGCCACCATACCTAGCCAGTTTTATTAAGGTGTTTGTCTAGTTCCACCACCATTAGCTTTTTTCAGGGACAATTTCTGTTGATTTTTTTTTTCCCTTGAATGGGCCATACTTTCCTATTTCTTTGTATATCTTGTAATTTTTCTTTTGGTTCAAAACTGGACCGTGGAATCTAATAACATAGTAACTCTGGAGATCAGATTCTTTCTCTTACCCAAGGTTTGCTGCTTTTTAAAATTGTCCTAGACTGCCTCTGTGTCACGTGTCAGTCTGAGGTGTAAATTTAAGGTCTTCTCAGATCTCTTCTAAGCTTGCACCTTTCCCTGAGCATACACGATGACTTTCTAATTTCTCCCACATATGTAGTTGCTTTTGAATGTCCTAGTCATTAATATATGACTCTGAAAAAGGGGAAAAAAAGAAAAATAAATGGAGTAGGGGGTGCCAGCCCTTTTAATCCCCTGGAAGTCGCTTCAGCTGGAGGAGGAGGGGCATACAACAGTTGGGAGAGGTCAACAATGGCTACCTGCCTCTTTGCACCTTTGTGAATCAGAAACAGCAATCAATGATTTGAGTCCATATCCCTGATATTTGGAGGAAAGGGTCCTTTTTACTCACCCTGGCATCTGCAAGCTATATGAAAGCTGCTCTTGGAATGTGTGCATGGCTGCCTGCCAAAGGGTTGGGTGGTGGGGGATGGGTAGCTGCTACTGTGCTAAGAGCTGAAATTGACCAGAATTAACTGCAATTTATCATCCAAACCTTCCCTGCAAGCTGCAAGCCTTCAATAGACACTAGAGTTTCAACATAGGTAAGACAGATTCCCTCAGTGCAATTGTCAAGTTGGGGAGACAGATTTCAGATGCTCTCTACTCTGCTATCTTCCCAGAGTCCTCTCTTCTGATAATTTTTTGAAGGTGGGATTTATTAGAGACTATTTCCTAACTGTTGGAAACAATCCAACAGAAAATCAACACATGGTACAAGAGAAACTGCTTATTACAGACATCTGTCCTTGAGAAAGGCTGAAGATAGGCTTTAGAGGTGTTCGTCTTTGCTAGGAACAAGGAGCTTCTGTGTACTGTAAAGTGAGAAAAAAATGTGGGCAAAGAAAGTCAGAATTGAAATGAGAAAAGAATGTTAGAATGGGCTAGTAGATTTAGTGGGGAAAGAAAAGTAACTTCCTGGGATTGCTTTCACTTTTTCTATTCAATACAAGAGAAAGTTACCAGCTGAGAGTGAGGTGTAAAAGATACTAAGGGATTGTGAGAAGTTTGAGAAAAGAGGAGAACACACAAAATAGCCATTTCTTGAGAGCAGAAGATCAAATGTATTAAATACGTGTGTAAGTTTGTTATGTAGACTTGATAGCTCACTTGAGATGTGGAGTGAGAATCATCATGGCTGCATACTTTCCTCTGATCTGTTAGTTACTTGTGGGAAAGCACGGACTAGGTGGGCATTTGGACTTAACTAATGTGCAGACATCACTAACTGTCCCCAAATAGTCACACCTCTTTTCTTTTAATAATAGAATGCCCTGAGTTTTAGCAAGTTGTCTTATTTCATCTGTGCTGCTACAACAAGATATCTGAGACTGGGTGATTTATAAAGAACAGAAATTTACTTTTCACAGTTCTGGGGGCTAGAAGTCCAAGATTAAGGAGCTGATAGTTTCAGTGTCTGGTGAGAACCTGGGCTCAGCTTCCAAGATAGCGTCTTCTGGAGGGGAGGAATTCACGTGATGGAAGGAATGGAAGGGTTGGAAAAGAGTGAACTTTCCCCCTTCAAGTCCTTTTATAAAGGCATTTTATCCATTTATAAGAGCAGAGCCCTCATTATCTAAATAACTCCCCAAAGGCCCCACTTCCCAACTGATCGAACAGGATGCGAAATGTGATGTGTGCCACTCCTCGGTCATCTTCATAAAGAGGAGACCACTTGCCCTGATCTCAGTTTGAGTGACTATGATGATAGCCCATTGAATCTAAGGGGTTCAATGGGATGTGTGTCTTTGAAAGGGCAATAGATAATGAAAAAAATAATAGAGTCGGTGAATTGGAAATTGAAATGAAATAAAATTTTGAAGTGAAATATTAGATAAAGAAATCATTTGAAAGATAGGGATAGTGGTCAGAGAGTGAAGTGCTTGGATCAAAGAGTATAATTATTGGGCAAATTTATGCCCATAGAAGTGGGCAGCTGATGAGAGATTTTAAAAAATTATTAGAGTTGAGGAGGTCAAGGAACTAAGAGGCCTCATTGTTGATTTGATCATACATCAAGATTGGCGATGTAAACCCTGACTGAGACAGGCCTCAGTTAATTTAGAAAGTGTGTTTTGCCAACACTGAGTACGCGTGCCCATGACACAGCCTCAAGAGGTCCTGATGACATGTGGCCAAGGTGGTCAGAGCAGTTTGGTTTTATACATTTGAGGGAGACATGAGACATCAATCAACATATGTAAAATGGACATTGGTTCATCTGGAAAGGCGGGACAACTCGAAACAGGGAGCGGGTTTCCAGGTCATAGGTAGATAAGAGACAAATGGTTGCATTCTTTTGAGTGTCTGATTAGCCTCTCCAAAGGAGGCAATCAGATAAGCATTTATGTCAGTGAGCAGAGGGGTGACTTTGAACAGAATGGGAGGCAGATTTGCCCTAAGCAGTTCCCAGCTTGGGTTTTCCCTTTAGTGATTTGGGGGCCCAAAGATTTATTTTCCTTTCACAGTGACAGGAGTAGGGATGAATAGGAAGATAGAGAGCCAGGTGCTAAAGTCCTCAGTGAATGAGGAGAGGCTTAAATGTCAACAGTATGTCAATATTTGGGGTTGTAGCATCTGATAGCATAAACTTCAAAGGATCTAAATTTTTGAAGAGGAAAGAGAACAACTTGTGAAGCTGCAATAGGAATCAAGAAGGATACTGGTCTTATCTCTTATCTTCAAGCCCAGAGGTGCATGGTATAAGAGAGAAAAAAAAAACCCCCACATTCCTTGCAGAGGACTGAGGAGCATGTAGGGCAACTAGTGCCCTTAGGGAACAATTGGGTTTCAGTCAGGGCATGAAATGAAGGGAAAGCTCGGAGAAAATATTATAGATGTTGATAAGAGATCATGAGTCTCAGAGGGCACAGGAAGTGTTCAGGCAATTAGGAACAAGTGGGAGAGGGGGCCATATTCATGGATCAATTGAGGTAGAATAGTGAGAAGTGTTTGAACCTCTACTGGTGCAAAAGGCAAATGGAGATGTGAGACATGTTGATATAGTGATCCTGAGGGCCAGTTAGAGGAGTGCTGGAAATTGGCTTAAGACAAAAAGACTAGATGCCCCATCACTCTTGCGGTCAGTAGTGGTCTGGCAGATAAAGGGATGAGTAAAGATATCTGAGATGTTGATCTGTCAATGGTAAGGCAGCCGTGGCAAGCTCCAAAAACAGTTTCACCAAAAGCTCTAGGAACTCCATAAACTCATATGATTTAAAGCCTCAGTTTACTTATCAAGGAAATGAATGAAATGGATATAATAATGATAATTGATAATTATGAAGATTAAATATGTGATAAAGTAATGGCTCCAATTCTTTTTTAATTTTAATTTTAATTGACAAATAATTGTATACAGTCATGGGGTACATAGTGAAGTTTTGATACATATAATGTGTAGTGATCAGATTAGGATAATTAGCATATTCATCATCCCAAACACATATTATTTCTTTGTGTTGAGAATGTGCTTCAATATCCTCCGTCTAGCTAGTGTTTCAATATCCTCCATCTAGCTATTTCAACCTATATACAATATTATTGTTAACTATAGTCATCCTACAGGGTATAGGACACTAGAACTTACCCTTCTATCTAGCTGTAATTTTGTATCCTTGAGCAAATCTCTCCCTTTCTCTCCCTTCCTCCTACCCTTCCCAGCCTCTAGTATCCTCTGTTCTGCTTTTTACTTCTCTGAGATCCACTTTTTGTAGTTTCCACATATGAGTGAGAACATGTGGTGTTTAACTTTCTCTTCCTGGCTTATTTCACTTAACATAATGTCCTCCAGTTCCATCCATGTTGCTGAAAATGACAGGGTTTCATTCTTTTTTTTTCTTAATCACTGAATAGTATTTTATTGTGTATATATACCACATTTTCTTTATCCAGTCATTGAAATTTATTCCTAGATATTTCATTCTTTGTAGCTATTTTGAATGGGTTTGCTTTCTTACTCAACTAGTTCATTGTGTATAGAAACACTACTGATTTTTTATATTCATTTTGTGTCCTGCAACTTCGCTGAATTCATTGATTAGTTCTAAGAGTGTTTTGGTAGAGTCTTTAGTTTCTTCTCCATATAAGATAATGCCATTTTCAATTTCTCCTTTTCAATTTGGCTGCCCTTTATTTCTGTCTCTTGCCTCATTGCTCTGGCTAAGACTTTCAGTACCATATTGAGTAAGTCTGGTGAGAGTGGGTATCTTATCTTGTTCCATTTCTTAAAGAAAAAGCTGGCTGGGCGCAGTGGCTCACGCCTATAATCCCAGCACTTTGGGAGGCTGAGGTGGGTGGATCACCTGAAGTTGGGAGTTTGAGACCAGCCTGACCAACATGGAGAAACCCCATCTCTACTAAAACTACAAAATTCACTGGGCGTGGTGGCACATGCCTATAATCCTAGCTACGTGGGAGGTTGAAGCAGGAGAATCGCTTGAACCTGGGAGGTGGGGGTTGCACTCCAGCCTGGGCAAAAAGAGTGAAACTGTCTCAAAAAAATAAAAGAAAAGAAAAAGCTTTTAGCTTTTCCCTGTTCAATAAAGACCTTAGCTGTAGTTTTGTCATATATATCCTTTATTATGTTGAGGTACTTTCCTTCTATACCTAATTTATTAAGATTTTTCCATCATAAAGGGATATTTTATCGAAAGCTTTTCCTGCATCTATTCAGATGATCATATGATTTTGTTCATCATTCTGTTGCTGTGATGTATGACATTTATTAATTTGCATATGTGAAACTATCTTTCTATTCCTAGAATAAATCCCACTTGATCGTGGTGTATTCTTTTTGATATGTTATTGGATTTGGTTTTGCTAGTATTTTGTTGAGGATTTCTGTGTATACGTTCATTGGAGTATTGGCCTGAAGATTTCTTTATTTTGTTGTGTTCTTGTCTGGTTTTGGTGTCAGGGTAATGCTGGCCTTATAGAATGAGTTAGAAAGAATTCCTTATGGTCAATTTGTTGAGGTAGTTTGAGAAGAAATTATGTTACTTCTTCTTTAGATGTTCAGTAGAATTCAGACTACTTTTGTTGGAAGACTTTTTATTACTGATTCAATCTTGTTGTTATTGGTCTGCTCAGGTTTTCTTTTTCTTTCTTTCTTTTTTTTTTTTTTTTGACATGCTTCCATTATAGAGGATGTTCAGGTTTTCTGTTTCTTCTTGGTTCAATCTTTTTAGGTTGTTTGTGTCTAGAAATTTATCTGTAATCTCTAGGTTTTTTAATGTATTGGCATGCACTTGTTCATTGTAGTCTGTATGATCCTTTGTATTTCTGTAGTATCTGTTGTGACATCTCCTTTTTCTTATCTGATTTTATTTATTTAGGTCTTCTCTCTTTTTTCTTATTCTCACTAATGCTTTGTTGATTTTGTTTATCTTTAAAAAAACAGCTTTTGGTTTTGTTGATATTTTTTAGTCTCCATTTTGTTTATTTCTGCGATTTTTATTATTATTTCCTTCTGTGAATTTTGGGTTTGGTTTGTTCTTGCTTTTCTAATTCCTTGAGGTGCATTTTTCAGCTATTTATTTGATATCTTTCTTTTTTTTGATGTAGGCATTTATTGTTATAAATTTGCCTCTTAATACTGCTTTTGCTGTGACCCATAAGTTTTGGTATGTTGTGTTTCTATTTTTGCTTGTTTCAAGGAATCTTAAAATTTCATTCTTAATTCCTTCCTTCACCCCTTGGTTATTCAGTAGCATGTTATTTAATTTCCATATCTTTTTATAGTTTCAAATGTTCCTCTTGTCATTGATGTCTGGTTTTATTCCATCATGACAAGATAAGATACTTTATATGATTTCAATTTTTAAAAATTTAAAAAAACTTTTTTGAGACTTGTTTTGTGTCCTAACATATGGTCAGTTCTGGAGAATGTTCCATGTGCTGATGAAAAGAGTGCATATATATATATTTATTTTCTATTTTTTAAGATGGAATCTTGCTCTGTTCCCCATAGTGCAATCTTGGCTCACTGCAGCCTCCATTTCCTGAGTTCACATGATTCTCCTGCCTCAGCCTCACTAGTAGCTGGGACTACAGGTACATGCCACCGTGCATGGCTAATTTTTGTACATTTTTAGTAGAGTCAGGGTTTTACCATGTTGGTCAGGCTGGTCTCGAACTCCTGACCTCAAGTGATCCACCCGCCTCGGCTTCCCAAAGTGCTGGGATTACAGGCGTGAGCCAGCATGCACCAAAGAATGTATATTCTACAGCTGTTGAGTGAAATATTCTGTAAATGTCTGTTGGGTCCATTTGGCCTATGATGCAGTTTAAATTTGATGTTTCTTTATTAATTTTCTATCTAGATGATCTGTCTAATGTTGAGAGTGGGGTTTTAAAGTCCCCAGTTATCTATAGTGGAGTCTATCACTCCCTTTAGATCTATTATTTGCTTTATATATCTGTTGGGTGCATATATATTTACAATTGTTATATTCTCTTACAGAAATGGTTCCTTTATTAAGATATAATTAATATTATTCTTTTTTCTTTTTACAGCTTTTAACCTGGAGTATGTTTTATCTATTGTCAGTATAGCTACTCCTGCTTACTTTTGATTTCCAGTTACATGGGGTGTCTTTTTCTATCCCTTCACTTTCAATCTTTCTGTGTCTTCACTGATGAGGTGGGTTTTTTTGTAAGTAGCATATAGTTGGGTCTTGTTGTCAATTGTTTTAATCAATTCCTCCAGTCTATATGTTTTAAATGGGGGAATTTAATCCATTTGCATTCAAAGTCATTATCGGTAGGTGAGGACTTACTTCTATAATTTTATTGTTTTCTGGTTATTTTATATGTCCTTTGTTCCTTCCTTTCTTTCTTATTGTTTATTTTTGCAGTTGGGTGGTTTTCTGTAGCAATAAGCTTTGATTCCTTTCTTTCTCCTGCATGTGGGTAAATAATGATGGTAGTTGTGTTTTCACTTCCAGATAGAAGATACCCTTGAGTGTCTCTTGTAAGGCTGGTCTGGTGGTGATAAAATTCCTTAGTTTTTTTCTTGTCTGTGAAAGAGTTTACTTCTCCTTTATTTTTGAAGAATAGTTTTGCTACGTATAGTATTTTTGACTGGCAGCTTTCTTTTTCTTTTAGTACTTTGAATATATTGTCCTATTCTCTCCTGGCCCATAAAGTTTCTGCTGAGAAATGCTTTTGTTAGTTTAATTGGGATTCCCTTACATGTGACTTGATGTTTTTCCTTGGCTGTTCTTAAGACTCTTCATCTTTGACTTTTGACAATTTGACTATAATGTGCCTTAGAGAAGATCTGTTTGAGGTTCTTTGATCTTCCTGAACCTAGATCTCTGTCTCTCTCCCAAGAATGTTTCTGTTTGTTATTTTATTAACTATGTTTTGCTTACCTTTTCCCTTCTCTTTTCCTTCTGGAATGCCCATGATACCCATAAATTAGGTAGACTTTCTTCATTTGTTTTTACTCTTTATTCTTTATCCCTTTTTTTTTTGTCTGCCTATGTTATTTCAAAATACCTGTTTTCAAGTTTAGAAATTCCTTTTTCTGCTTCATCTAGTCTGTTGTTGAAGCTCTTAAGCATATTTTGTATTTCATTCATTGAATTCTTCAGCTCTTGGATTTCTGTTTGCTTCTTTTTTTTTTTTTGAGATGGAGTCTCGCTCTGTCACGCAGGCTGGAGTGCAGTGGTGCAATCTCAGCTCCCTGCAGCTCTGCCTACTGGGTTCACACCATTCTCCTGCCTTAGCCTCCTGAGTAGCTGGGACTATAGGCACCCACCACCACGCCTGGCTAATTTTTGTGTTTTTAGCAGAGACGGGTTTCACCGTG
>NW_012116265.1:12472743-12477654 GCF_000951035.1 Colobus angolensis palliatus | reverse complement strand
CACGCCTGGCTAATTTTTGTGTTTTTAGCAGAGACGGGTTTCACCGTGTTAGCCAGGATGGTCTCGATCTCCTGACCTCGTGATCCACCCACCTCGGCCTCCCAAAGTGTTTCATCGTGTTAGCCAGGATGGTCTCGATCTCCTGACCTCGTGATCCACCCACCTCGGCCTCCCAAAGTGTTGAGATTACAGGCGTGAGCCACCACGCCTGGCTTGTTTGCTTCTTTTTATGGTATCTATCTTTCTGTTGAACTTCTCATTCAAATAATAAACTGATTTTTGTGATTTCATTAAATAGTCTGTCTGTATTATCTTGCATCTTATTGAGTTTCCTTAAGATTATTATTTTGAATTATTTTTCTGTCATTTCATATTTTTTTTTATTAGAGTCTGTTACTAGAGAAGTATTGTTTTCCTTGGAGGTGACATGTTTCTTTGCCCTTTTCATGGTTGATGTGGTCCTACATTGATTTCTACACATCTGGTGGAAAAGTTATGTTTTCCAGTTTTATGAAGAAGGTTTCATAGGGAAACACTTATTTCTACCAATAATCCTTGGGTTGTCAGTTCAGTGGGGTGCATTGACCTTGATTCTAGATATGTACAGTAGTGTACTCTCCATTTAGTTTCTTCAGCTGTAATCGATACTAGTGGCATTTGTGAGTTTCTCAGTGGTCTAGGCTGAGAGAGTTTGTGATAATGATGTGGCTTTGCCAGAGTTGGGCTTCCCAGGCTGTTTCTCGGGCCTGGTGTGTGTGTGTGTGTGTGTGTATGCACCCAGTGGGTCAGCCAACTTGGGGTATGGCTCACTGGGGTTTAGGCCACAGGGTTGTTACGCTGGCTGGGAGCATGGACACATGGTTGCTCAGTTGGCCTTGGGGCGTGCCTGCCAGGAACGGTTTGTGGGACTTTCTTCAGCCCAGGATGTGGGCACCCGGCTGCTTGGCTGGCCTGGGGATGTGTCTGCGGGGTGGCCCACAACATGCTTTCTTTGGTTTAGGATGCAGGCATAAAGCTGCTTGGCTGGCCTAGGATGTGTCTGCTCTGGGTGATTCACAGAGTTTCTTAGGCCCAGGACACAGCTGCCCAGTTTCTCAATTGGCCTGGGGGCATGTTTGTTGGGGGTGGCCCCTGAGGTTTCATAGGCTCAAGACATGATCGCATGGCTTCTTGGCTGGTGTGAGTACATGTCTGCTGAGGATGGTCCACGGGGCTGTTCCTTTGGCTCAGGATACTGGTACACAAGTGCTTGATTGGCCTGTGGACATGTCTGCCATTGTCAGCCCATGGGGCTGCTTTTCACGCCCAGGATGTGGGCACAAGTCTGCTTGACTGGCCCAGGGGCACATCTGCTGCGGGTGGCCCGCAGGTTATTTCTCAGGTCCAGGGCATGGGTGCATGGCTGCTCTGCTGCCTGGGTTGGGCACAAGGCTGTTTCTCAGACCTATGACATATCTGCATTGCTGCTCAAATGGCCTGGGGGCATTTCTGTGGGTGGTGGCCCATGAGATTGTTTCGTAGGCCTGGGCAAGGAACACAGGACTGCTTAGTCAGCTTGTGGTTGTGTCTACTACAGGCAGCCTGCAGGGCTGTTTCTCAACCTAGGACATGGACATACAGCTGCTCAGTTGTCCTGGGGGATGACTGTCAGGGACAGCCCACAGGGCTGTGTCTTAGGTCTGGGATTCAAGTATATGGCTGCTCAGCTGGCTCAGGGGCACACCCAAAAGGGGGCAGCCTGCGGGGCTGCTATTTAGGTCCGGGATATGGGCTTTTGGCTGCTTGGCTGCCCTCGGGATGTGCCACCAGTAATGACCTACAGGACTCTTTTCTTAAGCTCTTATCAGAGACACAGGCCCACTGGGCAGGTCGGGAGCATGACTGTTGGGGACAGGGGTGCCGCAGGGCTAGTTCTAGTGTAGCCATGCTGCTGGCCTGGGACATATCAGCTCCCATGTGTGGGAGGACACAGTGGTTTGGCTAGCTCACGTAGTTTGCCCTGGGCGGGACTGGCAGACTGTTTCTCTAGCTGGATATATGGTGGTGGGAATTGGTTTCCCTGCTTTGCAGGAGCAGAGTTACAGCTGATCCTGGGCCCAGGGTCTGCACAGCTAGGGCTGTGGCATCCAGACACCCTGGGCTTGGCGTAATGCAAATGGAGCCCCAGTGCTGGGGTGGCTGCTGACCCTGGGCAGAGGGTGCACTCCACAGGGGACGCTGCTCTCCAGATGGGGCTGTGCTGCAGCAGCTTTGCTCACAGGGAGTGGGTGGGGGACTCTGCTCTCCAGATGGGGCTGTGCTGCAGCAGCTTTGCTCACAGGGAGTGGGTGGGGGTGGGGAGTGCACACCTTACACTCCTAATCCAGGGCAGTGCAGCTGCGTGAAGTCCTGGCAGCTCTCCAAACTGGGCTCAGGGCTTGTGAGAACTGTGGGGTTCTCCTGTAGAAAGGACAATAGGTATCTGTCAAGACAATGAAGGCTGGTGAGGATCTGCTTACCTTTTCTCCACAACGGGAAGTCCCTCTGTCTTCAGGCCAATCCAATTTGGGAAGAGCAGATGGGGCTGTAGAGGCTGGGTGCCTCCACGCTGCTCTTCCGGACTTCTGTCATCGCAGATTCATCCCACTCCCCCACTGTACTCCAGTGCTCTCCCTTCACACTCCAGTCAAAGTGAGCTGTTTATTCATTGCCTTGGGCCTTTCTTGTTGGGAGGGACAAGCAGCAGGTGTCTTTAGTCAGCCATCTTGCTGCCATTACTCCTGGCTCCAATTCTTATTTATATATTTAGTTAGTTTATTTATTTATTTATTTTGAGATGGAGTCTCGCCTTGTTGCCCAGGCTGGAGTGCAGTGGCACAATCTCAGCTCACTGCAATGTCTGCCTCCCGGGTTCAAGTAATTCTCCTACCTCAGCCTCCAGAGTAGCTGGGATTACAGGCGTCTGCCACTATGCCTGGCTAATTTTTTGTATTTTTTTTTAGTAGAGATGAGGTTTCACCATGTTGGCCAGGCTGGTCTTGAACTCCTGACCTCAGTTGATCCACCCGCCTCGGCCTCCCAAAGTGCTGGGATTACAAGCGTGAAGCCACCATGCCCGGCCCTGGCTCCAATTCTTTACCCCTCCCTAAGTGCATACTCTTTCCTTGTGACTTCATAGTACACTATATAGGTGGAGTATGTTTTCCTACCTCTTTAATCTGGGTCTGGCCATGTAACTTGATTTGGCCAATAGAATGTGGCAGAAGTGATAGTGTGCCTTTTTTTTTGTGAGATGGAGTTTTGCTCTTTTTGCCCAGACTGGAGTGCAATGGCGTAATCTCAACTCACTGCAACCTCCGCCTCCTGGGTTCAAGCAATTCTCCTACCTCAACCTCCCAAGTAGCTGGGATTACAGGCATGTGCCACCATGCCTGGCTAATTTTTTGTATTTTTAGTAGAGATGGGCTTTCACCATGTTGGTCAGCTGGTCTCGAACTCCAGACCTCAGGTGATCCACCCACCTCAGCTTCCCAAAGTGCTGAGATTACAGGTGTGAGCCACCATACCTGGCCAGATAGTGTGCTGTTTTGAAGCCTAGGCCTCAAAAGTTTTATGTGTTTCCACTCTCATTCTTCCCCATGAAAGTGACATATTCAGGCAAGCCTGCTGGTTCCTGGAGGAGGATGAGAGACACAAAAGCAGATCTGTCCTAGCTTAGATGCCGCAGCCACGCATGGCCTGGAACAGAGCTTTCTGCCAACACTTAGACACCAGAGTGAGCCCAGCCTAGGTCAGCCAACCCCTAATAGATTCACAGATGTGTGAACTATGGTAGAGAAATACCTGTTTTGTAAGCTACTGAGATTTGGGGTGGTTTGTTACACAGAAATAGCTAACTGATATAAAATATAAGGCATCAAACATAGAGCATGGCATATGGTCATTACTCAATTGATATTAGTGTTCCAGTTATTATGGTTATGTCACAAATTACCCCCAAAATTGTTGGCCTGAAACAACCAGTTATTAAGCTCACAGATTATGTGGATTGGCAATTTGGATAGGGCACAGAGGGAATGGCTTGTCTCGGTTCTTTGGTATCTGGTGCCTCAGCTGGAAGACACTAAGTCTGAGGGCCGAACCATCTGCAGCTTCATGTACTTATGTGTTTCGGTCGATTCTAGCTGTCAGCTGAGACTTTCGCTGGGACTGTCAACTGGAACACCTACATGTGGCCTCTTCATGTTGCCCGGGCTCCCTCACACATGGTGGCTGAGTTCCAAAGGTGAATGTCCTAAGAGAGAGCCAGGCAGAAGCTATATCCTTTACGACATAGACTTGGAAGTCACATAGCATCACTTCCACTATACTTTCTCAGTTAAAACAGACATAAACCAGTCATAACCCAGATTAAAGAGATGGGGAAAAGACCCCACCATTTGATGGAGAATAGAAGAAATAACATGTGAAACTGAAAATACTGGTGTTGATTGCATTCATTTTGGGAGAATACAGTCTGCCGTAGTTAGGCACTTTTATTATTTCTACTAGTCTTGTCAAACAGATCTACTGATTTTCTCTAAATTCACCACTAACACTGAAGTTGGCCTCCTTTACTTACGTCATAGTGTTTTCTCTACTTGGAATGTACTTCCTTCCTTCACCCTGCCTTGCTCTGCCTTTTGAAGTGGTACCCTTTCCTTTAAGAGCTAGCTGAAGGCACATCCTTTCTCTCAGTCTTTCCCCTGGTTGTAATAGGTCATTTGATTTCTCCCTGCATTTCCAAAATCCATAATTTTAGCACCATTTATTTAGCACTTGTTATCTATACCTTGCATTCTTCTTCTTCTTCTTCTTCTTCTTCTTCTTCTTCTTCTTCTTCTTCTTCTTCTTCTTCTTCTTCTTCTTCTTCTTCTTCTTCTTCTTCTTCTT
>NW_012116265.1:12468759-12472631 GCF_000951035.1 Colobus angolensis palliatus | reverse complement strand
TCTTCCTCTTCTTCTTTCTTCTTCTTTCTTCTTCTTCTTTTTTTTTTTTCGAGATGGAGTCTTGCTCTGTTGCCCAGGCTGGAGTGCAGTGCCATGATCTCTACTCACTGCAACCTCTGCCTCCCAGGTTCAAGCAATTCTCCCTGCCTCAGCCTCCCGAGTAGCTGGGATTACAGGCGCCCACGACTAAGCCCGGCTAATTTTGTATTTTTAGTAGAGATGGGGTTTTGTCATGTTGGCCAGGCTGGTCTTGAACTCCTGACCTCAAGTGAGCCGCCTGCCTCGGCCTCCCAAAATGCTGGGATTACAGACGTGAGCCACCATGCCTGGCCTACATTATCTTCTTAAATGTAATTCATTTTGAGGGCAAGAAAGACAATATTTTCAAGTTTTAATGTGTACTGCTTAGTAGTTAGACTAATTATTTTGCTAATCTTAAGAATTCCCTAGGCCAGGCGCCATGGCTCACGCCGGTAATCCCAGCACTTTGGGAGGCTGAGGTGGGCGGATCACGACGTCAGGCGTTTGAGACCAGCCTGGCCAACATAGTGAAACCCCGTCTCTACTAAAAATTAGCCAGGCATGGTGGCGGGCGCCTGTAGTCCCAGCTACCCAGGAGGCTGAGGCAGGAGAATCGCCCGAACCCAGGAGGCAGAGATTGCAGTGAGCCAAGATCATGCCACTGCACTTCAGCCTGGGTGACAGAGTGAGACTCCATCTCAAAAAAAAAAGAATTCCCTAAATGATTTTTGTTTTTGTTGATGAGGGTAATATTATAGAGTGATCAAGAATACTGTGGTCTCATGACAAATGCAGCTTATAAGCAAAGATGAAATAGTCATTGCTGGAATATGCAAATATGGCATAGCGTCCCAATGTCATTCCTAGGAACATTTCTGTATGTGCTTGCTTACAATAGACATACTACATTTTCCTAAAGTTTCAAGATTAAGGCTGTGCTCATTCTCTATAGGGTCTTCAGTCATTCCCTCTTTGTTGGTTTTGGTTCTCCGTTTGTTGCTCCTCTCTTTTTCCTCTCAAAAACTTTATTGTTTCCCACAGGCTTATCTCTTTTCCTACCCTCTATTGATACTGGGATTAAAATGAAATAGTAGAACATTCCGTCACTGCCCCTATATTTTCTAACATATGGATTCATATTTTCATAAATTCTATGCTTCTAATATTTTCATGCACATCTTTAAAGAATAGATCTCCACAAGCTCATAATTTGGGTACCAACAATAGAACTGAAGATGTCACATACTGTTGTGTAGTTTTCACACTGCATAAAAGGACTCTTTTATGAAGGTAGAGATGAAATCCAGCTTTTTTTTTTTTTTTTTTTTTAAAGACAGGGTCTTGCTCTGCCACCCAGGCTGGAGTGCAGTCGCATGATCTCGGCCCACTACAACCTCCACTTCCCAGGCTCAAGGGATGCTCCCACCTCAGTCCCCTGAGTAGCTAGGACTATGTATTTGATAAGAGGTTTTGTAGTGGAATGTATATATTTTGTGCCTTGTGTTTAATTAGAAGAAATAAAATGTGTTAAGAGGAGAGACCAGTTAAAAGGAAGGCCAACAAGTTACCGTGATGATGAGGGTGATGCTTATTGTTCCCAGGGTCAACTTTTGGAAGTACTGTCTCCATATCTATCAGGGCACATTAAAAATACTTCTCACCAGAAACAAGTACTTCCAAAAATTTACTGCCAAAGTCTAGAAGACTTTGTATTTTGTATTTTGTATATATCAGTTACTGCTGTTCCTAGTTCTCTCTTGTCTGAGGTGGGATTCCAGAGACAACACCATTGGGAAGCTGAGTTAGTTTTGCCATCATTGAAGCATTAAATGGTTTATAAAGAAAAAGTCTCAGAGCACAGATAACTCAATTCTGGGTTGCAGAGATGAAGCATTGCCTTCAAAATTCCATCCCTATTTGACCATGCCGCCTTGCCTCAGAGAACATTCCCCAATGGAAGCACTGTCTATCTGCAAGTATAAATCCCATTACTTGAATATTTTTGGAAAGGGGTCAAGGACCTTGAGTTTCATGAGGTCCTTGCATTCATTTAGAAGTGTCTTCACCTTTGTGGCATGTCTGATTTTTCTTTGGTTGTGCAGCTTTCAATTTTTTCAAAATGTTTTTATTGACAAGTCATAGACTTTCTTGTTAGCTTTTCCTAACTCAATTCTGGTTTGCAGAAATGAGAAAAAACATTGCCTTCAAAATTTGATCCACCATTTGACCATGCTGCCTTGCCACAGAGAACATTCCTTAATGGATGCATTGTCTCCCTGAAAGTAGAAATCCCATTACTTGAATATTTGTGGAAAGGGGTCAAGGACCTTGAGTAGAAATGAGGTCCTTTCTTTCATTTAGAAGTAAGTGTTGGCCAAGTGCGGTGGCTCAGGCCTGTAATCCCAGCACTTTGAGAGGCCAAGATGGGCAGATCACAAGGTCAAGAGATTGAGATCCTGGCTAACATGGTGAAACCCCGTGTCTACTAAAAATACAAAAATTAGCTGGGCATGGTGGTGCGTGCTTGTAATTGGGAGGCTGAGGCAGGAGAATCGCTTGAACCCAGGAGGTGGGGATTGCAGTGAGCCAAGATCATACCACTGCACTCTAGCCTGGGCAGCAGAATGAGACTCCATCTCAAAAAAAAAAAAAAAAGAAGAAGAAGAAGTAAGTGTTTACCTTTGTGGGGTGTCTCGGGGTTTTGCTCTTATTTTTCTTTGGCTATGCAGCTTTTAATTTTTTTAAATGTTTTTATTGACAAATCATAGACTTTCTTGTTAGCTTTTCCTAAACTGAGCAGCAGACTAATGTCTTGGGTACTCATCAAGTTCATAATTTAAAAATCTTAGGAAAGGATATATTGGTATAGAACTTTTTATTTGGTATTTTGTTAGCAAAAACTTTTCAAGAAAAACATTAGGGCTTCTGATAGGCTACTTACAGGATAAACATGACCAGGTTCCGCATTTCTAGATCATTGATTCTTTTTCCTTTGTTCCACCATTCAGTCTGGTCCCTAAGTTCCTGCATTCTTCCTTTACGCCGGAACTTTTCTTTTTCATTGCAATTGTCATTCCCTTATTAGAAGTTGTGATATTATAAATATTGGGCCTTCTTCCTGTTTCCTGACATACAGCTTCTAAAACCCTTAGAATCTCTGGACTGATAAGGGTATCTTTTAGATGCTAACGATATGACTGGTGGCTGGGGGCCCCTAGATAGCTTCAGGGTGGGTTCTGGTTACCAGAAAGACTGAGGCATGATTAGAAGGTTGAGACTTTCAGCCTCATACCCCAGTCTCAGAGGGAGGGAAGAGGGGCTGAAGGTTGAGTTGATCACCAAAGGCCAATAATTTAATCAATCATGCCTGCATGATGAAACTCCCATAAAAACCTAAAAGAACTGGATTCAGAGAGCTTCTAGATAGCTGAACATACGGAGGTTTCTGTAGGGGCATGGACGCTCTCCCCTCCTTCTTCTACACTTTGCCCATACATCTCTTCCATCTGGTTATTTATCTGTATCCTTTGTAATATTCTTTATAGAACATGAGAAAACAGTGTTTTTCTGGGTTCTGTGAGCTGCTCTAGGAAATTAATTGAAACCCAGCAAGGAGTACTAAAAACCCCTATTTATAACCAGCTAGTCAGAAACAAGCACAGGCCACAATCCATGGCATCTGAAGTGGAGAGCAATGTTGGGGACTAAGCCCCTCAACCTGTGAGATCTGATGCTATTTCCAGTTCGACAGTGTCAGAATTGTCTGTTCACTCCAGGTGGATCGTAAACTGGAGGACACCTGGCTGCTGTCCACTGGAGAATCTACTGCAGAATTCACTGCAGAATTGCTT
>NW_012116265.1:12432965-12468536 GCF_000951035.1 Colobus angolensis palliatus | reverse complement strand
CCAGGATGGTCTCGATCTCCTGACCTCGTGATCCGCCCATCTCGGCCTCCCAAAGTGCTGGGATTACAGGCTTGAGCCACCGCGCCCGGCCAGAATTGCTTGATTTGTGGTGAAAAACTCCCACACACCTGGTGCCAGAAGTGCCGAGTGACTGTGTGAGAGTAGAGAACGGGAAAAATACGTCTTGTATTGTTTTTTTCTATTTCTAGAGTTGGTGTCAGAACTGTTGCATTGAGGAACTGAGTAAGAATGGGGAAAAGTACTTTGATGCTTTTCCTATTTCTCCTTACAGAAGTGTACTGAGTGAAAGAGGATAGATTTTTTACAGCCGGCAAATTAGAAGGAAACATGCTTGCAGCAATCCTGACAGCACTAACCTTGGAGTTGCAAAGAGAAAGAAAAGCAACAGTAGGGAGAAGACTTTCCAGACTGCAGATCATCAGTAATGGAAGCAGGGGATTGACTTCAAGCGATTACAAGAAAGTTTTATTAGAATGCAAAATTAAATTTCAGTCATTTTTAATTGCACAGTGATTTGTGTTTGCTGATTCATATTATTTTTGGTGTACTTTGCCACACACTGAGAAAACCAATTCTCTTAATTAACTATTGCTTTTTTAATCAGGAAGACAAATCTAATAAATAGAAAACATAAAAAAGCAACACACAAGTATTAAAGGCAACCAGTGAGATATGCAATAGGAGTGTGGGCAAAAAGCAGTCGACCTTGACAGATAGAATTGGGGACTGTTTCAGATCTCTAAGGTATGTCTCTTTCTCTGCCGTTGCCACCAGGTTAGTCTAGGCTCTTAGGACTTCATGCCTGTTAGTGAAGAAGAGACGAGACAAGAGAGAGGGTAAAGGAAGGGAGAGGAAGAGGGGAGAGAATGTCATGACCCATTGGGTTTGCTCTCCATGGGTGGAGAATAGATTTTATCTTGTTCCTGTCCACTGACCTAGACTGTGGCAGGGCGGGAAAGTATAGGTATTTTGACCTTAATGCTTTCTGAAAATTTTATCTGTAACTTTTGAGATTGCTAAGAAAATTGTGAGTTTTTGTTAGCTCTTTTTTGGAGATGTAAGGCAGACTTCTCTTCTGTTTGTAAAAATTCTTCAGTGGGTCCATGACAGGATAAGATGGAAAGAACTAAAAATTACTTTGCATAATAAAGGTGGCGTATAATGGAGACTTATTTTACCTCCAATCAAGTTATTTGGTCTGCCATTCCACTCAGTGGGTCTGTAAAGGATGATGTCAACTCAGAAATAGTCAATTCATGTTGGTAAAACTCAGAATAATTGTGTGACTCATTTTACTCACTTCCCCACACTAACCAAGAACTGGAACACATTGTTCAGGTGGCTGGGATCTTGGTTGGTGATGACTCTGTCAATATCAAGGAAGAAACTGAAAAATTAATTGAGGGCCATAGAGTGATAAGGTTTGGCTCTTGTGTCCCCACCCAAATCTCATGTTGAATTATGATCTTCAGTGTTGGAGGAGGGGCCTCATGGGAGGTGATTGGATCATGGTGGGGGGATTTTCCCCTTGCTATTCTCATGATAGTGAGTGAGTTATCACAGGATTTGCTTGTTTAAAAGCGTGTAGCACTTCCTGCTTAGTGCTCTCTCCTGCTCTACCATGCTAAGACATGCTTGCTTCCTCTTTGCCTTCTGCCATAATTATAAGTTTCCTGAGGCCTCCCAGCCATGCTTCCATACAGTCTGCTGAACTGTGAGTCAATTAAACCTTTTTTCTTTATAAATTACCCAGTCTCAGGTGGTTCTATTTTTTGAGACAGAGTCTCACTCTCACCCAGGCTGGAGTGCAGTGGTATGATCTCGGCTCACTGCAATCTCTGCCTCCTGGGGTCAAGTGATTCTTGTGCCTCAGCCTTCTGAGTAGCTGGGATTACAGGCATGTGCCACCACACCCAGCTAATTTTTGTATTTTTAGTAGAGATGGGGTTTCACCATGTTGGCCAGGCTGGTCTTGAACTCCTGGCCTCAAGCGATCCACCTGCCTCAGCCTCCCAAAGTACTGGGATTATAGGTGTGAGCCACTGCGCCTCACCTCAGGTAGTTCTTTATGGCATTGTGAGAACATACTAATAAACAGAGCAACTTGCATTAAGGAAGACTCTGTTAGTCTACTTTATGGGCAATTTATGTTATTTTCAATAGTGTTAACTTTAGAATTTAATCCCCATTAAAGAGATTTTTCAGAAGAGCTTTCAGTTTTCCTCTGGCAGTTAAAGAGACAATGGTCTGGAACTTGGGGAGTTAGCCCATTTACTCAGCCTAGGGCCAAAGGAGAAAGATGTTTGAAAGGGATTTTCTCTGTAAGGTATGGTCAATGAACTTTAGGAGGAGGAATGGGGCTGGGCATGGTGGCTTGCGTCTGTAGTCCCAGTACTTTGGGAGGCCAAGGTGGGAGGATTGCTTGAGCCCAGGAGTTTGAGACCAGCCTGGGAACATAGTGAGATCCCCATCTCTACCATAATAAAAATTAAAATTAGCCAGGTGTCATCTATAGTCCCATCTCCTGGGGAGTCTGAGGTGGCAGGGTTACTTGAGCCCAGGAGGTCAAGGCTGAAGTGAGCTGTGATCATGCCACTTCACTGCATCCTGGGTGACAGAGCAAGACTCTGTCTTGAAAACATTTTTAGAAATAGTAGAAAGAGTAATGTCTCATATTCAGTTAAAAAAAAAAACTTCCACAGTCTTTTGTTACCAAACTAGCACACGGTTAACTCTAACCCAGCTAACAGCAAAATAGCATCAGTAACAAGATCAAGGATGGAGGTGCAGGAACAATAAAGACTGTCTCCTAAAAAACAAATTGGAGGCTGGGGGCAGTGGCTTACGCCTGTAATCCCAGAATGTTGGAAGGCCGAGGTGGACGGATCACCCGAGGTCAGGGGTTCAAGACCAGCCTGGCCAACATGGTGAAACCCTGTCTCTACTAAAAATACAAAAAATTAGCTGGCCATGGTAGTGTGCACCTGTAATCTCAGCTACTTGGGAGGCTTCAAGAGAATTGCTTGAACCTGGGAGGCAGAGGTCGCAGTGAGCCGAGATCACACCACTGCACTCCAGCCTGGGCAACAGAGAGAGACTCTGTCTCAAAAAAAATAAAATAAGATAAAAAACAAATTGTGAAAATATGTACATATTTGCATAAGTTTTTTTTTAAAAAAAACTAAAACTTTCCAGTGTTGCTGAAAAAATATGCCAAAGTGATTGCAGTCCACAAAAAACAGCATTTGGCAGTTCGTGCTGCCTTAAAAACTCCAACTCAAGATTACTCTAGGAGAAGCTCACCCCCACATTTAAGAAAAATCCCTTTTCTCCTCTTCCTTGTTCAAATTCCACTGCTTATTCCATAAAACAACCGAAGAATAACAAGACCCAGGTCACTTTTCTCAGCCCCTATCTGTTAAGGCTCATACCACGGACTTTTCCTTAGGAAACTTCACCTCCCCTACAATTAGGAAATTGAGCCCCGATTTCTGGGCTAGATTTCTGGAAACCTGCAGAACATCCTCATGCTTCCTTTATGGAGGGACCTGAGGGCTCCTTGAATGATCCAGTGGGCAGTGTGCCAGGCTGGGACTGGAATGCCAGCCAGTCTGGG
This sequence comes from Colobus angolensis palliatus, assembly GCF_000951035.1. Taxonomy (NCBI): domain Eukaryota; kingdom Metazoa; phylum Chordata; class Mammalia; order Primates; family Cercopithecidae; genus Colobus; species Colobus angolensis. Next base: position 12,464,899 of record NW_012116265.1, on the reverse strand, counting down.
GAAAAGGTTCCTTCCTTTCTTTCTTTTTTTTGAAATGGAGTCGCGCTCTGTCACCCAGGCTGGAGTGCAGTGGCACCATCTCGGCTCACTGCAAGCTCCGCCTCCCGGGTTCACGCCATTCTCCTGCCTCAGCCTCCTGAGTAGTTGGGACTACAGGTGCCCGCCACCACGCCCGGCTAATTTTTGTTTTTTTAGTAGAGATGGCGTTTCACTGTGTTAGCCAGGATGGTCTCGATCTCCTGACCTCATGACCTGCCCACCTCTGCCTCCTGAAGTGCTGTGATTACAGGCGTGAGCCACCGTGCCTGGCCATTGAAAAGGGTTCCTTTCTAAGCAAAAACACCCCAACACCTTGTAACTGGAAGTCTAACCAGGCAAAACCTAGTAGCAGCAGGTACAATACTAGGGCTGTACCAACAAGTGCAATCTCCCCCCTTAAACATAAAACTAAAGTGGTAAAGGGAGCCAAGTGAATATTTGACCTCACCTGTCTTCTGAGAAGTTTGCAAATTTTGGGCTGAAGCCATGTTGCAGAGAAAGACACTAGGTCAAAAAGTCGCCTTTGCTGTGTCTGGCTGGATAAAGCTGCCATTCCTGGGCAGCCTGCTTCATGGCTGCTTTAATGGAAGCTTTGACCCCTTATGCAAAGTACTTATGGATTAATTCAGAAGTTTTCAATTCGGCTTCATAAATGACAAATACTTTAACAGCAGCTTCTCAAAAACCACCAGTGGAGACAGACCACCCCTTAGTTGAGGATCACAGCTCCTTCTAGTCTGGGAACTTCTTGCTGGACTTCTGCAGCAGCTCATTGGTCCTGGAATAAGTGTCTGCATCCAAAGAACTCTCTATACACCAACAACCAGAAGAGATAAGCCACCTGCAGTACACAGTACCACCTCCTATCAATGGCACTGCCCTCCTTCTGAGTATAAGGGCCCAGAGCAAGAAGACAAGGCCATTTAGTTCGGATTTAGCCAGGACACAACTGCATTGGCAAATGCTTCCAGCCTGTCTTAGGAGAACTGGGCCGATGGGTCTGCACAGTGAAGACAGTGAATAGAACACCTTTTTTGGTCCACCCAGATAAATCTGCATGGCCAGGATGATGAAAACCATCTGCCTGTAGGCAGCTCTTCATAAATGTTTTCCAAACCAGGCAGAGGTTGCACAGGTCCTTGGACACTAAAGCAGCGTCGTGGGCTTGATGGGATCTGTGATATGGGTCCTATCCCAGGATGACGACTTTAACACCTCCTATGTCACACATCTGGGTCCAGGTGAAGACTTGGTGTTGGGGAGGATAAACAGTGTAATGTTTTCTTTCTGCTGCAACAAATCCCATTCGTCTTATAGAATACAGTTTTCCAAACTCTCCATTGAGGTGTTTCTTCCAACTCTCACTAAACACCCACCACAGGCATGTTGTGGGCCGCGAGCCTGAGTAGGGCCGCGGCCTTAATTGTCTGGATGTGGAACAACTGTTCCCGGCTCAGTGGTGAGGGCGGCATGCCTGGCTTGGGGCTATGGGAATGTCGCTCCCTGGCGAGGCTTAGGAGAAGTGGAGGATCTCTGGGTCTTCATCCTGGAGCAGAGGAGGAGCAAACGTGCTGCCCAAAGATCCGTGAGGCTCGCGCTGGGTGTGGCGGTCAGCAATTGGTGCAAACCATGATAATCAGTTTAAAATTCTTTCTTATTTTTTGTGCTGTAGACATTCATCAGTGATTGCTAATCTTCAGTAAGTATCTGTTATACCCACAGCCTTGAATTATTAGTGCCTTGCAGAATGGAGAGGGAGCTACCTTTATTAAATAATATGCCTTAAATACTTAGCGCCAGTGGCTGCCCCAGAGTATATGCATTATGTAAATGTTAGCTAATATTACTAAATTTGGGGAAGAGCGAAATCTGCCCCAGATTGAGGAAGAGAGAGGTGATAGCTGGAGGAAATCAAGGAGGAGATGAGAGGAGTTTGGAAAGAGAAGGGACAAATAACAGTGAGGACATTTAAACTCTCATCTTTACTTCCTCTGGCCCTCAACTTCCCCTACCCAAATCCTGAGGAACACTGGGGTGCATGCCTGGCTTCAAGCAGCTACTCAGATAGTTATTATCCTGGGATATTAAAGGAAAGGGGGACCCTAGAAGACCAAAGCCTTGTGACAATGGGGAACCTAGGTAATTAGCTCTCACAACTTCAGGGGGACTCTGGACAGGTAGGGATAGAAGAATAGTGGGAAGGAGAATATTCTCCAGAATATTCAACTTAATATTATGCTCTTATTTGGCTAGTATCTCTTTTGTGCACCTGATATTATGTGATCTGGTACTGACTAGGCTAGACTATTCTCTGTGTTCTGCTAATGACAGAGATCTCTTGACAGCAGGAGGCCACTGACCTGGTCTGAGTTCTCCCTTGTACATGATTGTATTTTACAATAAAATGATTCCGGTTGCTTTGAACTAAATAAAACACAAAGCTTTGTTTATTTTTTGCCTTGTTTACTCCAAAAAAGCTATAAATTATTTTCCTTGCCTTTAATCTTTTCCTAAAGTCCAAAATGCTCAGCATGGTATTGACTAGTTTTTCTAGAATAATGCTTTATTGCCAAGATTCAAAAATTGCTTCATTGCATTTAGTAGATTGAGTTCCACCTCAGGCTGGATACATCCCTACCATAGCTTGGCTTAACCATCAGTTTTATCTCTGGATGTTCATGAATCCTTCACCCAGGTCAATCTGATCTCCTGCTAGCCCAACATACCACTTCTACTCTTTTTTTCCCCACCCTACGTTCCCGTCTCATTGCTGAGCCAAATTTTACCCCACCTCCAGGTCTCAACTGACGGCCATCTTTCCTGTGAAAATTTCCCAAGTGTTTTAGTCCATACTGATTTTTTTCCCATGCAAGTTATGTTGACATTAGTAATCTGGATTCATCAATCAATTGAACAATTATTTGTTAAGCACCGACAATATGTCAGGAACATAATGCAAACTTATTATTTGATTATGTGCTCATTTATATTTCTCACTTACATGTTTATGTATGTTATCTCCAAGAAAACCTTAAGGATTGTAATCATTTTTATTTGTTTTCTCAGAATCAGGCACAAAACTGGAATGCAAATAAACCTTTTTTTTTTTTTTTGAGATGTGATTTTGCTCTTGTTGCCCAGGCTGGAGTGCAGTGGCATGATCTTGGCTCACTGCAACCTCCGCCTCCCAGGTTCAAGTGATTCTCCCAGGTTCAAGTGATCCCGAGTAGCTGGGATTACAGGTATGCACTACCACGCCCAGCTAATTTTGTATTTTTAGCAGAGATGGGGTTTCACCATGTTGGCCAGGATGGTCTCGATCTCTTGACCTCGTGATCCACCCCCTTTAGCCTCCCAAAGTGCTGGGATTACAGGCATGAGCCACGGGGTCTGGCCAACCTATCTTGAATTGACTAAATTATATCTATGATAAATTTAAATAGGATAATTAAACAGGTCATTTGTTAATTTGTCAGTTTATGAACACTAACCACATAAGCTGGGTGACAGGCCTTGTATCAATAAGCATTACTTTTCATATGTCTGACCTCATTAAATTTGGCATAGTGACACTTTGTTCAAAAATTTATTAATAATTCATTTTCATAGCTCAAAAGAGGATATAATCAGTAGAACAACTAAAAACAAAACCTCACCTCTACAGAGATAGCCAGTGTGTAGACTTTATTACATAGGCACATATTAAAAAAAAAAAACTGGTTTTACATAAAATTAACCACAATAGTGCAAGAGGTTACACTGAATGAGGATGGATGATGAGTGATGGAAAATGCAAGGCTTGGATCAGCTGAATCATTCACTGGATCTTGGGTTCATTCATCCTGACACATTGAAATTTATTACAGACATTACAAGAATGGAGGGTGAGGAATGGTACTTCTCTGTCACCACCTGGCTAAAACACTGATTTTGATTAATCTCTTGAATATGGTAGTTTTCTCCAGGTTCTCTTGGCAAATAGATATAAAAGTTAAATGAATGCTGGCTTAAGGTCAGAGGAGTTCATATCCTTCTCTTCCTTCACCCCTATACTTTAGAACTCTCACATCCAACAGTTTGCTGTTGGGACCTGACTGTACATATGCTTTCCCTGAACTGCTCTGGTAGAATACCACTGGGCTTGCTGATCCAAAGCACAAGGAAGCGCAACAGTGCTTGAGGCTTCAGTCACAGTGTGGGGCTAGATGGCATCCCCAACTAGAATTGAGGGTTTGATCTGTGGGAGAACACAGGCAAACAGGAAGAGGATGCTGGAATTCCTTACTCCGTCCAGTTGGAATCAGTCCAACACATCTGACTACCACAAGGACAACCACAAAAGAAACTAAAATTACACACTCAAACATACCACAAAAGAGATGCTATTTTGTAGCTTGTACACAGTTAATTTTTTTTTTTAACTACAATTTGATGTTACTAAGAGACAATGAGGATGAGGAGGGGACTGTCCCTTTTCTCTCATCTGGTTTTGCCATAACTTACAAATAGTCCCAGGATGTTTACTGAGTGTCTTCCTTCAATTTTCACAATATTTTATACAAAATGACATATATATATATCTCATTGATTATCGTAGCATCCCCAGAACTTGGAGGGTTAGACCTACTTCTGTGTCAAGTGCCTCTTCATGCTCACACCATTGTTCTGATGGATGATGCCAGTGGAACTTCCAAAGAAGCATTCCACCTGATCTTCACCACCCTCTTTGATCCTCTTTTTAAATCTGTGTGTGGAAGGCAACTGCAAAATAGAGGATTTGGAAGGTTGTCTGTTTCTGTTGTCTGGGGAAATTATTAAAAAAAAAAAAAAAAAGATGTGAAAAAGAAAAAGATGGACCAGCTGAGTTTTCCAATCTTCAAAATTTAAATTTCTTGGTTCTTATAAACATAGGAATAGTCATGAAAGGTGGCACCAATGGATATTTTATAAAATAACCCATAACTTTAGAGCTGGAAAGGACTTGAAGAAACAATCCAATTTCCTCACTTTTTTGTCTCAGGTAACTGAAGCCCAATTGGGAAAACAGCAACTTACTTAACATAGTGATTGTCTCCATGGCTATGTCCTCTAAAGATTCACAGAAACTCCAATTTCCCCTTAATAAATCCATTATGGCATACCTATGAGTGACTTTATATAAACAATCCTCAATGTCCTCCTATCTAGCCTTTCCTCCCTTTAGGGAAGCTGGCTGCTAACACAGCACCTAAGCACAGTAGACACTTGATAAATATTTGTGGACTTGAATTAATCCTGCCATCTATCCCTTTTTACTATGCAATCTTTATATTTTCCTAGAGCTTCTTACTTTTAACTTTAAGAGATGGCTTCTAGTTCAACTATTTTGAGGCTTGGTACCCAGTGCTGATTTGTCATCTCTCTAGGTTTTACTTTTTCATATTGAAATTATTTTTTTAGTCTGTTCTCTTAATAGCTTTTGTTACATCCAATGATCATTTGCCTTTCTCCAGGCACTACCAAACTCATTACTATGGATAGTTTCTGCCTTTACAGGCTTACAATTGCCAAGTTGAGAGAGACATTTTTTTTTCAATTCTTAAAGCAACTAGAGTTTCTCCAGCAGATTTGCTAAGGCACACTAGAAGAAATGTAAAAATCTCACACTCTTGTTTTAGTTAATACGTGGGAGAATATTACTAATACATACATTTGCTTTCTACATTTGTGGTTGCCTTATACATCTCCTTCCCCTTTAATTCCTTAAACACATAAATATGAGTCGTCATATCTAAAGCCAGTCTCATTTAAAAAAGATAAGAAATGGTGATTTGTGGGGAATTAACATTAGACTTTGGTAATGTTTAGAAGTCATCTTTAGGAACTTGGTGAGAATGCTCTCATTTTATGTAAAGAATTGTCATGGTTTGAATGGGACTTGGTAGTGAAGTGTGTGGACAATGCATTTACCAAATGATATTTTTTGTGGATTTCATTTTTTGTTAGTTTTGTTTGAAATTCCTGTTAAATTGCACTCTGGACATGACCTGAGGCTAGCTTGTCCAACCCTTCGCCCATAACGGTTTTGAATGTGGCCCATGACAAATTCAGAAACTTTCTTAAAACATGCTATTTTGGCCGGGCACAGCGGCTCCTGCCTCTTATCTTAGCACTGTGGAAGGCTGAGGCGGGTGGATCACCTGAGGTCAGGAGTTCAAGACCAGCTGGCCAACATGGTGAAATCCCATCTCTACTGAAAATATAAAAATTAGCCAGGCGTGGTGGTGCATGCCTGTAGTCCCAGCTACTCGGGAGGTTGAGGCAGGAGAATCACTTGAATCCGGGAGGCGGAGGTTGCAGTGAGCCGATACCGCGCCACTACACTCTAGCCTGGGTGACAGAGTGAGACTCCGTCTCAAAAAAACAAACAACCAAACAAACACTAGGCATGCTTTGAAAGCTCATCAGCTATTGTTAGTGTTAGTGTATTTTATGTGTGGCCCAACCAAGACAATTCTTCTTCCTATGTGGCCCAGGGAAGTCAAAAGATTGGACATCCTTGACTAAGGTCTAGATATGCTAGAATTAACATATAATCCTTGTTTTTAGAAGAGCTACAGGTGCCATTCCAACTGGGAGAATTTCTATAAGTAGGCTGGATGGTAGTGCTTCCTACTTAAACCAGTTTAATATTCCCAAGGCTTTCAAGAAAAAACTTCAGCTCATTCTGTTTTCCCACCACTAAACTTAGGGTGAAATATGTATCACCTCTGAAATCATGATTTTATCTCACAAATTTCAACCTGACTATCTCAGACCTCCATCTTACTGTGGTGACAAAATAAATGCACAGTAATGGTCAGTGGTTAATGCTGGAAGAACAAAAACCTAGTGCATGAAGACTGGTTGTGCACTCTTATCAAATGCTTTCTTTTCCTACTGACCATTGAAATGGGCAAGGCCCAGGCTCATAGATCTGTTTGACTTGCAGGAACAAAGCAATCAATCACCGTGACTGTGGACAGCATCTATGGTAGTATGCTTTTGGGCACAAAAATGTTTTTCAATGTGAATGAGGTACATTGTAGTTCAAATTCAGCAGCATATTAAGTGCCTAAGTGCTCACAGGTTTTATTACTTGACTCTGGAGGCAGGAATAAAAGGAAAGCAAAATTATTTAAGTCCTTCAGGAAATAAAAGCATGCTTGCTGGCTTTATTATGAGTATCTGATGATAAGTAAGGGTTAAGTAGCCTTAGAGTCTCAGGGTCAGTATTCTTTTAGCAAACATTTATTGAATACATACTTATTTTCCTTTATTTCATGAGTATACGTTTGCCCTATTGGCAAGCATTTAAGGTGGCTGAACCCTATTATATTCCAAGCTTTGTGCTAGGTGTTGGAAACACAAAAAATTATATACATTCCTTGCTTTCATGGATCCCATTTCTCAGAAACATAAGCTTCTAGGGAAATAAACTCTTACTCCCAGCCACTGGATTTGAATAGAAATCAGTCTCATTTCAAATAAAAAATATTTTAAATCAAACAGTGTTCTCAAGGATTATGAACCCTGCCAATAATGCAAGAAGGCACAGTCCTAAGGGAAGAGCCAAACAGAAAAAATGAAACTGTCCAGATAATATTTAATATGAATGAAACTCAAACTTTTGATAAGGAATAACTAGTACTCTGTCTGCAAGAGCAGGCAAGGGGGATCTAATGGTATCCCCACAGAGTGCCTCACACTGTCTTGTCTGGCGTGTCAAAATGAGGACATTTCTTATCTTTTTGCTATAAAGTCAAAAAGCAGGCCCTAGACTCAAAAGAAAGCATAGCTCTTGATACCACGTGATATCGAATTTATGTTCTAAGAGTAATACTATATACTGGTAAAATGAATTCATTTTTACTATTTTCACATTATTGATAAAGATTGTGACCACAAAAAGAAAATAAAAGTCCATGTTCAGGGTGGCAAAAGTAGAATCTGCACATCCACTGGTAATTTGCCCAACTGTTTTCTATGTAGGCTATTACATAATTAATTTGCCCACTTGTGTTTTCTATAGAAGTTATTTAAAACTAGTAAAACACTCCTTACATCTAAAAATATATAGTATTATAATCCCCAAGCCCCTAAATGCTACCTATAATCAGTTTCCTAAACAGTAGAGGGAAAACAAATTTGATGAAATTAAGATGTTAGGTTTTTAAAAGTTAATAACAATTTATGGGTCCGGTATGGTGGCTCACACCTATAATCCCAGAGCTTTGGGACACTGAGGCAGGCTTATCACCTGAGGTCAGGCATTTGAGAGCAGCCTGGCCAACATGGTGAAACCCTGTCTCTACTAAAAATACAAAAATTAGTGGTGCATGGTGATGGGCGCCTGTAATCCCAGCTACTCTCAGGAGCCTGAGGCAGAAGAATTGCCTGAACTCGGGAGGCAAAGGTTGCAATGAGCCAAGATCGCACCATTGCACTCCAGCCTGGGCAACAAGAGCAAAACTCTGTCTCAATAATAATAATAATAATAATAATAATAATAATTTGCTTGCAGAATATAGATAGCATAGAAGGGATTTTTCCCAACTCTTGGTAAAAAAAAAAAAAAAAATAAAGTCCAAATACACTGGAAATGAGAATTTACCATGGCGGGGGAAAATAAGCTCCAACAAGCAATCCACATGTGATGCTAGCAGATGAGGCAGAGATCTTGACGGAGTGCTAAGCCTTAGTGACTAAGGAAGGTGCTGGGATGAGCTTCATTTCCCTTGCCAACTCTCCAGTCCATTTAGATGTTCTATGAGGAATCAATCTCAAAAGCCTTTAGTACAACAGGGGAAGAGATATGCTTTGAAATCCCTTGATAAAAACCTCAAAGGAACTCCACTGTATTTCAAAGAGCATGAAAAACCACATATGAAGAAAAAGACAAATGAAGTTAGAGAGTCTTATTACTATTGAGAGTAAACCTATATTTAGAAGGAATCTTGGTAGACATATAGAGCAAATCCAATATAAGATTCCCTTTCACAGCACATGGGATAGGTGGTTATTTTAACCATTGGGCATTCACAGGAACAGGAAATTTTGCTAACTTGAGTCTATTCCTCTTTAGAACAACTCTTATTAGAAAATTCTTCCTTATATTGAAGCAAACATTTGTCATCTGTGAAGTTCCTCTTTGTTCTTATTTTTGCCCTTTGAAGCTACACAGAATAAGTCTAATTCCTCTTCCTTTTTATAGCTCAACAGAAATTTCGAGGCAGCTATTATATCATTCCCTCCTTGTCTGCACTCCCTTTCCAGCTATACTTTCTGTTCCTTCAGGGAAGCTATTCCTTTGTTCTTGTATCATCAGACCCTTTACAACCCTGGTCGCCTGCCTGTGGACACAATCAGCTTATTAATGTCTCTCTTAAAATATGATACCCATAATTGAAATCAACCCTCCATTCAGATATGGACTAGATGGAGGGTTAATGAAAGCATGCAAGGCTTTTATTAACACCAGCTGAACACATTAGCTTTCTGAATAGCCATGATATATTTCTGAGTCAACATTGAACCTCCATTTCTGTAAGGAAATATTTCTCTATAAAGTACTGTGAAACCAGGTCTTCCTAACACTATTCCCATCAACACCACACACATTCACAAACACACACTCCACTCTGTACTTAGAGGGTTGCATTTTAAAAACCCAGAATATAAGGTTTCTCATTAATGCCTATTCAATCATTCTTTTACTTTCAGTCTTAGTTCAGATATTTGAAAATACTGTAACTATTTCTACATCCCAGTGTCAATACATATTTAGAATCCAATGATTGTTTATTGAATACATTAATCTTGAATCCATCAGCCAAAAACTGGAGATATTGTTCATTTCTGCATCATCTACAAATCCGACAAGGTGTACTTTCTGTCCCCCTACTCTATTCTTCATGGGAGAAAACACCAAGATACAAATAAGAAGAGGTGAGTAGGAATGGATGAAGGAAAAGATTAAGTGTCCCAGAAACAGATGAAGAAAAGGAAGATGGAGTGAGTGTTCTGACTCTTGGAATCTGAATATAATGTTCCCAACATTAGAAAAATATGGCTTTTCCCTGTCTCTATCCTAGAGATGCCTTTTCAATCCATTACAATACTGTGATCATCAAACTCTGAATTTTGGGGGAAAGCTCATTCAAGCTTAATTTTAAAACAGCTTTAAAAATTATCTTTGCAGCTTAAATTTCCTATAAAGTTTGGGTTAAAGGGACATGCAACTGTTTATTGGTCATGAGGTATAAAAAGCACTCCCAAACGCCCCTTACAAATGCCTGAGGTATTATAGATATTTGTTTCAGGAATCAGAAGTGGATGTATTTTTCAGTGTGAATTTGGGAATTCACTGAGATTAAATCTACCTCTCGAACTGAACATCATCTTACATTTAATGTCTCTTTTCTCCAGAATGAAGAAAACTAAGCTGAATTTTTGCCTTCCCCTCAACAGCCATTTTGCAGAATGTGGGTCCATTCACAGAATTAAAAAGTCTCCTATTGTGCCTTTTTCCATTGTCTATTGTGACTCAGGATAGCAAATCCTGTGACTGAAACCTTAGAGAGATGGAAAAAAGTGTTCCAATCTAAACAATCTAGAGCCAGAAGGGAAATGTCTCGGAAACTTAACATTTAAAGAATGGAGACACCTCAAAAAGGTCTAGTAAGACCCAAAGAGGAAATTTGTTTTGCACCTTTTCTGAGCCTTTTCTAGACGGAATGAAAGAGATGGATTCTTAATGAACTTCTCAAGACTGCCTTTTCCAGAAACTTATGCGAGTGACAGATGAACATCAGAAGGGAATCGTGCTAACACTGATGTGGGAGGTTCTTTTCCTGACTGTAACAGTCACAACAAACCACATACCAGTGCTGTGAGATAAGCAGAGACAAGACAAGGAGGCTTAATTATACAGTAAGCTCCAACAGTCAGGTGAACCACGTGCTTTAGGCATGACCAGAATCAAAGAGCCTCTCCACAAGCCACCATTCTCATGGTTTCCTGGTAAAATACAAGTAACTGCAAACAGGAAGATCTGGTACACTGTTCCCAACATGGAGTGGCCACAGCAGGTATTGACTGAAACTTCAGCTACTCAGGAAGACACCCTATCACGACCCTGGGATTAGGATTCCTTCCCGCAAGGCTTTGTCACTGCACTCCACACTCCTTGGGATTTTCCATTTCATCTCCTTCAAAGTCCGGCTTCAAGCTCTTTTTTTGCTCAATTTCCACCTGCCAAAAAGAGAAGTTGGAGATAAAGATCAAAAAGAAGAGAAAAGCATGCAAATAAATAAATAAACCAAAACTCCATAGGTGCTTTGAGATTTCTTGTAATTTTGCTAATGTTTTGGGCTTTAGCCACATTGGAGCTACCGGCCCTGAATATATCGTGTCTCTCTCTTTGTGCATGTTCTTTGATTGGTCTGTAATTCCCTTTCCCTCATGGTCCACCAGGAAAATTCTTATTCTTTGCCTTACACATTTGGTCAAAGGTCACCCCTTCAGTGAAGCCATTTTTGACTTACTAAGTAGAATCAGGTATTTCTCCCTGTGAATATCTCCACTGTACCTTGCACACCTGTCTGGCTCTACTATACCATGGGCTCCACAAGACGGGGGCAGGATCTTGTTCAATATTTTATGCAATAATGTAGGAATACAGCGGGCAATCAACAAAGATTTATCAAATGAATTAACTCCTTTGTAATTGACTGCACCCCCTCAATACTTGTTTTTTTGTTTGTTTTGTTTTTTGTTTTTTGTTTTTTTTTTTTTGAGACAGTCTCATTCTGTTACCCAGACTAGAGTGCAGCGGCGCAACCGTGGCTCACAGCTCACCATAACCTCCACTTCCCAGGCTCAAGTGATTCTCCTGCCTCAGCCTCTAGAGTAGCTAAGATTACAGGCACGCACCACGATGCCTGGCTAATTTTTGAATTTTTAGTGGAGACAGGGTTTCACCATGTTGGCCAGGCTGGTCTTGAATTCCCGACCTCAAATGATCCACCAGCCTTGGCCTCCCAAAGGTCTGGGATTACAGGTATGGGCCACAGCACCTGGCCACCTCCAATACTTTCTCTCTTTAGAAAACCTCCAAACTGATAAATACTGGAGTGTTTACAGTTCTACCATATCTTCTGCAACATACTGTCGCTGTAATTATCAATAAATTAATAGATTAATCTTTGAAAGTAATACATCTCAACTGAAATCTTTGACAGCTCAGGCAAGGAATTCTTCGAGTTCAGGGTCCAAGTTGCTCCTCTCAGCACCACTTTGGATATTTATGATGCTTGACCTACATACAGGGTAATGATTCAACACCCAACAGTCAGGTTTGAGGGAAGTGCTATTTTTTTCCTCACCACAAGATGGAGTGTTTGTTCCTTTTGGTAAATATTTTAGCCCACACAACTAAGGAAACATTTAGAGGAACAATAAATCACCATATAAATCCAAGGATATTATTATAAATAGAAAACCACTTTGCAAAATCCTTCTTTAACAAACTCCCTTTCCAATCGTTGGCATTTAATCTCCTATTGAATTTCTAACTCCCCAGGAATGTATCGCTTTCTGTTTATGTCAGAAAACTAAAGTTTCATGATTCCTTCCACAGCCCCGATCCTGTTACTATCATAAACGTTTGCTTGGCTTTTGAGTTTTGTCCTGTTACAGCCCAGTACCCCGGTCATACATGTCCTAACTTCGTTCAGGTCCACTTCATCAACTCTAACTGAAACATATGCTTTGGGATAGCGCTTTCTCTCCTCTACTTCCAAGCTTACTACTCTGTGACATCAATTATATCGCAAATGAATAATAACAACTTTACCCCATTGTCCTTTTTCTTTTTTTGAGACACAGTCTGGCTCTGTCACTCAGGTTGGAGTACAGTGGTGCAATCACGGCTCACTGCAGCCTCAACCTCTCAGACTCAAGTGATCCTCCTGCCTCAGCCTCCTGAGTAGCTGGACTACACGCACATGCCACCATGCCCAGCTAATTTTTATACTTTTTACTTTTACATGTTGGCCAGGCTGGTTTTGAACTCCTGAACTCAAGTAATTGGCCCACCTCCACCTCCCAAAGTGCTGGGATTACAGGTGTGAGCCACTGTGCCCGGCCCCCATTATTCTTTTTGTTGTCATTGCTCATAATGACAGAAAGACATTATATTCTCTTTGATGAGCCTCTTTATTTTTTTCCAACCTTTCTCTCATCCACTAGCCAGATGATGCATTTAAATCAGAGCAGACACATCCACAGCTATGTAGGGGGAACTTCCTCTAAGGCAGTAAGAGGTTACCAGGCGAGAACACAGTAAGCATGGCTAAAGGAATAAGAGAGGGAGGGTAGTGGGGTGAACAAATGGACTTGGAAGCATTAGCCAGATGCTTCCCAAGGCTACCTGGTAGCTGTAGTGTGCAGAATAATTGACCCACTTCCTGACATCAGTCTTATCTTCCACGGAGATAGATCTCACGCTGGCTTTGGAGGCAGAAGTTGTGGGCATGCTGAACTCGACATTCACGTGATTGGCAAATCTGGAAGGCACTTCCCGGTCAGAGCCGAGTTCAAGGTGGCAAAAGAAACAGTGTGGGTGACCGGAAGCTATGAAAAAAAGACAATCGAGAAATCAGATTATTTGAGGAGAAAGTGGAAGGAGCAGCCAAAGGAGCCACTTCAGTAACAAAGGAGGCCTGTGGGCTCGGCACCTGGCAGGCTTTCAGAGGGTCCAGTGTTGAGCAATAGGATCCGCCCGGCTCAGCAGAATTCACGCTCTGTGTGCCTCAGCCCCTTGATATAACTCCATCGGATTCTAGCAGCCTGGTATCCCAGCAATAAAACCCCAGGCCTGAGAAACAGGGGCCATCCCGCCTGCTCGGGTGAGAGTGAAATGTGTACACAGCGCAAACACTAAGAAATAAGGGGTAAGGATGTAAAGAATGGAATAGAAGGGATCAGCACTTGGCACCTAATAAAGTATCAGTGACAGCTTCCTGGAGCAAATCATTGCCTTCCTTTGACGAATGAACTGATTTTCTTAATAGCATTTCATAGTTTCAAAATGCTTTTGGCATGCTTTTGTGCGTGATATATGTAAATGACAAAGACTTTATAAATAGCACACAGATATTAGCGAGGCATATGGAACACTGGGCAAAACACCAACCAGCAGATCACCTGGGTTGGACTTCCAGCTCCCCTACCAAGCAGCAGAGCTCCTGCCCTCAAGTCCTTTATAGTCTCCAGGCCTCAATTCCTCCTCTGTAAAGTGGGGAGATTAGGGTACGAGGAAACAGTAAAACACGGTGGACTGGACAATGCCAGGCACAGTCCCTTGCTGCTCCTTAATTCTATACATCTATGGGTAATTCCACTGTACTCGTGATGGCAAACTTCGGGTTTGATTTTCACTTGAGAATTGTTATTGAGATTTTTGAGGAAAAAGAGTTAGAGAGCTTAATTCTATGACCATAACCACTGAAAACACCACTGTCATTCATCTGCCATATAGGAAGCATTGAAGCACCCTATGACTCGTTCGATGTTAAATCTTTTTTTTTTTAACATCGAGACGGAGTCTCACTCTGTCACCCAGGCTGGAGTGCAGTGGTGCGATCTCGGCTCACCTGCAACCTCCGCCTCCTAGGTTCATGCCATTCTCCTGCTTCAGCCTCCTGAGTAGCTGGGACTACAGGCACCCGCCACCACGCCCGGCTAATTTTTTGTATTTTTAGTAGAGACGGGGTTTCACCACGTTAGCCATGATGGTCTTGATCTCCTGACCTTGTGATCCTCCCTCCTGGGCCTCCCAAAGTGCTGGGATTATAGGCACGAACCACCGCGCCTGGCCTCGATGTTAAATCTTTTACACAGATTCTCTCTTTGAGTCTTCATTATGATCCTTTGAGGTCAAAATGTTACCTTCGTTTTATAGTTGAGGAAGGTAAGGCTTAGGGAGGTAAAATGAGCTACCCACAGTCACAGCTAGAAAGTGGCAAAGCTAAAAACAACCTAGCAGGAGGCCGAGGTGGGTGGATCACGAGGTCAGGAGATCGAGACCATCCTGGCTAACAAGGTGAAACCCCGTCTCTACTAAAAATACAAAAAATTAGGCGGGCGTGGTGGCAGGTGCCTGTAGTCCCAGCTACTCAGGAGGCTGAGGCAGGAGAATAGCAAGAACCCGGGATGCGGAGCTTGCAGTGAGCCGAGATTGCACCACTGCACTCCAGCCTGGGGGACAGAGCGAAACTCTGTCTCAAAAAAAAGAAAAAACAACAAAAAAAACTGAACCTAGCAGTCTGACCCGAGTGTTCTTAACCACTTTGTCTGAGTCATAACCTCATGGTCCCCAAAACACAAGACCAAGTTTGCAGGGTGACAGGGGTAGAGGGGGATTGAGCTATAAGAACCCCCATACAGCAACTAGCTATAGATAAACAACATGAAATGACCTTGCCTTAATTATGTAACTGAAACAGCCCCTTAGTTATCCCAGTTTCCACAAACAAACAATTCCAATGTTCTTTATTGGTCTGGCCAGGACTTCTCAATCTCAGAGAGTGAGGACATACACACCCGCTCTCCAAGGAAAACATTAGATAGTGAAGTATTTGTTTTGCTCTGTTTCACAGACATAACATATTTCAGTGGTTATTTCTAAAGAGTAAAGCTTTGGAAAATTGAAAAATGTGCACTAATTTTAGGAAAAGAATTTATGTAAGATACATATAAGAGTAAAAATTAAATTACTTGAAAATGAATCCATTCAATGTTTTTAAATTGTGTGCCACAGATGTAATGATACAGCTATCATTTATGGGACATTTATTACAGAGCAGATACTGCACTAAGCCCTTAAAAGCATTATCTCATTTCATTCTGAATGAACTAGATATTAATAACCCTATTTTATAGATGAGAAAAATTAGGTTTCTCTGAGAGGGTTAAGTAAATTGCCCGAGGTCACACAGCCATTAAGTGGTAGAGCTGGAAATAAGATTCAGAGATGACTCTGCCTTCAAACTATGTCCTAAATTCTTCTCAATATATTGCTGTGAAATTAGATCACCACAAAGTATACAGAAGCATCTCTTAATTTAATAGCAACTTGGACAACTCTTTTAATCTAATTACACTTATTTTGCACATTGTTGGAATATGGAGTAATCTTTCCTTTCTACCCAACTGATTCCCTCCTTTTACTCCACCAAAGTGTATTCACAGCAAATTCTGAAAGCAGCATTCTTTCTTAGAATCCTAGCATCAACTCTCAGATGGGTAAGGGTGGTGGACAGTTAAGGAAGTTCAATTTTGAAAGCTATTGTGGTTTAATTCATAGTAATGCATTAAATAAGTCCACACATTCTGTCATTTTCCTTGATGAGGTTGAGAAAATTCAACAAAAAATTCAGATTTTTAAAATTTCCCATACAAGGATGATCATATTGGGACTGTTTTCCCTCTACCAGGTCTAATGAGAAGGGGGGTTCCTGCAAAGAAAGCCACGTATGCAGGACAGAATGTTTCATTTCCTGGCGGATGATCTGTGGAAGCAGCAGGACTTATTTTGGTGCCTTCTAAGATGAAGAAAAACTCCCAGCACTTTGGGAGGCTGAGGCGGGCAGATCACGAGGTCAGGAGGTCGAGACCATCCTGGCTAAGATGGTAAAACCCCGTCTCTACCAAAAACACAAAAAAATTAGCCACGCGTGGTAGTGGGCGCCTTGTAGTCCCAGCTACAAGGGAGGCTGAGGCAGGAGAATGGAGTGAACCCAGGAGGCGGAGCTTGCAGTGAGCCAAGATCGTGCCACTGCACTCCAGGCTGGGCGACAGAGAGAGACTCCATCTGAAACAACAAAACAAAGAAAGAAAAACTCTTGGGACGAGGGTGGGAGGGGTCCTTGGAGAGCTCAGAGAGGAGAGCTGCCCACCTATGTGGCTGGGCTGGGCCCCACCGGCGGGAGTCACATTGGAATTCAAAGGTGGCTGCTTGGTCTCTTGGTGGCTGGGAATGGGACAAGCCTGCTGTGGCTACAAGCTAGGGATGCCAGCAACACAACGGTGATGACCTGCTGGCCTCTGTTGCCTGGGCTTTGACTGCCCTGCCCACTGGGACCTGGGAATGCAGGGCTACTGTAGGCAGGAACGTGTGAGGAGAGGTAGGCTTCCAGCCAGCCGGGCCTTTGACTTCAGCTGAGCCCTAGCTTCTTTAAAGACGGTTAAGGATTACAAAAAATAACCTGTACAAAGCATCTTCCCAGGGCTGTCTGAACAGCTAGACAGAAGAGCCCAGGAAAGGGCTATTACTAGAAGATAACCATCAATTCTCTGGGTTCCCGGATCGAACACTGCAAGGTAGGGCAGGAGCTGGGCACAGTGAATACCAGCAGTGGGTAAGAACCTCCATTCTGCCTGGAATTCAGGTCCTATACACCGCAAGTTTCCAAAAAAGGGTGCTGTCCATTTCCCGAACGGGTATGGAAAACATACCATTGACCAGAGAAGTGTAAGAAGCCTCTTTTCGGGGTTTCACTATTGAAAATATTGTTATATAACCATGACAGCAAAAGCAGTAATGGGGCAAGGCTGTGAGGATATAAGTAAGAAGCATCAACAGATATCCTTATGCTGTGCTATATTTCAAAAATCTTCCACAAACGAGGTTCCAGCAATCTGGAAACAGATATGTAAAACAGTATATAAGCTGCATTTACTTGCCCTTGAGCCAACAGAACACTCTCCACTGGGAATCATGAGGAGAGTGTTTGCTGAAGGCCTGGTTTTGCTTTTTCCCTGTCCTGTATCCATCCTCCCTCTTTTCTGGTAGCAGTCTTTTTCTTTCTCTCCTTTTGGGAAATAATCTTCCCCAGGGCTACACGTTGTCTTCGTGGTCACGTCAGTCAAAACACACTCCTGTCCCCTAGTCTCTTGAGCCAAGTTGCAAAAGAACGAAAAAATAGGGCCAGGGGTGGTGCCTTAGGCCTGTAATCCCAGCACTTTGGGAGTAGGAGGCAGGCAGATCACCTGAGGTCAGGAGTTCAAGACCAGCCTGGCTAACATGGTGAAACCCCGCCTCTACTAAAAAGACAAGAATTTAGCTACTCAGGAGGCTGATGCAGAAGAATCGCTTGAACCCAGGAGGTGGAAGTTGCAGTGAGCCGAGATCGCGCCACTGCACTCCAGCCTGGGTGACACGGCGAGACTTCATTTAAAAAAAGCAAACAAACAAACAAAAACAAAAACAAAAAATAGTGATGATTTGTCCTAAGGCTACATGCTGAGGAGATATCCATTAGTCTCTATGACCAGAGCTACTCTATGCTGTCTTTCTAAAGTCTTCTGGATCAGTCTTTTCCTCAGGTCTCTGAGCTATCCCATCCAATAATTTGTTTTGTTGCTTAAGGTAGCCAGTAAGTCTTTGTTACTTATAACAATAATAATAATAAACCTTCATGCAGTACTTTTAAATGTTTGGGAGAAATCACTTCGAAACAAATAGATACGTTTGTACTCACTGGAAAAACTGCAAATATCTGTTCTTCTGGTAGAAATGATTTCAATATTTGTGTCTATTTGACTCCATCTATCAGGAGACGCCCGCGATAGATTGAGAAAAGGACCCTGGATGTGACTGCATGACTCTCTAGATGCGTCACATCACCTTCCCAACCTTAATTTTCTCATCTATAAATAACCTAAGTTATCCCCAAGGTCCCTTCCAGCTTGAAAATCCGGTAATTCCATGGTTGTCTCTTTCCAAGGGCTTCCGTGTCAGAGGAGAGTTCAGGGTTTTCTCTCTTCCTCTGTCAAGTCAGAGGGGCCCCGTGGATAAGGTAGAAGTTACAGTGCTACCGCCAGCAGAAGACAGTACTGATTTCAGGGGAAATGAATAAGCAGGCACAGAGAGGAACACTTGGTTTTAAAAATTCTGTCAGTTTAGAAATCCAGCCTCAAACACAGAGGTCCAATTGTCTCTTCAGTTTGCACAGCTACACCCAGTGTCTGATACAGAACGCCCTGGTGTGTGTCCATTCCCTGGACTGCCTGGGGAGCTGGCCAGATCCTACTGCCGTCTGCCATGACATTGCTTTACACTTAGGATATAATAATACAGCCACTTCACAGTCAGAGCGGGAGAGGAAGACTCTGAACACACTGCTAGGATTTATAGTGAGAATGGAAGAAAGGAGAGCCACACAAGAGAAAGCCATTTGAATCAAGAGTTTTTCCAAACCTTATTCTTTTTGCTCAGCTAGCATATCTACTTTTGTTAACAGATGGGCAATATGTATTCTAAACAAGAAAAGAAGGGGTTTAAAGGCTTACAAGATCTTGGGCTTGCTGCCTACCACTGGGGTCACCCAGACATACTCTAAGAAATATATGTATTAGTGCTGGTTTGACTGTTCCCTCATTTTGTCATTTCACTAAATCTCAGTGGACCCACGGGGGAATTGCCTTCTGCACTCACTCGAGCACAAAAGCATCCCTGATAGCCGTGAGCAGCCCAGCTAGGGCTGGTAAGCATTTTTTTTTTGTTTGTCTAAAAAAAACATTCTTTTCTTTATATTTTGTCTGCTAGAATTCTGGCCCTTTTAGAAATTCATGTCCTAGCTGGATCTTCAGTCTGATTGAAGGCCACTTTTCTTTCCCATCCCCCAGTCCCAGAGCCAAACTCTGAACTTGAGATATGATGACTGACAGACCTTGCACGGGGTAGCTGGAGTCATAAAATTAACCTCTCAGTGTATTGTCCATGACTGGCCATAAACTGGCCCTTTTACCTACATCGAGGGCAGTGTGAGAAAGATGTCTCTTCAGAAGCCATCTAGAAATGAATCACTTTCAGCACCACAGCTAATACGTTAATGAGTCCCCAAAGAATATAAATTCAGAAGCTGCCCTGAAAAGCTGCTTAGCAGCTCAGCTGAGAATAATAATCCCTAGTTTTATGGAAGATGTGGGATAATGAGGGGGTGAAAAGACAGAGTGAACTGGGACACTATATGCATTACTTACCTTGCTCAATTATTTTTCCTTTTCTGGTCCCACTCCCCCTCCATCACCACTCCCATCACACAGTAAAAACAAGCACTTCATACAGGATGTGGAACTTTGATCTCAGCTTTTTTACAACTGTATGTTTGTTTTCACAGAAGAGGAACCGCCACCCACCTGAGTTTTTGTCGGGCAGTCGGTTTATCCTCCACACAATGGAGTTGAAGGCATGCTCATACTTGGCAGTTCCCAGAGTTACTCTCATGACAGGCTCAGAGCCAGAAACACTAGTGGAGCCAAAACTTGCCCCCCGGTTCACTTTGGCTTTCAAAGACTTTTCCCCCAGGACACTTTCCCTGCGGAAGTTTTTCACCCACTCACTGGGCACAGGGTAACGGATCATCACATTCTCACAGGGAACCTGAGTGAGGGGGTCACGATTGGAGGAAAAGCCAGTTGACATCCTCAGCCAGCTCTGCACCTCCACCTCTGCCCCATTGACGCTTGCGGCTGTCCTGAGTGTGAAAGGCAAGGTCTTCTCAGCAAACACTGTCCTGAACCGCATTAGCTCAAACCGGCACGCATCCAAAGGGTTGAACAGAATGACCCGTGAGTTGTGGAATACATCCTCATCCACACACCCGTGGAAACGGCACTCATGGAGCTTGATCCACTTTGTGGTGGTGGTGGGCATGATGTCCTGCCTCAAAACTATTTCATTCCCTTTGACGAGGATGTCATTGAGGCCCAGGCGGCACTCTGCAAGCCCAGACAGGAAACTCAGGATGTGTATCCGCGTCAAGACATGGTGCTGGAGAATCTGGTTGTCTCCTTTGCTCACGGTGCCAGAGAATTCATCTCTGACATCCACTGTAATCTCCTCTTCAAGGTAGTTCAGGCCAACTGTGCTCAAATCCATTGACAACACTGGCAGATCCATGAGACGGTCCTGAACTGCATGGATGAAACTCAGGAAGTCATCGTAATTGGTGGTGCCTAGCTTAATCACCTGTTCCCTCTCTGCTGTGTGAGCCACAGCAGGTTTGGGCTGGTATTTCTTCTTCTCCTTATAGGTGACACGGTCTATCCGCAAGCTGTGGATTCTGCCATTCTCATCATAGTTTTGAAGCCGGGGTTCTGAAATCTCGTGACAGATCTCCAGCTTGAACTCACGGAATGGTTTTTCTAGGCCCTGCTCATAGTACAGCTGCAGGTAACCAGCATCTGTCAGTTTGACGTAAATCGGTCCCCAGTGCCTGGAGGACATGATGTTTTTCTTCTCAGGGATCCTCAACATCATTGGCCACCCGTCACGGGGCTGGGACTGTGCTGATCCAGGCGGGTGAGCATCTAGTTCAATCCAGGCTATCGGGTCATCATCAGGTAGAGTTGCACTGCCAAAGTGATCAGGGTCATCAATTTGGAGTTGTTTGAGTTTTTCAACAGCATCAGAGTGTGACTGGGTTTTGCTTGAATCATCAAAACTGATGGCATCCTGGTAGATGACAATGAGGGAATCTCTTTGGCTTTTGCCTGTGGTACTGGAAACGGAACTGTTTTGGGAGCGCCTCTCCTGTTCCTCAAAGAAAGCACTGAAAGGGTTGATAGGGGAGGGCTGTACATTCTGCAGAGTCTCATTCAGGAAAGGGTTGGTTGCCCTCCAAGGTGGAGCCTCAGCTACAGAAGGCGTGCGGTTTAAAGAGGAAATGTCCAGCTTCTGAACTTTGGAGAAGTTCATCAAAGTGCTCTTGGGACGGTCCCTCTTCTTAAATGATCCCATTGAATTATAAGGTACCTCTGGGATCACAGATGCACTTGGTGGAGTATTTGGCTTCAGAGGAGAGGTGACTGGTGCTAAAGGGCAGCTGACTTCATTGTCATCAAAGGTGACCCAGCTGGGAAAACGAGCAGAGGTCACTGGAGGGGCAGGGTGCCCATTCATGGCTGGACTGCCAGCCTGCCAGCTGATGGCCTCCATTTCTACTTCTTCATCTTCCTGAAGCGAGGAGGAATTGTCTAAAAGGAAAAGGAAAATGTATGAGCTACTATTCAGGGGCTCTAGAGGTAAGCAAAACTGAAGGATGGGAATGAGGGATTACTAGAATTTCAACTGCAATCCAGTACATTCCAAAGCAGCTCATTACCTGTTTCAGGTGCTTAGTCTGGGCGTAGATCTCACACATTTGTAACAAGCACCCCAGAGGAGCTATCGCATTAAGTGCAATAAGAACACGATGGCTATAGCAATACAGAAGTATTGACTGGTAGTACCAAGGTCTCTTGCAATTTATATACTCTTCCTTATTTTATAACAGCTTCTGGAATCGATGTTCTCTGTACTTAGCTTTAAGAAATGTATTCTTAATTTTTAAACATTGAAAACCATCTCCTATATAAAATGATACAAGCTCATCTCACTGAAAAAAAACAAGTTATCTTCTATAAGTGATAATATGATTACAAATAATATTCTTGGAGGGATTTTAGCCTAAATACAATGAATAAATATTAAAGACAAACGGTCAACCTTACTGAATTAAGATAATTCAGTAAGTTCATACATGTGAATAAGAAAAACACAAAAACTCCAATAGAAGTCTGAGTAAAGAACATAAACAGACAACTCATGAAAGAGAAACTAAAAAATGTCTAATAAGTATGTGAAAAATATCCAATCTCACTAGTAATAAGAAAAATGGCCGGGCACAGTGGCTCATGCCTGTGATCCCAGCGCTTTGGGAGGTCGAGGCGGGCGTATCACAAGTTCAGGAGTTCGAGACCAGCCTGGCCAACATGGTGAAACCGTCTCTACTAAAAATACAAAAAAATTAGCTGGGCGTAGTGGCGGGCGCCTGTTATCCCAGCTACTTGGGAGGCTGAGGCAGGAGAATTACTCAAACCCCGGAGGCGGAGATTGCAGTGAGCCGAGATCACGCCACTGCACTCCAACCTGGGCAACAGAGCAAGACTCCATCTCAAAAATGAAAAATGAAAATAAAAAAAAAAAATCAGTGAAGATTCTGAAAGATTTTAGTGCTCAATGAGGGTAACAGTGCCATAATAGGAGCACTAAGTGGACACTTAATGAAACTGTAAGTTGCAACAGATGCTCTGAAAAGAGATTGGGCAATTTATATTAAGGACCTTAACACATGTTCATAAACAATGACTTAGTAATTCTACCCTGAGAAAATAAATCTAAATTATGAACCAAGTTTGAAGAACAGAGATGTCCATTTTGGCATTATTTATAATAGGGGAAAATATTTTAAATATTCAACAATTGGGTAAGTGTTAAGAAATTGAAGCCTACAATAAAATAATACCCACCCACTAAAATGTTTACAAGTATGCAGTATATCATGAGGAAATGCTCATGATATAATCCTTTTTTCTCTAAAATATTTTTTCCATCTTGAAGTTTATTTTTTATGATAAAAAGGTTATTACAAATAAAACTCCACTTTAGCAGGTTCTTCCAGGAAGGAGATAAAAGGACTTGGGTTTGATGAGGGAAAGATCTAAATTTTTTCAGTAACCTAAGGACCGTGGGTATCTGCTGGGGCTGTGGGAAGGGAGGGGAAATGAGGCTTTTAGCAAGGAGGAATGAATTCTGATGAAGGAACAGCACAGACAACAAATGTGTGCATACAGTAGGTACTCAATAAGGTTTTTTGATAAAATAAGTGAGAAAATAAACTTTGCTTTAGAGTAGCTCTTCCATTCTCTACGTCTGCAGGAATGTGTATGAGAGATCTCTGCTACCATCCCACCCACTGTTTCGATGGCCAGTCGTTTGGAATCAAAGGGAAACGGATACTCGAATGATTGAGTTTTCTAACCACCTCACTACACCTTCATGCATATCACATCCAACCACACCATCAGCAATGCTGCACATAATTGCACATGCAATTACAAGGATGGGATGCTGACTTGTCATCCGTCTTTCCAAGTAATTTATTCAAACAGCAATTCTCTCAACTGAAAACGTCGGTTTGAAAATGTTAGGCTAGGCCGGGCACGGTGACTCACGCCTGTAATCCCAGCACTTTGGGAGGCCGAGGCAGACAGATCACTTGAGGTCAGGAGTTCGAGACCAGCCTGGCCAACACAGAAACCCTGTCTCTACTAAAAATGCAAAAATTAGCTGGGCGTGGTGGCACAAGCCTGTAATCCCAGCTGTTCAGGAGGCTGAGGCAGGAGAAGCGCTTGAACCTGGGAGGCAGAGGTTGCAGTGAGCCGAGATGGCGCTATTGCACTCCAGCCTGGGCGACAGAGCGAAACTCTGTCTCAAAAAAAAAAAAAAAAAGAAAAAAGAAAAGAAAATTTAGGCTAAACACGAGTATGCATATACATATACACATATCCATACCCACCCCAGAAACATAATGAGCAAAAAGCATTTTCTATATATACAGTGACTAAAAAGGATTCTAAAGCATTTTTAAATTAAAGATGAGAGTCTCCTTCAAATTAAGCATGAATCCGGTTTTGTATACACATAAGTGATTTATTTTCTGAAAACTGAAGGGAAAACGGTCAGGAAACAACCTACACTTTATAGTTTTTATATTTTATTTATCATTTTGGTAACAAAGTCTAAAAGGAACATTGTGGTCCTGAGTGAAACAGAATCACTTCCTTGGAATGGTACTTGATCCTGTCTAGAGAACGGGAAAGGGGTACATCTCAAAACTCATCAATTTCTAATGAGGCAGCTCTAGAGAGTCTTTGTGATGTAGTGTTTCCACCCAAACAATCTCTGTTGGCCCACCCCTGGCATCAGGGTTATCCTTTTTGTCTTGGAGCTCACTCTCTAGTTTAAAACAAGTTGAAGTCCTTCTTCTTTGGAGGGTGGCTTTCTGCCAAAGCTGTTTACACTTGCTGCCAAAGGATTCCCTTCTGTTGGGAATCTTGTCCTCAAAACAGCCCTTCTCATCTTCTCCTGAGCCAAACATGAAAAGAGAAAAAAGGGCCTTTGTCCCTACTGAAGATCATTTTCTTACAATAAATTCCTTTTCAAACTAAGTTAGTTTAAATCATACCAAGTCCTAAACATTTTTGAAACATTAGCGTTATAATACAAACTAAATGAGTGTCTTTAAATTTGAAGGGAAATGTTTGAATTCAATTAATTTCCAGGGATTCTATTTTCTTTTTGACAGTCATTAAAAAATATCAAAAGACTTTGACAAAATTATCTTTCCTTTGACGGTTTCATGTTCCATAATTACATGAATTTTTAAAACTTATTCTCTGGGATGGTAGCAGGGCATACGTAAAATATCTGAAATTGAGTTTTTCTTTTTCTATGAAATAATGTATTTAAAGAAATCCGAGAATTTTAAGAAATAAATTATAAGAGTTTATTCTAAGGAAATAACAGGACAAGCATGCAACGATGTACACAGTGATGTTTATTACGGCAATGTTTCTATCACAGAAAAACATGAAAAAACCTGAATGCCCAACAATGGGGGACTAGTTACATCAGTTGTTATATCCTTAAAATGAAATTCCATGTAGCTGTCAAGATGATGCTCTGATGCATGTTAATTCACATGGAAGTTGACTAGGACATATTGTTGAGTGAATAACAAGCAGCACCTAAAATCTGCAGTCAAATTGCCTGGGTTTCAATTCCATACCTACAGCATTTTAGATATGTGATTCTAGGCAAGTCTTAAATTTCCCTCTATCTCAGTTTTGCTATATATTTAATTAGGGAAATATTAAATCCTACCAGACAAGCAAATAATAAATGCTCAGTAGATGTAGGCTGTTCTTACTACTACTACTACTACTACTACTACTACTGGAATGATAATGTAGTATGTATGTATTAGAAAGCTTCGGAATATAATAATCTCATAATATTTTGGTGTGAAAACAAATCTCTCATGGGATAAGAGGTGATTTTAAAAATTTGAAATCTGTATTTTTCTTTCAAAAATTGTGATGTTGCTTACAAAATAAAGCAACATAGCATTATAATAAAAGTTATAATAAAAGTTCAAAACATCTCTTTATTATTACTACTAATTAACCTTAGATAAAGGAAATAAACTGCTTAGCTATAGTCCGTATTGAGAAAGCAGCGGTTAGATTTCTCCCAAGACAATTATTGCCGGTGTGGCTAGGACTGGAAACAACAAGAGGGGGAAAAGCTGGCAAATTTCTCCAGCAAGAAATAGGCAAAAACCAAGTATCTTGAACACAAAACTAATTCTTCTCCACAATTCAATTTACTGATTTATTAAAATAAAACAAAAAACTAAACTCCAGCATGATTTTAACTACTGTCTCTTCCACTGGCTACCTCCAAATTGTTTTTATTATGAGTTGGGCTGGTGCCAAACAAAAGCCATGTGTAAGGATTAGGTTCTCTCATTCTATACCACAGGGAAAATTTCCAGTACCTAAGAGGTTCCTAGTGTCTTTACTGATGCAAACTGAAGAGAAGTGGTGGATTCAATTCTCTTAATGTTAGGCCACAATCTATTTCAAATTCCTAAAAGATTAAATTAAATAAAGTGATTTCAGTAGTCATCAAAGCCACTAAAACTGAATAAAAAATAAGAACTATGGGAGGAAAATTAAGTGTCTATATTTTGAACATAGAGACTCTACTATCTTCTTTCCCTTATTTGTTAACCTAATTTGTCAGTGCAATGACAAATACAAAAAAAAAGTATTGATAAATGTTCATTGGAATTTATTAGGAGTGGCAAGAACAAATGTTCTAAGATCATTGCAGGCTTCTAAACATGCAGTAGCAGTGACTGTTACATAACAGCATATAAAGGCATACCTTGTCTTTTTGCACTTCACTTTACTGCACTTCACAGATACTGCATCTTTTATTAATAGAAGATCTGTGGCAACGCAAAGTCTGTCAGCACCATCTTTCCAACAGCATGTGCTCACTCTGTCTCTGGGTCACATTTTGGCAATTCTCACAATATTTCAAACATTTTCAGTATAAATATATCTGTTACCATGATCTGTGATTTTTGATGATACTACTGTAACTGTTTTGGGGCACCATAAACTGTGCCCATATAAGATGGTGAACTTAATCAATAAATGTGTGTGTTCTGGGCTGTTCTACAGTCTCGCCATTCCCCTATCTCTCTCTCTCTCTCTCTCTCTTCAGGCCTCCTTATTCCCTGAGACACAACAATATTGAAATTAGGCCAATTAATAATCCCACTATGGCCTCTAAGTATTCAGATGAAGAGTTACATGTCTCTTACTTTCAATCAAAAGTGAGAGGTGAGTAAGCTTAGTGAAGAAGGCATGGCAAAAGCCGAGACAGGCGAAAAGCCCATGCCAGTTAACCCAGTTGTGAATGCAAAGGAAAACTTCTCAAAGGAAATTAAAAGTGCCACTCCAGTGAACACATGAATGGCAAGAAAGTGAAAGAGCTTGATTGATGATATGGAGGAAGTTTTAGTGGTCTGGATAGAGGATTAAACCAGTGACAATATTCTCGTAAGCCAGAGCCTAATTCAGAGGAAGGTCCTACCTCTCATCAATTCTATGAAGGTGGAAAGAGGTGAGGAAATTGCAGGAAAAAAAAAAAAATAAAGCTAGCAGAGGTTGGTTCACGAGGTTTAAGGGAAGAAGCCATTTCCAGAACATAAAAGTAGAAGGTTAAACAGCAAGTGCTAATGTAGAAGCTACAACAAGTTATCCAAAAGATTTACCTAGTATGATTGAGGAAGGTGGCTACACTAAGCAACAGATTTTCACTGAAGATAAAACAGCCTCTTACCGGAAGAAGATGCCATCTAGGATGTTAATAGCTAGAGAAAAGTCAATGCCTGGTTTCAAAACTTCAAAGGACAGGCTGACTCTCCTGTTAGTGGCTAATGTGGCTGGTGACTTTAAGTTGAAGCCATTGTTTATTTACCATTCCAAAAATCTTAGAGCCCTTAAGAATTATGCAAATCTACCTTGCCTGAGATCTAGAAATGGAACAACAAAGCCTGGATGACAACACATCTGTTTACAGCATGAATTACTGAATATTGTAAGCCCAGGTTGAGACCTACTGCTCAGAAAAAAGAGGTTCCTTCCAAAAATATTACTACGCACTGACAATGCACCTGACCACCCGAGAGCAATGATAGAGATGCATAAAGAGATTAATGTTGTTTTCATGCCTACAGCCATGGAACATAACATCCATTCTTTTTTTGTTTTGTTTTGTTTTTGAGACGGAGTTTTGCTCCTGTCACCCAGGCTGTAGTGCAATGGGGCAATCTCGGCTTACTGCAACCTCCACCTCCCAGGTTCAAGCGATTCTCCTGCCTCAGCCTCCCGTGCAGCTGGGATTACAGGCATGTGCCACCACGCCTGGCTTATTTTGTATTTTTAGTAGAGACGGGGTTTCTCCATGTTGGTCAGGCTGGTCTTGAACTCCCGACCTCAGGTGATCCGCCTGCCTTGGCCTCCCAAAGTGCTGGGATTACAGGCGTGAGCCACCATGCCCGGCCCACAACATCCATTCTATATCCCATGGATCAAGGGATAATTTTGATTTTCAAGTCTTCTTATTTAAGAAATACATTTTGTAAGGCTGCCATAGATAGTAATTCCTCTGATGGATTGGGGCAAGGTAAACTGACAAACTCCTGGAAAGGATTCATCATTCTAGATGTCATTACAAACATCTGTGATTCATGAGAGAAGTTAACCTTCACAGGAGTTTGTAAAAGTTGATTCCAAGCCTTGTGGATGACTTTGAGGAGTTCAAGACTTCAGTGGAGGAATAACTGCAGATGTGGCGGAAACAGCGAGAGAACGAGAAGTGAAACCTGAAGATATGACTGAATTGCTGTAATCTCGTAAGAAAACTTTTCTTTGGTCTTTTTTCTCCCTTTTTATGGAGAATGGGGTCTCACTATGTTGCTCAGGCTGGTCTCAAACTCCTGGGCTCAAGCTATCTTTCTGCGTTTGCCTAAGTGCTCAGATTACAAGCATGATCCACTGCACGTGATCTCATGATAAAACTTTAATGGATGAGAAGTTGCATCTTATGGATGAGAAAATAAAAGTATTTTCTTGAGATAGAATCTCTCCTGATGAAGATGCTGTGAACATTGTTGAAATGACAGCAAAGATTTCAGAATATTACATAAACTGGGGCTGAAAAACTACCGATTGAGTACTATGCTTACTACCTGGGTGACGGGATCATTCATACCCCAAACTTCTATGTCATGCAATAGGCCCATGTAACAAACCTGCACATGTACCTGCTGAATCTAATATAAAAGTTGAGGCCAGGTGCAGTGGCTCACACCTGTAATCCAGCATTTTGGGAAGCCAACGTGGGCGGATCACTTGAGGTCAGGAGTTCAAGACCAGCCTGGCCAACATGGTGAAACCCCATCTCTACTAAAAATACAAAAATCAGCTGGGCATGGTGGCAGGCACCTGTAGTCCCAGCTACTCGGGGGGCTGAGGCAGGAGAATCACTTGAACCCAGGAGGTGAAGGTTGCAGTGAGCTGAGATCATGCCACTGCACTCCAGCCAGAGCAACAGAATGAGACTTTGTCTCAAAAAAAAAAAATAAATAAATAAATATAATAAAATAAATGTTGAAATTATTTTTAAAAAGAATATTACATAAACTTAGTTGATAAGGCAGCAGCAGGATTTGAGAGGAGTGACTCCAATTTTGAAAGATATTTTACTGTGTGTTAAATGTTATCAAATAGTATCGCATACTACAGACAAATCTTTCATGAAAGGGTCAACTGATGCAGCAAATATCATTGCTGTCTTACTTTAAGAAACTATCACAGCCATTCCAACCCTCAGCAGCCACCACCCTGAGGCTGTTCACCAGAAAAAGATTATGATTTGCTGAAGGCTCAGGTGATCATTAGCATTTCTAGCAATAAAGTGTTTTTAATTAAAGTGTGTACATTATTTAGACATAATGCTATTGCACACTTAATAATATAGTGTAAGCATAAGTTTTATCTGTACTGGGAAACCAAAAAATGTGTGTGACTTGCTTTATTGCAATACTTGCTTTACTGCAATAGTCTGAAACCAAACCTACAGTATCTCTGAGGTATGCCTGTACTTAAAACTGTACAACCAGCCACAGATACACAGTAAGCATTTCATATTTATGGAGTAATTTGTTAGGTGAAAAGAGGAACACGGAATTTTGGGGTTTGGAGAGATTTCAGAAATAGTAAAACTTGACCTCTTCATTTTACAGAGAAGCCTGAGGTCAGCAATTTTAAGTAAACTGCCCAAGATGAGATCAGAAGTCAAGTCCTGCTTTTAATTTTTAGTAACTCTAGTATTTCCTTAATGCTTGTTCGTTAAGGTAAAATCTGGTTAATTTTTCCCATTACTTTTTGAGATTGGCAAGAGTTATCTTGACACAACTTCTTAGGAACATTTTTCAACAGGGAAAATAAGTTAATTAAATAAGGATTAACATCCATTGACATAGAGATGTCTTTGTGCAAAAGGTCAAGTGATGTCATGCACTAATGTGGAAATGCATAGGGTGAGAGAAGGGACTTAGTCATCTCAAGCTTATCAAGGGTGCTTCTAATGTGTATAAAATATGCTGGGACCTACTTAGTCATCACAAAATACTATGATAAAAACGAGAGCTGGAGGATGAGTCTATGCTGGGACCTGGTTAGTCATTACAAAATACTAATGATAAAAAGGACAGCCAGAGAATGAGTGTATTCACCTGGCTCAGCATTGTCCAGGACAGAGGATGCTTCAATGCTGGTAAAGTACCCAGTCAGAGATATCCCCGAAGTGAAGAAGCCAGTTCATCAAACTACCACTTAACATTACTTAACAGAATCTTTATCAAGACACCACATTCTCATTTTTACTTACTAAGGTACTAAGGTGACCTATGAAGCAGTACTGCATACCTTCTTCAAATGACTGGTCCAGCCTGCCCTGCCAACTCCCTCCCTGCTATTAGGACAGGCTGACCCAACACATTCCAGCTTTCTTTTTTTTTGCTCAGAAAAGCAAGCATCAGACTTTAAGTTTGTTGACTGGCCCAGGACTATCCCCAGTTTATTCCATGTTGGTGGGGTATAGCCTCACGTGGTGACCAAGAATATCTTTTCTCTCTGGTTCTAAACTTCTGCCTCTGTTTTACCACTGCCCACTTCCCCATGCCTTCCCCAGTACTCTACCTTTGGATCCCTACTTTTGGCCTCTTCCTCTAACAACCAACTATGACTGAACTGGCTTATTGGTTCCCTGCCTCAACGTGCCTTTCTGATATCAGTTTCTTGGGTTGTCTTAGATGAGGGCTCCATTCTCCAACTCAGCCTGGGCAGAGACTCCACTACAACACCTTGCTGTGGTCTGATAGGGCCAACACCCTACCCAGCAGAGGTCTCACACTAAGGGCAGGGATATATTCTGGCATCTATGGTAAACTGAAAAATCAGTATTCTGCTTTATAAATTAATTCCTTAACATTTTATATAACAAGGTATCTTGAAAAGAGTTAACTAGTGATAGTGACACCTGCAGAGACCCTAAGCTGTGTTTTATTTTATTATTGCCATAGCAAAAAGTACCTGTTTCCTTCCTATTTTCAAATATAGTCATTTTCAACTGTAGAGCATATCCCTTTTGTTGGTTAATGACAGTAATGTATCCTGAGAAATGCAACATCAATGGTGATTTCCTCATTGTGGGAACATCATACATAGAGTGTAGTTATACAAACCTGTATAGTATATCATCATACAGTGTAGTTACACAAACCTAGATAGTATATCATCATAGAGTGTAGTTACACAAACCTGGATAGAATATCATCATAGAG
>NW_012116265.1:12300377-12432468 GCF_000951035.1 Colobus angolensis palliatus | reverse complement strand
ATAGAATATCATCATAGAGTGTAGTTACACAAACCTAGATGGAATATCATCATAGAGTGTAGTTACACAAACCTGGATAGAATATCACCATAGAGTGTAGTTACACAAACCTGGATAGTATATCATAATAGAGTGTAGTTACACAAACCTAGACAGAATATCATCATAAAGTGCAGTTATACAAACCTGGATAGTATATCATCATACAGTGTAGTTACACAAACCTAGATAGTATAACCTGCTATACTCCGAGGCTATATGGTAAAGCCTATTGCTCCTAGGCTACAAACATGTACAGCATGTTACTGTACTGAATACTGCAGGCAATTATAAGCATTTGTATACCCAAAGATATCTAAACATAGAAAAGGTACAGTAAAAATATGGTAGTAGAGTCATACAAGACTACTGACAGATACGTGTTCTGTTGTTGACTGAAATGTTATGCAGTGCATGACTGTACTTATGAGCCCATCAAAGAGAACTGAACAGAGGAGTCTGTAGGAGCTCAGCCTTTTGGATGTGAAGCTCTGCTCAATAGACCATCAAACACCTCTATGGTATGAAAAGAAGTGAAAAGGGGGCTCCTTTGGTTTAGGAGGTTAAAAGAGAAGGCATCCTATATCTAGAGGTTACCATAAGGGAGAATGTAGCATAGGAGTAAGGGGAAAAGGGGGTCTCCATTCTTACCGATTGTAGCACGCTTCTTATACCCATGCCAGGGCTGGGGAGCCATAAAAAGTACTTCCTGGAGGAGCACTGGGTAGGTGCCCAGAAGCAGTGGCAGGACTATAATGCTCATGCTCTTACTGTGACCAGGACAGGTGACTCATTAGGACTGCCCTCTGCCACAGAAGTCTCACTCATGTGCACCTCCACATTCTCACTATTCACCTGCTCACCATGTGAACACACCCCACCAACAACGCAGGATGCTTGTAAGATCCAAGAAGCCTCTGGACCTTTGAAAGGGTTAGGAACAATTAGGTTCCTGGATGTTAGTGAAGGGCTAGGCTGTATCAGTATACCCTAAAGTGGAATTAGATGGGACTGAACCTTGATGTTACATTTGGTCAGAGATACCCTTTCTAACAGTGACATCACTCTTTGGTGAGCAAGTAAAATCAGTTTCAGACTTTGTAAGATGATTCTCAGATTCTGGAATTGCCAAGGAAGGTAAAGGCTCACTGTTGCAATAGTTAGAAGACAGTAAAAATGACCAGATTTATAAAAGATTAGGGAATATGTGGGGGACAGGTCAGAGTGGTGGGAAAAATTATAGGGGAAAGGATGCAAATCTGCTGAAAGGTCAGAAGGTTCTGCAGAGCCCTGGGGGAGAATAGCTGAAGACAGCTGTTCTATAACCCTGAGGCAGAGAGCAAGGAGTAGGTACAAGGGAGTGTGGGGGAATTTATCTTAAACAGGCTTATTTACTTATGTTGACCAGGAACTGACCTTTATCATCTGCGCGTTTGACATTCCCTGAAAGGGGAGCAATAAATGTTAACTACCTGCAGGTTGTGTTGGCTTTGGGTTTTCGGCATTGTGCCTGCACTGAATAAAAAGCAAGCAGCTCCAGCTTCTCGGGACTGCACTTTGGCCACTAGAGCCAGCCAGTCCCCTAGCTGCTCTTACACTGCATACCTGTGTCTGAATACTCATTTCATCCGTCTGTCTGTTGGCCAGGGTTTGTGGGACAGACCCAGCAGGAATTATACAAGGGCAAGGGCTTGATTATCCCTGGTTATGTTAGTGAATAAGAGAAAGCCACGCTATGCCTTATAGAGAATGTCAAGTGGCCAAATGAAATAAACCTAGAGGTTGCAGTCTCACCAACAGCTCTGTCTGTTAGCTCCCTCACTGCTTCCTTCAATATATCAGTCTACTTTCAACACAGCACTAAAGTCCTACCAATCAGTAATGCCCCTGCAGAGCTGGTCCTCATCAGCCTCTTTATATATAATACTTTTATATTCAATCGTATGGGCACAGACCCAGGCCTACTTATTCTGAGAGTAGAGCTTGGGAGTCTTACTAGTCTCACCTTATCAGAAGTCTCTTAGCTTCATGGGCAAATATACTTTAAGCACAAACAGCAATGTCTTCACTGTCACAATCCTGAAACAGTTATAATAGTGCCATTCTACCAGATTCAAAGTCTGATAATTTTGAACCTTAGTGATGAGAATTTCTGCTTCACTCAAGTTGGGGATTCTGTAACTTTGGTCAGGGGGGCTGGTGGTATGGGCAAAGAAAGACAGCTGAGATTTCTTGCATGTTATTATGTGTGCTTGTGTACATGTGTCCTGGGAAAGAGAAGATGCATTCTGAGTCTGTATCATGTCGATCTTCTGTTTGTTACCTTTGCTGTGCTATAATATCATTTCCAGGAGAAATTCAAGAAGTCTTTTGGGGGTGAGGGTACAGTCAGATGACCAGCATCACCCACAGGAATGTCAGGGGCAATTACTGCAAGCTGAAAGGATCCCTACAGACGACCCCTTTCATCTGTATTACCCAAAGCTCATTGTTCTTTATGTGGACTTTCCAGCAATGACACTGACAACAAAATAACCAAATAGCTCATGTATGCAGTAGGCCTGTCTTTTCAATTGGATTTGGAGTTGGTAATTCGATTTCATTTCAGTACTTGTCCAACTCTCTTTTAGTTACCAAGGTCAAAGGGGACATCCTTATAGACTGATGAAAGATGCAATCTGTAAAAGTGTAAACACATCAAGTTAAGACAATCTCTTAGAAAAAGAGGAAAACAACTAATTCCCAGCATATGCCTGACCCATAGCTCAATAAGTGTTAGCTCTCACAGGAAGAAAAAATATGTATGTATTATTCTCATTTCAAAATTCTTAAAGCAGCACAAAAACAGGATAGGAGGAAGTAGGGAGGGAAAATGCCTTTGAAGTTATATTAGTTATCAATCCAACAGAGAAAAAAGGAAAGGAGGCAGGAAGAATGAAAGGAATTGGAGAAAGAAAGAATATATTTGTTACAGGTTATGATTTCCATGAATCCAAACCTTTCCATAATTATTGCAGAGATAAACTCTTCAACACTTGAGAACTATAAGGGATATGAAAGTCTGTACTTCAGGTATGAAGTACAACTATGAAGACAGAATGTATATGAAGACACATACATTCACGAAGCCATTATGGATATACCAAAGAAGTACAGGAATTCACCACATAAAGGAAGTATTAAGTCATGAATACACTTTGATCAAGACAGAATGTTCAACTTTCTATTATCCCTCTGGTACTGAGAAATGTCTTTGTAATTGTTGGGTAGGTATAAAATGTTTTAGCAGTCTAGACAAGCAGTCCCCAAAGTGGAAGAGTAGACTTAGGAGATACTCAATTGATCCACTGGGGTATGGAAAGAAAATATTTTACAACTTCTATTTTTGTTCACTTTTTAACCCATCTTTTCAATGTTTCTACTTTTTATTTATTACATGTTACAAAACATTAACTAGTATGTTTGTATGTTTATTAATTTATTAGAATAAACTAATAAATTTATTAGTTTTAGTCTAATGTATTAGTTTATTCTAATAAATTAGTTTATTAGAATAAAGTAATATATTTATTCCAAATATATTAGAGGATCATGATTAAACCTTTGTAGAAACTTGATCAAACATCTGGAGAAAATGCTTAATGTACTAGGCATGTTTCAAATACTTAGCATGGGTACACATACACACACACACACACATACACACACATACACACAAAGATATCACCTCTTCCCTATCCTTTCTAAAAGCAGGCTACTATAATCAGAAAAATGGCCCTGGTTTTCAGTTCAAAGGGAAAGGTATTTTGGCAAATATGAAGGATCTGTTATTCCTTTAAACCTTTCTATTATTTGGGCAATAATTCAATCTTAAGTGCTCTAGCTCCCTGGTGACAATGGTAACAGCCTATCTTAGGCTTTCCCTGTTGACTGGACTTCAGCTAAATGTCGACTTTACTGCCATCCCTTCTTTATTTCTAGAAAGTCTTAAAACCAGCATTCCAATTCTGCACACATTCTAAAACTGATTTAAACAAACAACTGCTGGAGTTGCTGCCAGGGACAAGGATCATGTGATCTCACATCAGAACACCAGTCCAGTCCCTTTCTTGGCTATACACTTGGTATCCAAAAAATGACAGCAATGACAAAAAGAGGAGATGTCGGTGAGATCTTGACCCATGCCAGGTGATATGGTTTGGCTGTGTCCCCACCCAAATCTCATCTTGAATTATGGTTCCCATAATTTCCTCTTGTCATCGGAGGGACCCGGTGTCAGTTAATTGAATGATGGGAGCAATTACCCCCATGCTGTTCTCATGATAGTGAGTGAGTTCTCATGAGGGCTGATGGTTTTATAAGGGGTTTTGCCCACTTTGCTTGGCACTTCTCCTTCCTGCCACCATGTGAAGAAGGATGTGTTTGGTTCCCCATCCATCATGTTTGTAAGTTTCCTGAGGCCTCCCCAACCCTGCAGAACTGTGAGTCAATTAAACCTCTTTCCTTTATAAATTACCCAGTCTTGGGCAGTTCTTCATAGCAGCGTGAGAAAGGACTAATAGCACCACTAGCTTTATAACAAGTGTCTTTTGGGTTGAATATTTGAAATCTTCTGTTATTCAAGTAATAGACTGAGATTACTACTTTTGCCCTTAATAAATTCTTACACCTACATGGTTCAGAGGGCAAGGACTAAGTCAATACAGTGAACAGAGAGAAGAATACAGAGAGAAGGAATATTGTATTGCCTTCACACGAATCCGGGTGACAACTTCACAACTGTCCTTTTGGGGACTCCCCCCTCTTGCTAAATCTTCACTGATTGTCACCCAAGGTGCACCATCCATGATGCATATAATTCAAGCACAGTGAGATTCTTTTTGGAAATTTTGAATGGACTGACTAACGGCAGGAAGATAGTGGGGGCTAAGTTATTCAGACAGAGGCACCCTAGAAAGCTTTCACCTTAGTTCTTGCTGACTCATGTCCTTTTTTTTTTTTTTGAAATGGAGTCTCGCTCTATCATCAGGCTGGAGTGCAATGGCTCAATCTTGGCTCACTGCAACCTCTGCCTGCTGGGTTCAAGTCATTCTCCTGCCTCAGTCTCCCAAGTAGTTGGGACTACAGGCACGTGCCACCACGCCCAGCTAATTTTTATATTTTTAGTAGACACGGGGTTTCACCGTGTTGGCCAGGATGGTCTCGATCTCTTGACCTCATGATCCGCCTGCCTCGGCCTCCCAAAGTGCTGGGATTACAGGCGTGAGCCACCGCACCCAACTGGTGACTTGAGTCTTAAACATGCCAAGGTTCCTGGCCATCTATGAGAGACAGCAAAAATGGCCACAGATTCTTCCTCCTCCTCTATCTGTGCTCTTGGGCAGCTCCCTCCCACTCTGACTCTGAGCTTGGCTATGTGATTTGCTTTAGTCGAGATTAAATACATATATCTTGAGCAGAGACTAGAAAAGTGCTTGTCCATTGGGGCTTGCTTTCTTTCACTATACTTGGAACTCCAAGAACATCATGTGAGTGACCCTTCCAGGGGATGAATGACCATATGGAGAATCAAGACATAGTAGCCAACTAGGCTACTCATGGGACTGCAGACCCATGAGTGAGCTGCTGAGGAGGTCAGCTGAGCCTAGCGCAGGTAGGGGAATGCTCAAACACCGACCAGATTGCTGATTTGAAGAATCATAAGGTGAACAAATGGTGGGGTTTTTTCTTCAGCTACTCAATTTTGAGGTGGTTGTAACACAGTACAAGCTGATACACCAACTTTCTGAAGCCTGAGTATTCAGCTTTTCTTTTGATTCTGTAAGCTACTATGTCTTTAGAATAAATTATTTTCGCTCACAGTAAAGTTGGCTTCTGTTACTTGCAATCAAAGCTCCTTAGCAGCCAGACAAGAGACAGATGAAAAGATCCTTGCAGCAACCATGGCAGATATAAATTCCTAGATATAATTCCTTGCAGCAACCATGGCAGATATAAATTCCAATCTTGTCTAACTTTTGAGCAAAAATATTTCAGTTTTATTATGCCTCTTTACTCTCCCTGATTCTTTCCACAAGGAGATAGGACAGTATTCTTATTGCTTAATATAAGACACACACTTCTATAAGTTTGGAGAAAAGGAGTTTTAGGACCCTTACCAGAAGAATTTCCATCTTTGGCCTAGGTCAACCTAGGCATAAACAGGTGGGAAGCAGACAGGACTTACCGCATTGTCAAGTGGTTAAGAGCATGGACTATGGCTCTACGCTGGTTCATCTCTTGGCTACTCCACCCACTAGCTCTGCGACCTTGTGTAAGTTACTTAAATGTACTAGGCCTCTATTCCCTCAACTAAGGCCTATTGAGATAATAATAGTACTTACCTCTTACATTGTCGTGAGAACTGAGTTAATGTATATGAAGTATATATAGCAAACATTTTATTTTTGATATTATTATTATCATGATTATTCCTTAGAGTCCCTGTATCCCTGGGGAAGACCTTGGAAAGAGACATCTGGAATTGTGGGGCCTTTGATAAAGACATGGGATGAAAGGTTTTATTTCTAGTCCTGGCTCTACCACAAACTCACTGAGGTCTAAGGCAAGCCTCTTTGTGCCATTTCCTCACGGGAACATGAAATAATCCTAATCCCTATTCAAGTTCACAGGGTCGTTTGGAAGCGAACATGAAATAACACTTGTGAACATGCTTCTAAGCATTCAAAAGTGCTCAACCACTGTATGATAAGGCCTACAATTGCTATTCAGACATTGAGGTAGTTCTAGGTTCCAAATAAATCCTGAATTCCTCATGCTGTTTAAGTGGGTGCCAGGTGGGCAGTTACTGCATTTTAGAAATAGAAGATTATAGGGCCGGGCATGGTGGCTCATGCCTCTAATCCCAGGCTGAGGTAGGAGAATGGTTTGAACCCAGGAGGCAGAGGTTGCAGTGAGCCGTGATTGCGCCATTGCAATCCAGCCTGGGCTACATAGTGAGACTCCATCTCAAAAAAAAAAAAAAAAAAGAAAGAAAGAAAGAAAGAAAAGAAATAGAAGATTATAAATATGGAGAAAGCATTCTTGGAATACTTGAATACATATTTACAGCTATATTAAACCAAAACTCGTCTATACCAATTATGGATCTGTGTTAAGAGTCTTGGTTACGTATCAGATGAAAGAGGTCATGGCTTTTTCAACGATCTCCTAAATACCAAAAGAACTTCTGAGAAAGGAAATGGCATCAAGTAACAACAGAATAGGGAAACGTGGAAAGACTAGAACATTCTTGCACCTTTATATGTCCTGAAGTGACAGATGCCACTTAAGTGACTTGTCCCCCATTGTCCTTAGGGCCATAGGGTTAAGTATTCTTTGCCTCCAATGAAGATGACTCAAGATTTAAGGCACACTGAATCTAAGGCACTCACATATGAATTCATTTCAAAGCACATTGGTTTTATAGATGTTCAAGTCACAAGTGCTAAAATAAGTACCAGTTTGTTTCTATAAATATCAAGAAATTAAATTTCTTAATAACTTTAAGAAACTAGTTATGTGTTAGAAAATTTGGAAGGTGCAGAAGCACATACAATTAAAAGCACCTAAATCCTGCTGCTACCCCAGATAATCAATGTCACCATCATAATGTGTGTTTCCTTCAAGCAGTCTTAACT
The DNA here is from genome assembly GCF_000951035.1 of Colobus angolensis palliatus. NCBI lineage: Eukaryota > Metazoa > Chordata > Mammalia > Primates > Cercopithecidae > Colobus > Colobus angolensis. Next base: position 12,424,750 of record NW_012116265.1, on the reverse strand, counting down.
CTATGTACACATTCATAAACATAAACAGTTCTACAACATAAGGATTATTCTGCATATCCAGTTATAGATCCTACATTTTTTCCTTAGTATTTTGGGATGAGAGTTTTCGTAGGACAATATTTAAAACAGGCAGCGTGGAAGACAGTAAGTACAGTAGTTGTTGGCAACGTCTAACCAAGCTGTTAGTATGAGCATTATGTATGCTAAAACAGTTTGGAGGGCAGAGCATTAAATGCATTTAATTTTAGTACATATATGCAATGTCTGGCTGCCTCAGAGTGGGGAACACAGGATATGTGAAAAGTAATGAGAAAATGTGGCGCTAGATAGAGAACGATCGATGCTGATGATTTGTTTCATGAAGTAAATTTGATTCCTGTTGACATTTAAAGTCAGGGACTTCAGTAGACAAAAATGAGGTAATGGGATTAAGACTTCTATTTTCAAATCTGAAGTTTCCTGCCTGGCTGTGACACACCATGAAATGTTGACAAACATGCTGCCCTCCACTCTAAAAATAGTAACCTTTGTGTCCTTCATTGAGGGCATTTCCTAGGGATAGGCTCGAACCTCCTTTGCAGCTAGACACACAGTGGACCGGCACATGTCTCTTTTTCTCTTTGTCTCTGTTTCTCTGTATATATGAGAGAAGTCAAGCAAAAGACGTAAAGGTGGAACTGTCTCCCCACTCATGGGCAAAAACCTTACTTAACTGCAGGGCAGGCTGCACAATATAAAACACAGAGGGTTGCTGTCTCAAAGACTTTTTAAGAACATGTACTGTATAGCACAGGAATTTCTATCCTACTTCAAGAGCAGACTGTGGCAAATACACGAGTCAGCATGCAATTGATAAATGCTGATGGCAAATAAAGAACAAATACTCCCTAAAATATTTAGAGAGGAAGAATGTAACAATGCTATCTAAAACCTTCTTAAGGTTTCTGATTAAAATTGTGTAAGAGGAAATAAGCACATACCATCTTCAGCCGCCTGGCAAAATTGAGCCAAGGAAAAAGATCTTTATGGTAGGAGTTTTTCTTTAAAGTGTTTAATTTGGGGTTGGATTCTCTAACCCTACAGGGCACTTGGGGACTTCTCGAGTGTGTTGGGCACTTTGGTGACTCCTGGAGTTGACTTTAGGTTTCAAGGCAGGAGAGGTAGCTGGAAGGACTGAAGGATAAAAATCTACCACCAGTGCCTCCAAGACAAATAGTGGCCTGGTTGACCCTCACCAACCAGGTACTGTATGCCAGCTGGTCTGTCTACAGCTGTATCAAAATGATCTCATTTGATCCAAGAGACATCTATATGAGGTAAGTCTCCATTACCTCTATTTTAGTGAGGGGGACATGAAGGCACAGAGGTTAGGTGACACGGCCAAAGTTACAAAAGCTAGTAAGAGGAAGAGCTAGGATCTGAACCCAAGAGGTCTGAGTTCGCAACCCTTAGTCTTAACCACTCTGGTATACTGCAGCATTTGGATTGTAGCTCTACGTTGTTAGAATTGTGCAATCTTGAGCAAATTTCTCAATTTCTGAGTCTGTTTCCTCATTTTTAAAGAGGATAATAATATTTCCTATGCCCCACAATATGGTTGTGAGGATCAAATAAGACATGTGAGTGCTATTATAAAATATGGCATGCTATACGATTCAAATTATTTTCATTATTACTGGTAAAAAATGAGAAAGAAGGAGCACTTATTCATTCATTTTGAGGTTTGAGGTTTGTTTTGCTTTGTATAGTATAAAACTTTCTAACTTTAATTATCAATAGAAAGTAAGAAAATAACTGGCCAGCCAGGCACAGTGACTCACGCCTGTAATCCCAGCACTTTGGGAAGCCGAGGCAGGCGGATCGCCTGAGGTCGGGAGTTCAAGACCAGCCTGACCAACATGGGGAAACCCCATTTCTACTAAAAATACAAAATTAGATGGGCTTGGTGGCGCATGCCTGTAATCCCAGCTACTCGGGAGGCTGAGGCAGGAGAATCGCTTGAACCCAGGAGGCAGAGGTTGTGGTGAGCCGAGATCGTGCCATTGCACTCCAGCCTGGGCAACAAGAGCAAAACTCTGTCTCAAAAGAAAAATAATAATAATAACTGATATTTATTGCCATGCACATTAGGTACTGAGAAAGAGGAGAAAACATTCCTTCTTTCAGGAATCTGTAATTAGAAAGAAAAAAAGTAGTCAAATAGAGCTCCTTGTGGGAGCCCTATGATTCCAGCGATGAAGCCTATTCTCGATGTGGGTGCCCTTCCAGGAAGGAGAAATGAGCTATCAAGAATTTGTGGCTCTCCAGATAATGACTTCCTGTTCCACAAAAACAAAGCACAGCAGCTGGAAATAACAGTCTATCTCCGATCCCTATTCTACATCCTACGGCTGTCATCCACAGACTAGTCTGAAGGAGGCTTCCTCTAGCTCCAGACCTTTAAAGCCTCAACTGCTTCAGACGGAAAAAAAAAAAAAAAAATCACTGAATTTAAAAGCCAAACTTACTAAGAATTACCCCTGAGCAAAGTCACCCTGGACTCAGACTCCATCTGTTGCAAGTCATTAAATTCCCAAGCACGGCTGAAGTCCCTGATCTATACCACTGTCATAACACACACAATCTGTTGGTGTTTATTTTCCTGCTCTGGTAAGTTCCTAAGGAAGACAAACTAAAGAAAAGCATGTTGAACAGACCCATGCTAGGAGTTTCATCTAGGAAACTGAAGTTGGGATAGATGGAAAAATGAGCACCTTCTAAAATGAAATGATTAAAGGATCAACAGAGAAGTCCTTAGTCACCCACCACAAAATGGTTTGTGAATATGTTGCTCTCAGAGATTTAAGAAACACCCATATCCAAGCAAGGTGACTTGGATATACTTTCAGAAAGACTTGGTAGAAATGCGTTTGAAGCGTATTAATCTGTAATCTAATTAATTATATAGAACTTTAAAACTTTTTTAAACACAATTCATCCATGTCACTAAAGAAAATTTAGAAAATACAGACAAGGGAACAAAATAAAAAGTACCCAAAGTCCCACCTTTACCACCAAAATAAGAGACATCTGTTTTGTTAAGAAGGTTAATAAAGGAAAAACTGAAAATAGCAACAGCCCAAAATGCTCATAAGTTAGCCACAGGGCTCAGGTGGAGATCAAGTGACACCAAAATGTATTTGGTACTAGAATCATGGTGGTCATTTTAAAATACATGCCTGGGCTTCTCTTAGGCAACTCTTCTGCATCCACTAGGAATATTGCAGAAGTTACCCATACATGCACAGAATTAATGTGTTATATAAAAAATACGTGAGACTATGTAGAAAAAGTATGGTAAAATTTAACTCACACTAGCTATAATAGGAATACTATTATCACCGTACTAAGAATGGAAGGGAACTTCCTCAACCTGATAGAGGGCATATACAGGAAGAAAACCTCAGCCAACATTATAATGGTGAAACATTGAAAGTGTTCCTCCCAGTCTCACCTATTCAGCGTTGTAATGGAGTCCTTAGGCATTGCAATAAGGCAAGAAAAAGGAAAAAAAGAGTAAAAGAAAGAGATTGAGCCCTGTGGCTAACTTATGAGCATTTTGGGCTGTTGTTGTTTTCAGTTTTTCTTATCAACCTTCTTAACAAAAGTAAAAATAATTATAAAACTGAATACAGCAAGGCCTCAGGATACAAAGTCTTTCTTTAAAAACTCAATTATATACTAAAATACTAGTAACAAGTAACTGGAAATAAGCCCTCTAAAAATATTGTTTACAATAGCATAAAAATATCAACTACATAGAAGTAAATTTAATAAAAGATGTGTAAGGCCTCTTCACTGTTGAGAGAAGTTAAAGAAGGCCTAAATAAATGGAGAGATTTCATGTTCATGGATTTGAAAACTCAAAATTGTTAAGATGGAACATTTTATGAAATTGATCTATAGAATCAATACGATCCCAATAAAAACTCCCAGGCTTAAAAAACATTTTTTTTTTTTTTGGATAGCTGGTCAATTTCTGTCAAAGCCATCAATCACCAAGACAATCTTGAAGAAGAAAAATGTTGTAGGACTCACACTACCAAATTTCAAGATTGACTATAAAGTTTCAGGAATTAAGACAGTCTCATAGGAAAGACCAATAGGTTAATGGAACAGAATGAAGAGTGTAGTAAGTAGACCCACGCATGCAAAGTCACTTGAGTTTGGGCAAAGATACCAAGGAATTCAATGGGAAAAAAAAGTTCTCAATAAAATGTGCTGGAGAAACTAGATATCCACACAGAAAAAGTAGACCTTCACCTTTCCTTCTCTCTCTATCTAAAGATTAATCTGAAAGGGATCACAGATCTACATGAAAGCCAAAACTATAAAGCTTCAAGAGGAAAACACAGAAAAATACTGCCATGACCTTAGGGTAGGCAAGAATTTCTTAGGACACAAGAGGCACTAACCATAAAAGAAAAATATAAATAAACTGTACTTCATCAATTTATCAAGACATCATCAAAAAAGTTAAAAGGCAAGTCACTGATAAAAGACTTGTATCCAGAATACATAACTTCCACAAATCAATAATAAAAATACCTACCCCTCAATAGGTCACAACAAAACTATGTAAATGGCTAGATAGCACATGAAAAGGTGCTCAGCATCATCAGACACCAGACAACTGCAAATTAAGCTATAATGAGATCCTAAACACTCCCAGGATCATATCAAATGTGAACAAAGGTATGGAGCAACTAAGATTCTCATGCATCATTGGTGAGGGTATAAAATGGTAAAATCACTTTTAAAAATGGTTTGGCAACCTCTAATAAATTTAAACATTGACCTACTTTATGACCCAACAATTCCACTCCTATGTTTGTTCTCAAGAGAAATGAAAAATATGTCTACAAATAGACTTGTTCAAGAATGTTCACAGCAGCTTTATTCATAATAGTGAAAACCTGGAAGCATCCCAAATGCCTATCAATAGGAGAATGAATAAGCAAACAGTATCATATTAATATAATAGAATACCACTATAGCAATAAAAATAAATTGACTATATATGCAACAACATGATGAATCTCATAACCATTCTCTGAATCTCAAAAGTTACTATTACATCATCATTTCCCCAAGTTTGATTCATTCATTTAATCTCACACCAACCCCATAAGGTAGATATTTTTATCCTTCAGCTTTAATAATAGAAATAATTAACAGAGAAAAAATAATATTCAAGATTATATTTTCTCATTCAATATTTATTGAACATATACTATTTGTTACTAGGCAGTAAATCATGTCCCAAGAACATAATGTCAGCCAAAAAGACACAAGATTTAAACTCAGTCCTTCCACACTACACAACACTGCCAGGTCCTATGACAAGCTAAATGTAAAAGAAGGAATAAGACTTTGTCACTGCCTTTAAGAAGTTCAGAGACTAGCAGAGGGAACAGGCACATAAACCAACAACCACAATATAGCAAAAGCAATTACAATACAACACAAAGTGTTCTTATGGGTATACAAAAAGTGCTGTGTGAACCCAAAAGAGGAAATGACCCATAATTCTGTCTAGGATAGTTGAAGCCAAACTGGCAAAGGAGCTGACATTTCAGTTGGGTGATATACTAGCAGAGAGAATGTCTGAAGACACTGAGACAGATCGGAACGTGCTCAAGATTTGGAAGTAAATACACCTGGTTGGGATGCCAGCTCAGTATTCACATTTGTGAAATGTGAATAATTACTCAAAAACTTGAAGGGTTGTTGTGAGAACTGGAAAAAATACATGTAAAGAACTGAGCCCATGCAGAGGAAACTCAATTTTTAGTAGCTTTTAGTTTTTGAACAAATAACTGTTATTAGTCATATTGCCAATATACGTCTCCTATTGTAGATTTGTCAACCCCCAGAAATGCTTGCTTCTCAGTATAATAATATTAAGTTTCTGAGGCTAAACAGCTTAGGCCTAGATCTTAAGCCCATGGTGATTTGCTAGCTTTGACCTCCCTCCTCACTTGAACATGACTCGAGCCCCAATGTATAACATGACACTGTGCACTGAGGAGAGTTGGCTGTCCCCAGTCAGAGTGGTATATTAGAAGGCTGGAGGCAAGGACACAAAAACATCAGGACTAATAGGAGTAGCAGCCACTCTGGACTGTGCCTGTCTGTGAAAAACCATTTAGAACAGCATTTATAAGCATGCACCATATCAGCTGTCCCCTCTGTGCCCAGCTTACAGCAATACTCACTGTAATCAGCATCAGATACCCCTATCTGTCTACAAATTTCTGGAACAGATGCTAACAATAAGTGTTAAAGTAGTCTAAGAGAGACAGTCTAATAAGGAAGGCCCAAAATGGCAGAACTTTCTCGAAACACACAGGCTCTTCCTGTAGTGATGGAAAGGCTCACTTGGATCCGAGATTTTAATATAGATAATGAAATCGGCTCAGTATCCCTTCTGAAGGTGCAGCAGGTTAGTGCTTCTGAATGTTAAAGCATTTATGCAACAAATCAGAAAGTGTTTGCAAGGCTGACTGGTTCTTTACTGACATTTCTAGTCAAACTAGATTCATTTTAGTAAGAGAATGACCATGGTGTCAGAATCCATGGTGGCAACTTCTGCTAACACACAGTTTTGCATGTAAAGTTGATTGCATGACAAACTGATGCAGAGGGTGTTCACATCATTTAATCATCAGAGATGACACGGCAAATGGCTCCACAAGGAATATGACACGTCAAGAGACAGCAGGCTTGCGCTGTGCCACAAACAGGCTGTGGGGGACAGTGGGAAAATTATGTAAGATCTGTAAGCCTCAAGTCCCTCACCTATCAGATGGGATAATGATGCCTTGCAGGATGTTGTGAGAATTACATATGATGTGGGCAAGTACCTGACATGGTGCCGTACACAGAAAGAACACTTAATGATTGTTTCTGCTATAATTAATGTCAGGCACTGCCATCTATAGTTTGGAGGGGCAGGACCAAGTAGAAAAATATTTGCGATGAGTTGACTGCTTTTGTTAAATGGCTTTTAGACTAATTATATAGAATGGAGTTCAGTGAGGGTGTGTGAGTGTGTGTGTGTGTGTGTGTGTGTGTAAAAGAGATACAGAATGAATACAAATGAGAATGAGAATGAGAGAATGAGAGAATGTGTACTGGGTGAGTAGAGGATAAGCAGAGAGAAAGAAGGGAGGAGAGGGGTTTGGAAAGTAGCTTTCAGAAGAAACATGTCTACCTTATTATTAGACCAAAATATTTGAAGGGCAAGTCTTCAATGTGTTATGTTGTTTTACTTTTACTCTGTTTTTAGTCATTATTATATGCTCCGTCAGAGCCTGACACACAGCAGGCACTCAGTAAATATTTACTGAGCGCATACCTGGATCAACCATTGTGCGCACTTGCAGGTGTGGCTATGACTAAGCACAGAAAAAGGAAACCAACAGTGGTGGTGTGGGACAAGTGTCAAGGAGTGGCCCTGATAGGCAGAAGTGCTCTTTGCCCCGGTGGCTGAGTCACTGCACCACCACAGTGACACACTGCGACAGGTTCCATTCACAACATCAATACCGACACGAGGTCATTCTTCCAACAAAGCAATGAACCCCAGAGAGAGGCTCCAAATCTTAACACAGGAAGGGTCTGCCTCCGTTTGTCACCCTCTTCCTCAGTGAGCAGATCAGGTGCATGAAATATTTTACTGTCCCATCCTGGACTGGATTTTGCCTTCATTAACTCTACGACAACCCAAGAGGAGGTATATTTACAGTTTATAGGTGAGGAAAATGAAACTCAGAGCTTATATAACACGCCTATGGTTAAACATCAACCAGGTTTCGAAACCAATGTCCTTTTAACCTCCTTGAAGTAGAACACATATACAGAAAAGTGCACATACCATAGCTCCATGTATTTTCACAGCTGAGCACATGCATGTAACCAGCACCCAGATCAAGAAACAGTTGCCTTTGTGCTCCTGACCAACCTCTTCCCCGACCACGAGTAATAACTATCGTGACTTCTAACAACTGCATGAGTTTTGCCCAGAACATTCTAATCTACAGTAATCGCTCCTGCCACCAAATTCCTCTGATTTTCTTATTGGTATCACTCATTTGGAATTTTCCAATACTCTCTTGTAGGGCCAAACAGTTGTTCTTTTACATATCTCATCTTTCTAATTATGATTAAAACCTCCTGGAGGCCAGGGTTTCGTACATTTTTAGATTCCCCCACACACCTAGTATGGAGCAGCCACTATAAAGTATATGTACTTAAGAGTTATTTTCTGGTTACTGTGTAGCTGACACTGTTTCAAGCACTTTACCTAGATTATCTCCTTTGATCCTTTCAACAACCCTGTGAGGTAGGTACTGCTATTATCTCCCTCTTACAGATGACAAAACTAAAGCACAAAAAGAGCAATTTGCCCAAGCTCACATTGTTAGAGATGGAATCAGGGCCGGGCATGGTGGCTCATGCCTGTAATCCCAGCACTTTGGGAGGCCAAGGCAGGTGGATTGCTTGAGGTCAGGAGTTCAAGACCAGCCCGGCCAACATGGTGAAACCCTGTCTCCACAAAAAATACCAAAAATTAGCTGGGTGTGATGAAACGGGCCTGTAATCTCAGCTACTCAGGAGGCTGAGGCACGAGAATTCCTTGACCCTGGGAGGTGGGGGTTGCAGTGAGCCGAGATCGCGCCACTGTACTCCAGCCTGGGCGACAGAGTGAGACTGCGTCGCAGAAAAAAAGGAAAGAAGGGAGAGAGGGATGGAATCAGGATTCAAACCCAGGCACTATTACTTTAGCCTTTCTTGTTATTCTGTTCTTTTTTTGGCAAACTTTTTAAAAAGTATAAAATACACAGAAAATAACATAAATCATAAGTTTAAAGTTCAATAGCTTTTTACAAAGTGAAGACACGTAAGTAATTCACTGTCTCAAAACACAGATCCCCAGAAGACCCCTTTGTACCCCCTTCCAATCACTAACTGCCTCTTCCCCCAGGGTAACAATTCTTCTGATTCCTAACACCATGCTGTGACTTGCTTGTTTTTGAACTTAGATAAGTGAATTCATATAGTATGTTCTCTTTATGTTCATGAGATTCACTCATTTTAATGGCATGTGATGTGTTAATTTGCATTTCTGCATTGTATTCAACTGTGTGAATGTGACACAATTTATCCATGTTAGTGTCGATGAACATTGGAGAGCTAGGCTTCTATGAATGAATTCTTGTACATGCCTTTGATGCACACATGCTTGCTTTTGTCTTGGGTACCCAGGAGCAGAACTGCTCTGTCACTGGATATGCAAAGCGACTATACCAATTTACACTCCCACTCACTGTGTATATGTGTTCTGGCGGTTCTACATTTTTACCAACACTTGATACTGCCTGTTACTTTCATTTTAGCTATGACAATGGGTGTGTGTTGTGTTATATTGTGGGTTTTACTGAACTTTCACTGATGAATACTGAACGTGTTTACCTTTGCATATATTTACTGGCCATTTGGATAGCCTCCTTTGTGAGGTACCTTTTCAAGGCTTTTGTCCATTGGGTGGTCTGCTATCTTCTTGTTGATCTGTAGAAGTTTTTTTATATATTCAGAATATGATTTCTTTGTCATTATGTATTTATTGCAAATATCTCCTCTTACGCTGCAGTTTGCCTTGAACTTTCTTAACGGTGGCTTTTGCTTAGCAGACATTCTTAATTTACGTGTGGTTTAATTCATCAATTTTTTCCTTTCTGGTTAGTCCTTTTTAGGTCTTGTTTAAGATCTATTTTTAAGGGACTTTCCTCATTAGAGATTGACTGGTGGGATTGTCAGTTAAGGTTCACCACCCTGATGCAGTCACATGCTAACCTAAATCAATGCAAAACTTGTTGCCTGGAATTTGGCTCTTTTGGAAAATGAAAATGAATCTGAAAATGGTTGCTCATTCATGAAGATAGTGGTACTCAGCAGAAACCAGCTACAAGTGCTTGATTGAGACCCAAGAGCTGCTCTAGCTCCAGCCTTTTCAGAGCTTGGTCTTTCTGCTTGATTATTTAACTTCCCCTTCAACTCTGTGAGCAGCCCCCACCCTCAACTTGTAATACTCTCCTTTTTAATTTTTTTTAAATTGCAACCGAAGAATCCTATTGATTCTTTTAAATATCTCTCTCTATATATATATACACACACACACACTATTTTATATATACACACACATACGTATATATGTATATATGTGTGTATACACACATATATATATATACACACACACATATATACTTTTTTTTTTTGAGATAGAGTCTTGCTCTGTCACCCAGGCTGGAGTGTAGTGGCATGATCTCTGCTCCCTGCAACCTTCACCTCCAGGGTTCAAGTGATTCTCGTGTCTCAGACTCTGAGTAGATGGGACTACAGGCGCCATATTCTCTTTTTTTTTTTCTTAAGAGATAGAGTCTGTTGTACAGGACGGAGTGCAGTGGCAATTCACAGGTGTGATCATGGCACACTACAGCCTGGAACTCCTGGGCTTAAGTGATTTTCCTGCCTCAGCCTCTCAAGTAGCTGGGACTATAGGTCTATGCCACTGTGCCTGGCTGATGTTCTCTATTTTAATATATGGCACTTAAGCACAGACTTAAAGTCTGATCAGTCACACTGTCCAAACAAGAAATTTCACCTTCATGGAATTCAGTCCTCATCCTTTCACGACTGCAGGATGACTTCCTGACTTCCCCAGAGATGGTTCTGCCTTGACACCACATTAGGAAAAACAATGGCATTTTCATCTCATTGGCTCTTAGGGAAATAAAGAAGAGGAAATCCAGTTAAAACGGAGCATCGTCCAATAAAGCAGACAATTAAAAAATGCAATAGGACATTAACCCTTTAACAAATTAGCAAGCAAAGTCAGCTCTGCAGCTGTGCCCAAGCAGGATAATTACTATCTTTTTTTAGCTGGCACTATAGCAGCAAGCACTGATTATTTAAATGGGGAGCAAAAAATAATTTGGTTGGAATATTATTTAAATAATGAGCACTCCTAAAAATCAAGTTTATCATGAATAGCAAGCGTGGGGAGGTGCACACCTATAGAAACTCTGACTGCTATAAACGGATGGGTGTTTGGGGAATCATCTCAGTGATCACTCCCTTAGATCCTCTACATTTCATAAGATATGAGCACAGGCCAGAATTAACAAAAGAGATTTAAAAAACAAACAGAAAGAAATTACACTTTTAAGTGAGTCTGAGCTGGTGAGCCGTGCACAGATTGCACTGATGCAATTATAACATTAGGCACTTCTGGATTGCAGCTTTTGGAAGCATTTCAGAATGGGTAGTGGTATCTTCAGCAGGAACTAAGCAGTGGAAAACCTTCATTCCTTGAGGTTGATTGAGTGTAATTTTTCGCAACAGTCAAAACTCACTTGGACTCAAAGCTAGTGAGTAAATTTCTATAAATTTATTTTCTTTCTGAAAAAGGGACAATACAAAAGAGCATGTAAAAGCCTGGGCTTCAGAGTTTTTTAGAGAAATCTGGAATCCAATGACATTGGCTGGTATGTGATTTTGAATAGAAAAGCCTAGTTGAGCCTCAATTTTCTTATACATGAGAAAGAATTAATAGTCTACAGTTGACCCTTGAACCACACAGGTCTGAACTGCACTGGTCTGCTTATATGCAAATTTTCTTCTGCCTCTGCTACCCTAGACAAGCCCTCCTCTTCCTCAGCCTCCTCAACGTGAAGGAGACGGGGATGATAATCCACTTACACTTAATGAACAGTAATATATTTTCTCTTTCTTATGCTTTTCTTAATAACATTTTCTTTTCTCTAGCTTACTTTACTGTAAGAATGCAGTCTGTAGTATATATAACACAAAAAGTATGTGTTAATCGACATTTTATGTTATTGGTAAGACTTCTAGTCAACAGTCGGCTATTTTAGTAGTTACGTTTTGGGGGAGTCAAGTTATATGTGGATTTTCTACCGTGTAGGGGTGGCATTCCTAACTCCCGTGTTGTTCAAGGGTCAACTGCATCTGATGGGCATAATCAGGTAATATATTTGAAGCTGTTATATCTTTATCTTTTATTAGGAGATAGAAGCTAAAGAGGAATGGCTTTTGTCTATTCAATATCAATGGGTTCTGAAAAGACTTCCCAAAGAGAAATGTATGTTTGAAACACTGTCATTAGACTTACCTGCTCTGGATTTATGCAATCTAGCTCAGACTCAGAAACTATTATTATTTTTTTTGAGACAGAGTTTTGCTCTGTCACCCAGGCTGGAGTGCAGGGATGTGATCTCAGTTCACTGCAACCTCTGTCTCCTGGGTCCAAGCAATTCTCACACCTCAGCCTCCCAAGTAGCTGGGATTACAGATGCCCACCACCATGCCCAGCTAATTTTTGTATTTTTAGTAGAGATGGGGTTTTGACATGTTGGCCAGGCTTGTCTTAAACTCCTGACCTCAGGTGATCCACCCGCCTCAGCTTCCAAAAGTGCCGGGATTACAGGCATAAGCCACCGCGCCCAGTCTAGAAATTATTTTATAAAAGAACACTGAGCAGACAAAACCTAATCCCAGAATTCTACGTGCTAAAGGTGGGGCATTTATTCAAGGGTGTCCCTCTTGGTGTCTAATAAGGCCTGGCCACTCATGCTACAACTCGGGAGCGAAGAAGAGAGGGCAGCTTTTGGTGCGAGGGAGAATGAAAGAACTGAGGGAGGAAACAGAAATTCTCAAAAGACAACCAGATTCACCCAGAGGACATGGTTTTACCCATAGATATATAAACACTGAAGGGTTGTGGGAGGATTAGAGACAGAAAGGCTGCTTTAAAAGGCTGTGTCTTCAATATTCTAAAGGGCAGGCCAGCTAGGGAGAACAGGCTGGGCTTCTGATAGGAGTACTTTATTTGATTCAGCAACTAGATTAACCTTTCCCTGGTGTTTGCCTAAAATCTTGCTTTGCCCTGCATCTGTGAGAATGGAAATAGGTTGTCAAAATTCTAAAAAAGAAAAAAAAAAATCTCACAACTTTGACCCCTGAGCCTCAGTATCCTTATCAATAAATGAGGGAAATCATACTAAACTCACAGTACTGTGCAAATTAAACAAGATCTCATGAAAAGCATTAATTACACTGGCCTATGGCAGTTGCTTGACAGGTAACAGTTATTGTTATTATTGGCTTTAAACAAATAAGGAGGTACCAAATATTAGATCTGAACTATTAAAAAAAGATAATCTACAGATAGAGAAAAAATTTAGTCTGTATAATTCTAGAATTTGCTAAGTCTTGGTTTGAACAATAGCTATTATATCTTGAATGTATATTTATTGCCTCCAAATACTTTATACCTTCCCATTTATTTCATTTATTTACATATACTTTAAAGTTTTACTTAGTTATGAGAATTTTTTAAATCACTTAATTATCCTTGAGAAAATCTACTAATAAATCCCTAGGTCTAACACTCTGCAAATCTGACCCTTCCTTGGAATTGCAGAACTAGAGGATGAGGTTTCACTACGAAACACTCTTTCTAGGCAATCCCTAGAGCCATGCATGTAGCTTGGGAATCACATTTTGTTTTGATCATGATTATGTATCTAAGGGCACAGGGTGTGGGGAGGAGCTACCCTAAAGAGGGAAAAAACAGGAACCATTCTTTCTGTCATCACTGCCTCTTCCAAATAATAGACAAGGCATGTATTTCCTGTGGAGAGTTAGGGATAACGTGCCAAACACAAGAAGAGACCGGGCCAGAGGTGGTGGTATCTTATTTTGAGAATCCTCTGCACAGATGACCACTCTTATATTTCAAGACAGCAGCTCTCAAACAGTTTAATGTTCATGGTCACTTTCGAAGAGTAATGGGTTAGGAGATCATATATATGCAGGACTCTGAATTAGGGCTGGGAGACCTCCCCTTCTGCCACTCAGAAAATTCATTATTTAATACCCCAGGAATCGATTTCCACATTTTAAAGTGAGGGGACTGAATTAGATGATCCTGAATTCATCCTGTCTTCAAAACCCTAAAATTCATATATATTCTCCTTCTACTTCATATAATGAAAGACAACAATGTAAGTCACCCAACTTTGGCCAGGATGAATTAAGAATATTATACTGCTTTTGATAAGACACAAATAAAAGAAATAGTAAAATACAAATTCACATTAAAGATAAAATGTATATAAATATAGTGCCATCCTGCAGTCATTGCCAGGAGAGCTGCCTGCTTGTTTTGTGATGTGCCTGCTTGTCATACACTTTCTCTCTGGCACAGAACAGTAACTGTGAACCCTCAAAATAGGTCATTTAATTTCAACCTATGAATAATTAAGACAATCTAGAGGTGCAGATAGATGGACCAGTATGAGCAGCATCTCCTCCCCATTCAATGTGGTCAACCTGTGAGTGGCTGGCAGCATTAGGAACAGGCAGTAAGGTTTATGCAGTACTGAGAAGTCTAACTGCCCTCCAAATAGCTGAGTATCCAGATGTTATTCATGAACTAATTGTGGCTAACATTTATTGAGGACTTACTATATGCCAGGCCCTAAAATGATGTTTTAGATACATATCTCATTTAATACTCAATTTTCTCTATTTTGTGTACCAGGACACCCTGCTGCATTGCACTGACATCTCTTTTACAGCAGAGGTGGACAGGAAACCTCCTGTTTCCTCTCCCCTGTGCCCTCTTTCCAGGTCCAATGATTCACATTCCTTCCCCTCAAGCCTGAAAGTCCAGAGGGAATGGAGCGTTTAGGAAGTTTGGTATTTGACCTGTTATTTGACTTTTCATAGGTGGTATCCTCTACGTGCAAAGGATTTGAGGACTACTTCTCTGTCTTCTATGGTGAGTCAACGGGTGCCACTGATATCTCTCGAGTACTTGTTCCCTATTAGGCATCAGTGCACAGGGTAGGTTTGAGCTAGAATTTGAGCTAAACGGTAAGTATATGGACTTGGAGAAGATGGGAAAGTAAGCCTGGGACTTAGATGACCACTTCTTGCACAATAGAGCTGAATTTATATTCTTTTTTGTATTGCACCTAGTATTATACCCAGCCACCAACAGGTTAAGAAGCAGTATAATATACCAGAAAGAACAATGGAAGAGGAGGCAGGAGAAGAGTATGGGAATAGGTCTCTACCACCCTCATTCTTGCCTAATTATCTCTGCTGTGCTCTGCTCTGCTCGCCTCTCCTCCTCACCGAGGCTCCTCCTATTCCAGCAGAACCCCTGATATTGAGAAGTACCAAATGTCACAAGGGGTGTTTCTAATTTGAGAAGGGTAAAGGAGAAAAGGCTGAGTATCTCTGGCAAGGTATCTATTAAATGCAGTAACACTTTAAAAAATCATACGATGAACCAGGTACTGTCAAAAAAAGATTTCTTAGATGATCTTATTTCCTTCTCCCAAGAATCCTATGACAGAGACATTCTATTAACTCCACATAAAATTGAAGAAAATGAGGCACAAGGGTTAAATAACATGGCTGCTAGTTGTACAGTTAGGAAGTGGCAGAGCTGAGATTTAAGAGAGGCTTTGCCACTGAGAAGAAGGGGGTTTACTTTGTAAATAATTCTGTTGAAATGTTATTTATGTCCCACAGGTCTGGAAAGAAGCAGATCCCTAGAAAACAAAGAGAATGCTTATAGGAGACTTTCTCTGGAAATGAGTCAGGGGACATGAGATAGGAAAACACCATATTCATACGTATTACTTATGTTTTGCATTTTTTTGTAAATGAAGGGTTGGCCAATTAATATTGCCCAATGAGACATGTGGGTCTTATGGTTTGGCTGCTTGTCAACCCAACACAATTATTTCCTGGTCTTTAGCCAACATGGCATGTCTCTTCAGCATAAGTGAATAAGCAGAATGGGCCTCTGTGTGTGTGTGCACAGGCACACGCTTGTGTGTGTAGCATGTGCGCAGCATAGGTGTAAAGCCTGCAGGCACACCTTGCATTCTCAGCTAAAATTCCTTCTCTCTCATAAGAAGAGAGATTATATGATTGTCTTAGTCATTTTCTTTTCGTGAAATGGCTCTGGGACGGATAGAGTCTGCTGGGATCTAAGCTCCCGACTGGACCAGGCAAGCATAAAAAGGCAGGCTACTAACACCCACCGTGTCTGTGGGTGCCGGCAAGAAGGGACCTCTGACTACTATGCAGAGAAAGCCTGTCTTTGGCCATTAAAGCTAAGCTCTTAAGGAGAGGAGTCAGAAAAACTTCTACTGGTCTTACCTGCCCATACTCTCTTATCTACACCTGTCCTCAAGGTAACGCAAAGAGGCTGCTTCACTTCTTGAAGGCAGACAGCTTATGCTTTCTACTGAAACTTAATTTACGTAGTAAAACTCCCCTAAACTACATCCTCTATAAATTGCAAACACAGAAAGAATAAAAGAAGTTGTACCTTCTAATTCAATCAACTTCCCCTCAAGTCTCCTGTACCTGGCAGATGAACTCCAACCTAAGACATTCTCCCTCTTTCCTCCCAGCATTTACACTTAGCCTTGCTGCTTAAAATCAAATTGCCCTTCATTGTTTAAACATAATGGGTATAACGGCTAGCTCTGGTTTCATGATGCATTTGCTTGTATTGACCATAACTACTGGTTTGCAAGAACCTGCCAATCCTTTTGAAAATTAGTAATTTTTTGAAAGCAAAATATTTTATGCAATACAGACCACTTTTTGTGTGCATGTAATCATCTTTTGGTAGCAAACTGTGCTATTACACAACACTGCTGCTAAGAATTCTATTTAAGAAACATGTCCTTGCTTGTAAGGCTTGGCAGTCAAACAAGAAGGACCCTTACAGGCAAACTAATTAAAAGGGCAAAGCCCCAGGTTTTCATTGCTCTTCTTGTCATCGTGCTCCTGGTACTCCTCTCTTCCTACCTCTTTCTTTCTCTTTTTGTCTACAATTTCCACTGTATATACTATCTACTATAATCTCCTTCCAGGGCCTGGCCTCATTCCGTGGTTTCTGTCACAAAAGACTTATCAGTCCAGTCAAGGAAAATCAAAACCTATCTAGTGATCAGATCAAAGACAAGAACCCAGGGAGTTTTGTTTTGGTTGAATTTCCAGTAGCATATTTTGGGTCGGAGGGGTAGATAATAAAGGACGAGAAGAAAAACAGAAAGTAAATCTTAAGATCCTTGAGGACAGAGACTGTGATATAATCATCTTTAGACCCTCCACAAAGCCTGATGCAGCACCTTCTGTCGTTCAGTGACTGTTTACTGCACGACTCCTACATGCAGATATGATAGTGAACAAAACAGATTGGGTGCTTGCTTCACAAGTCTTTAGTCTCACAGTGAGAGAGAAAATTGATTAACAACAAAAAAAAAAAGTCAGGCCGGGCATGGTGGCTCATGCCTGTAATCCCAACACTTTGGGAGGCCAAGGCAGGTAGAACACTTAAAGTCAGGAGTTTGAGACCAGCCTGGCCAACATGGTGAAGCCCCATTTCTACTAAAAATACAAAAATTAGCCAGGTGTGGTGACGGGTGCCTGTAATCCCAGCTAACCAAGGGGCTGAGGCAGGAGAATCGCTTGAACCCAGGAGGCGGATGTTGCAGTGAGCCAAGACTGCGCCACTGCACTCCAGCCTTGGTGACTAAAAAAAAATACACACACACACACACACACATACACACACACACACACACACACTCCAATGAAACAGATCATTCATTACAAAGTGTGGTTAAGTATGATGAAAGAAAATAACAGATTTATTAGGGAACATATACTGGGAGTCCTGATCTAGCCTGAGGTTCAAGGAAGGCTTTTCTGATGAAGCAACACTGAAGCAGAGAGGTGATGTGGTGTGTGATTAAGTGTTAGGGAAGAAGTAAGCAACAGAGCCTTCCAGTGACTTGCAAATTATAAGACTTCAATGAAGGAAAGCCTGTTCTACTTTTAAAACAACTGGAATCCTGCTTTTTCGCATGTAGGAAGAGATGTAAGACAAATCCTGGAAATCTCATCCAAGTCTTTCATTTTACATATAATGAAATTAAAATCCCCATATGAGCTGGCCAAGGCCACTTCCTGGTAGGACCAGACATCCAGGCCTCTGGTGTCCAACCCAGTGCCCTTTTGACTACACTGCCACAAGAACGGCAGTTTCAGTGGCCACACAAACTTCAAGGCAGTGATGAGGGCCCTTGAAACTTACACGAGATGAAAGGGCTTATCCTATATTCAAATGGTCTATAGTGGGATAAAGATAAAAGCTTTGAAAAATTGAATTCTGTGCTGTGTGTGAAGAAAGGCTCAATATGTCCAGGTATTTTTGACCAAGATGTATTTGTAAACCAGCAACAAAGAATGAACCAGGCAGATTTTCCTGCCAGCATGCAAAGTGAAAACAAGATGGAGATGTGATCATGGTACTGTGGCAAAGTGATCCATCAATCCAAAGTGACAGTTAAGGCCTATTGATTCCATGCATTAACCCAATTAGCCCTAAGCTCTGATTATCACCACACCTGAGCCTTCCCTGCCACTTACAGAGATCACAAGAAACAGGCCTGAGTAATACGCCAGGCATTTTATTATATGCTGTGAAGCCCCCTGGGAACTTAATACGGTTTAAGCAACTTTCCTCTGTAGCTTCCTTATGTTCTTCTCTTTACAACACTGCTACACCAAATAAAAATAATACCTCCTTGTTTTTTTTGTTTTGTTTTTTTAGAGACAGGGTATTACTCTGTTGCCCAAGGTGGAGTGAAGTGGCATGGCTCACTGCAGCTTTGAACTCTTGGGTTCTAGGAGTCCTCCCACCTCAGCCTCCCAAAGTGTTAGGATTACAGGTGTGAGCCACCACGCCTGGCCTAACACCTCCATTTTGCATTCTTGGTTAACTTTTCCTTCTCAGTAAACAACGAAGATACAGAGTTGGTTAGAAGAATGGTAAATGCAGAGGAAAACCTACATTCTGGTCCATTCTGACATCTCCAAATTTAGAAGTGAACACAGGTAAGAGTTTTTACTATCACTCTATTTGCTAAGCAATAATAGTAAGAGAAAGTTTGCGAAATGTTGCCAGGGTTACATCTCAGAAGAGAGGCCTCGTTCAGAAGACAGAAAGAGATGCTACCGACTACAGATGAAACCTTAATTCCTTCCTCATTCAACACCTCTTCAAGGGACAAAAGACTGGAAATGTCCCTCCAATAAAAACAAGATCTCTTCTGCCTTTCCATGATTCTTAGCCCCTGTTTTGTGCTGTCTCTTTGTCTCCAAAAAGAAGCTGCTTTATTGAAACATCATAGGAAAACCAGTTGTCCCCCCAGACAATGAAGTTGCCTGCATGCAGGCATTTCCAATGTAGGCAGGCGACAATACTGGCAGAATTCTCAACCTGTTGCTATAGTAGCAGAAAGAATGTGATTCCAGCAGCTCAGCTGAGATCCATATCCAAATCCCTCCTGCTCTTGCAGAGAACATTAACCCTTCACTGTCCTTTCTCAGGGGCAGAAACACCTGGGAGGAATCCCAAATTTTTCTTATGAGCTGGGTGCTGTAGTCTTAGCATTTGCTCATTCACTCTTTCAGTACCTACTTAGGCTCTATTATGCTGGCTCCCAGGTTTTAAGTGGTAAATAGGGCAGATACGGCCCTTGGCATTGAGCAAGAAGAGGAGGAGGATATGAAATTATTGCTCAAATAACAATATATTATGTAGCATCTGTGTATACGGGAGATACATGAGATTTACAGCAAAAACATCACCAGAAAGGTGACAACCTATCCAAGATAACCAGCTTATCTATGAGTTGTAACAGACCCTATATATTCTGGGCCATTACAATTATTTGATTGTTTGCATGTGTTAATTGGAGAAAAATACCATTAGAAATGCCTGCTCCAATCATATCATGTCTCCTACAAAACATTAGTTAAAACATGTTGTTTAATTACACCAATTTTTTCACATAAAACAGAAATAGTATAATCTGTCAGGGAACCACTGCTGAACATGAGGTTATGATCCCTCATTTATAGTCACCAGGCAACAGAAATGGCAGGTGAGGGCTCAGAAAACATGTAAAAGCAGCACAGTCACAAAGACCCTGTGAGAACTTCTCAACAGTCTCCTCACAGTCTATTTCTGTGGTCAGGGCAGTAATGAAGAAATATCAGGAAATGCAATTTAGGAATGACCTATAATCCAGCTTACTTTCTCTAACACTGTGGTGTGGAAATCTCATATTGTCAAACACCTTCCTGCTAGATTTCCTTTTTCCCATGGAGCACAAATAGTAGGGAGGCGGGGTTTCTTAGGAAGGTCAGCTCAGTAAGTAATGCTTGTTTTGGGAAACAAGGTACTATCAGCAGATTGCCAAGAAAAAGCTGAAAAAAACAAGAAGACGGGTGTCTAATCTCAGTTGGCCATTAGATGTCATCTCAGGAAGGTTACATTACCCTTTGTACTTCCGTTTCCTCACAGGTAAGTTTGATACACCATAGTGTTAGTTCATTTTGCATTGCTACAAAGGAAGACCTCATACTGAGTAATTTATAAAGCAAAGAGGTTTGGCCAGGCATGGTTGCTCACGCCTGTAATCCCAGCATTTTGGGAGGCCGAGGAGGGCGGATCATGAGGTCAGGAGATCGAGACCATCCTGGCTAACACCGTGAAACCCCGTCTCTACTGAAAATACAAAAAATTAGCTGGGCACGGTGGCGGGCGCCTGTAGTCCCAGCTACTCAGGAGGCTGACACAGGAGAATGGCATGAACCCGGGAGGCAGAAGTTGAAGTGAGCTGAGATTGTGCCACTGCACTCCAGCCCGGGCGACAGAGCAAGATTCTGTCTCCAAAAAAAAAAAAAAGAAAGCAAGAAAGAAACGAGGTTTATTTGGGCTCATGGTTGTGCAGACTGTACAAGAAGCACAGCAGCAGCATCTGCTTTGGGTGAAGCCCCAGAAGGCTTTTACTCATGGCAGAAGGTAAAGGGGGAGGAGGCATGTCACATGGCAAGAGAAAGAGCAAGAGAGATGCTAGGCTCTTTTAAACAACCAGCTCTTGAGTGAACAAATAGAGGGAGCACACACTCATTAACACAGAGAGGGCACCAAGGCATTCATGAGGGATCTGCCCCCAGGACCCAAACCTCCCACCAGGACCCACCTCCAAAATAGGGGATCACATTTCAACATAAGAATTGGAGGGGACAAATATACAAACCAAACTAGCCACATATATTGAAAGGCACAGAATGATCAATAGCAAAGCCTATAAGTTGGTGGCCTAAAATAAAGTGCTTTATTCTTTTTCTTAGTGACACCATAAAACATAATTTCTGCCCTGGAGAATATCTGAGAATCTCAATCATATGTGACAACACTGGTTTCCTGTCTCAATGAGAGAGGCTTAGGCACAAGCCTTTCACAAAATAAATCAGGGAAAGATGTGCCATCAGGAAGGGACAGTCTCACCCAAATCTCTTTTAACCACTTCAATGTTGGGCTTGGCTATGGGGAAAGGTCCCAGTGTTCAGAGTAGATGGAAACTCATACCTTTTCACCTGAGAAAAAGGGGATGACAATAAAGGGATATCATGTGATCTAAAGTAATGAAACTACCCACATAATACCTCTCCTGGAACTGGGAAGTGGATAACCAGACACAATAACCCATAATCTTTACATTTTAGAGGATACAGTGGGAATGGAAACAGAGGCATTCTATAGGAATTCCAATGCCATCCCTGCAGTTATCAAGTTTGAGATATCTTCAGGAGTTTCTTTCTCTTTATTTATTTATTTTTTTTATTTTGGGGTTGTGTTTTTGAGGCAGAGTCTCACTCTGTTGCCCAGGCTAGAGTGTAGTGGTGCAACCTCGGCTCACTGCAACCTCCACCTCCTGGGTTCAAGCAATTCTCCTGCCTTAGCCTCCCGAGTAGCTAGGATTACAGGCATGCACCACCATGCCTGGCTAATCTTTGTATTTTCAGTAGAGACGGGGTTTCGCCATGTTGGCTAGGCTAGTCTCGAACTTCTGACCTCAAGTGATCTGCCAGCCTCGGCCACTCAAAGTTCTGGGATTACAGGCGTGAGTCACTGCACACAGCAGGAGTTTCTTTCCCTTCAAAATTCCATTAGACAGATCATAGCAGCTATGAGTCCCCTGCTTACTTCCACATCACGAGGAGCAGAAGATGGCTCCAGAGGATGCATACTTCTTTGCCTCTGGGTTATTCTAGGGTCCAGCTAGGATTTCAGGAGCCTTCCAAAGCAGGAAAAAATGCAACTCCCTCCTCATACGCCCTTCTCCCACTGGGGAAGAGTATTTTAATGGCTCTATTTCTTCACTCTTCTCCATATCCATGCCCTTTGCCACAAGTATTTGAAGGTTCTCACACTAAAAAAGCAAAAAAGGCCAGACCTGGTAGCTCACGCTTGTAATTCCAGCACTTTGAAAATCCGAGGCGGGCAGATCACTTGAGGTCAGAAGTTTGAGACCAGCCTGGTCAACATGGTAAAACCCCATCTCTAGTGAAAATACAAAAATTAGTTGGGTGTGGTGGTCAGTGCCTGTAATCCCAGCTACTCGGGGGTCTGAGGCAGAGTAATCACTTGAACCTGGGAGATGGAACCTGAGACCGCACCATTACACTCCATCCTGGGTGACAGAGTGAGACTCTATCTCAAAAAATATAATTAATTCTCAAAAAATTAAAGCAAATTAAAAAGTGAAATACATTTCCCTACCCTTTGACACTGTGCTTGGTCATGTGATTTTCCTTGACCAATAGGATGCTAACAGATTAATGACATTGTCAGAAGCTTAAAATGAGCTTGCACACTGTGGCTTGTACCCCCATCTCTGCCATCTCCATGAGAATAATATGCTAAAGCTAGCAGCTGGTGCCAAGGGAAGGATGAGAGATATGTGGTAGAAAGCTACCCGCCTCTGAGCCCAGCCTAGAATCAGCCGATTGCCCCCCTGAAACTACAGACACAGGGGTTAGGAAATGCACATTGTTGTATAAAACAGATTTTCTGGTTGTTTGTAATGCAGCATTACTGTAAGCACCAACTGGTACATACACCATAGTAAAATTTCACCTGAAATTTATGGTTAAAATACTGCTTGCTTTGTTTTCTTGATACATTATAAGTAATTTATACCTGATTTTTTTCTTTTTCATTAGACTCTAAGATCCTCAAAGCAAGGTCCTATTACATTCCCAGTGTCCAGGATTTATTCATGAGTCTGCAACGTGTTCTAAACCCCAGGCAGATACAATGGTAAACAATATACATTCTAGCCATCAATCTGCAACTGTAGACTTTTCCCATCTAGCATCTGGGTTAGTTTGCTTTTGGCCACAGGTGATCATAAAGTTTACTTTTGCGGCTAGAAGTATATCAGGTCAGTAATGAATTCAGAACCACCTGAGTGTTATTTGCCTAAGTATAGATGAACTAGAATCACTGCATCTTTCAGTAATGGAAGGGACTGACAAGATCATTGAATTATTGGGTTTTAATCCTGGCCAATTACCAGAGCTTTAAAAATTACAGGTTCCGAATCTTCATCTACAAATATTTGATTGAATCCTCTAGTACAAGGCCTAGGCATCTGTGTTAAAAATGTCTCAGAGTGGCCGGCCGCGGTGGCTCAAGCCTGTAATCCCAGCACTTTGGGAGGCCGAGACGGGCGGATCACGAGGTCAGGAGATCGAGACCATCCTGACTAACACGGTGAAACCTCGTCTCTACTAAAAATACAAAAAAAACTAGCCGGGCGAGGTGGCGGGCGCCTGTAGTCCCAGCTACTCGGGAGGCTGAGGCAGGAGAATAGCGTAAACCCGGGAGGCGGAGCTTGCAGTGAGCTGAGATCCGGCCACTGCACTCCAGCCCGGGCGACAGAGCAAGACTCCGCCTCAAAAAAAAAAAAAAAAGTCTCAGAGTAATGCTGACAATCACAAGAATTGAGGGCCCACCACCCACATTTAGTAGAACCCCTCCATCCAATGATTGAATGTCTTCTACTGAGTTGAACTAAGGGTTTATAACGACATTAATAAACCCCACAAGGGGACCATGTCCAGGGAACTACATGTATCAGTTGGCTACGTTAGTATAACAAACCATTCCAAAACTCAGTAGCTTAAAACAATAAGCATTTATTATTGCTTATGAGTCTATGGATCTGGATGGATTTGTCTGATCTCTGCTGGGCCCACTGAAGTGTCTGACGTTAGCTGGCTGGTCTAGAATTGCCTCACTCACGTGGCCAGTGTAAGGTCACTGTCACCTGCGGTGATGGGGTCTCTGGGCCACAGCAAGCAAGACCATGAATGTCTGTCTACATTCCAAGAGAAGCCAGATTCTAGGAGAGCAAGCAGAAGTGTGTGAGTGAGCCTCTTAAGACCTTGGCTTGGAACCTGGGCTTAGAACTGACATACCCACACACCTTCAACTTCTACGAATTCTGTTGGCCAAAGTAAGTAATAAGGCCAAGCTCACATTCAGGGGCTAGGAAAAGAGACTCCACCCCTTGATAAGAGGAGCTGCGAAGTCCTATCTCAAGGAAATAGATTTGAAGAGAGGAATAATTGTGACCATTTTTATAATTAATCCATGACACAGCATAACATGGGAGAGAAACAGCACTTCCAGTTAAATGTGATTTCTAAGTGAGGGCTGAAGTTTTCACCCCATCTCAAAAATTACGAAGTCCACAGGTTAAAGCTTCATCTTACATTCATTATTTCTACTCCTGCCTGTACACGCACACATCTTACTTAATCCTCAAGATCTTAGTCTGAAACTAAAGCGAAAGCAATCTATTTACCCTCAGCACTATTTTGTATTATCCTTTGGGGTTACAAAGACTGGATAACACACCCCTCTTAAGAGGATGTGTTCAGGACAGGTCTCTGTGATGTCTCTTCCTGGTTTCGGATGTGCCTACAGATGAAATGTGACAATGATCATCAGAGCCACACCCTCTAAAGGACCCCAGAGCATTAGCATGAGGAGCACCAAAGCATAAGAAAAAACATTACAGGAAAAGATAACACACAAGACCAGCAAATAACCCCAAGGAACAGGAAACTGGAGCTCCTTGAAGACTACAGGCTGATGCTAATTAGATTTTATTCACCAGCTGTTTTCTAGGCCCTCTTCACTCTACCGCCCTTCTTGACTCACCCTTGCCAGACTGTGATCACTTAGAAAATGCACTAACACTGCAGGGCCTGAATCCACAACTATTTTCCCTGATCCAAGCTCCAAGATGCATGCACCCTGTCTAGGATGTCACAGCAGTTATTCTAGCATCTCTACAGCTAAGGTGCTGCTTTCTATTTTTCAGAAAAATCACCATGACCTTCTGGATAGCTCCACTCAAATTCTTTAAATGTTTCAAATTCTCATGCCTGGCCACCATGCACTTTGGGAGGCCAAGGCAAAAGGATCACTTGAGCCCAGGAGTTCAAGATCAGCCTAGGCAACAAAGTGAGAGCCTGTTTCTACTTTATAAAAAAAAAAAAAAAAAAGATTTCCAGAAACCAGAAAACACAGGATGGTAGAGTGGTGGCTACAGCTGGGTATTGTCTGAAGGCTTTTTGGAGGTGATTCAGCAACTGGTAAGGAGAAAGTACATGTTGCTCAAAGGCAAGGCTATCTCAAGTCCATAGTTAGGTGCCTCTTTATGTATACACAGTTTTCAATCTGCTTAGTAGGATCACTGCTTAAAGGACTAAGCAACAGGAGTAGACGAAAAACACAATGAAATAAAAAGAAATGCTAAATTCACCATACAGTTGCCTTAGAAAAGTCAAATTCAAGCAGATATTGCATTCAATGTGCTTCATGAAGAAACTCCAGGAAGTTCTAAAAACATACCAAACAGGCCATGAATGGGAGTGTATGACAGATGCACCTGAATGTGTTCAGAGTTCTGAGCTAAGGATTCTGGGAGCAACCAACCCAAAGATCCATTCCTTATCCATGAGGAACATTTGAAGCCCCCATCCCATCCCATGGAACCTGGACCATACAGGGGATCAAGGCCTTTTGATTTGGGTCAAATGAAGGTTGCCAGGTGGAGGTTAGGGGGAGGGAGTTAAGTGAAAATGCTATATAAACTGCATGTTTTTGCTTTTCGTAAGTGGTTGTGGTTTTCCTGTTCAGCCTGCTGCAACCGGACTGTCCCTCTACGTAAGTCACCCCTAATAAAAACCTGTCATGTTTGCTGGCCCTGGGTCTCTTCTTCCACCTCTTGAATTGGTGCCATCCCTACCGAAGTTAACAGGGGCCTGGCACTACATGGAGGAAATGTTGCCAACACTCTTCTAACCTGTATTCTATTCCTGAGCACTGATTCTGGGAGAGAAGCACATTTGGGGTGGTGATGGTTTTGTACCGTAATGTATAGTATCCAATGTACAAATGCCTACGAGAGTCAGGATGGCTATCAGTGCCGTTAACTGCATGGGCGACTTAGAGTGGCTTCTATTTGTTTTTTAATCACAACTGAAAAGTCACAAATTGGAACAGCAGTCTCTAGGCAAAATCATCATCATGGTTCCGACCCCCCACTTCTTGCTCACTTGGCCTCCAAATAAGTGGCATTCTTGGATTGTCTTCTAATGAGCTGACTGATGGGGCTGCAAGCAATCTATGCTTTTGATTAATCAGCCAAGGGGAAACTAGAGCCGCAAAAAAACAAACTACTGGCATTATCACCACAGGAACACTGGGCATGCCAATGATGAAGCATTGCTGATTTACCTCCAGCAAAAGACACACTGCACTTTCCTGAAACTTAGAAGAGGGGCATTCACCCTAAGAGAGAACTTTTCACCCTACCTGTGACCCTCCCCACTCATACCCTCACTCACAGCTGACTTCATAGACTTCTTATATGCCAGGAAGTTCAGATGTGCCTTCTTGGTACATTGTGTTTTAGGGCGATTTGCTGCAGCTCTAGAAACCTAGACATGTTAAGCATAGGCTGCTCCGTACAGGGAATCCTGAAGTTGCCTACACAGAGTTGCCTAAAACAAACCTGAGCTGCATATTCAGAGTCATCTGGCACAGGTCAAACCTTCACAGGTGTCATGGCAGTACCTCTGGTTTGGGCAATTTCTATTGCATTTCCCATACCGCTCTCCTATAAAACCCCTTAGCTCAGCATCCTCACACTCTGATATAAACACGATGTAATTCCTCAAATTTACTTTACATGTAGCCTCGTCTTTCCTACATTTTTATGAATATCTTGCCAGGTATTAAAGCTAGGCCAGGAACCAGAGGCAGCAACTTTATTCCTTCACATGTCAGTGCAATCAACGGCTTGTGTTTAGAATAAATATTTGAGACACAGAAGCCTGTTAACAATACAGTGCTTGATTACTTTGAATTACTCTCTCACCCACAGCAACTGAGGGAGAGGGCCTTGGCACCAGCTCCCTGCACAAAACCTGCTTCCCAGCCTCCACCATTTGCCTCCCCACCATTCTCTCAAAGAATTCTCGACACACTATACAAAGATCTCAGTTTTCTCCCTTAAATGCCACCCAAATTCCACATTGAACACAGACCTTTTTCTTCCCATAGCACGACAGATTTAATTCAATACCTTCATGTTCACACATACTTAATTGGACTTACCTTGTAACTCTTTTCCTCAAACCCCACCTTGCATCTTTCGTTCAACACTTAACTCCTTTAAATAAAGGGCCTTTTTTGTTTGTTTGTTTGTTTGAGACAAAACATCATCTTGGTCTATTACAAAGCTATCGTGATACTTAAGCTTCATTTCCATTAGTCAGACGTGCCTATCTATTAAAATGTCCACAGTCCTTCACACTTTTTCTTCCTCAAAACCTATTTGGTAAGCAATATGGTGTTTTGTTTTGTTTTGTTTTTCTACAGTGCCAAAAGGGTACGCTGTACTAACTAGAGGTAATTAGTATGTTAAGTTTTCTTCCAAGGCCAGGCTATCGGGTTACAGCTTTTTAATAAACCCTCCTGCGAAAAGACATTTCTTTGTCTTGGGACCACCGAGAACTAACCAAACAAAACACCTTCAATTGTCTCAGAAACTCTGCCATCTAAACACAATCAAAAAGAAAAGCCAACACCAAAGCAAATAAAATGAATGAAGTGTTCCTGCTGCGGGCAGCCCTTACCCTTGGGAGCGGAGGCCCCCTCCGGACCCTCGTCGGGGTTCTGGCTCCTCCTGGGCTGGGGTGAGGGTGGTGAGGGGTCCAGGCGGTGGGTGTGGGTGGAGGTATGCTCCGAGCATGCTTGAACAGGACTCACTGCCGTCTGCCTGCCTGTCTGCCACTCGGTCCTCTTGTCTGGGTGGGAAGGGCCAAGATGAAAAAAAAATGTGCAGGTTACTCACTGGCCTTCTCGGGCAGGCAGACACACCCAGGAGGAGGGAGAGGCCAGGCGCAGACAGGAGAGTCTTCAGAGGCTGAGCCTGAGATCTCCCTTCTGATTTCCTTTTGTGATTACTTCCTGAACTTTAAGCTCAGTCTGCATGGGCATGGGTACTTAAGAGAGGCAAATAACACTTGGGTAATTAGATTCTAAGGGCTTAATGCAAAGGTTACTTCGAAAGGCAGTGCTTTAGCACACATCCTTTTGCATTTCACTCTGAAATTTGTTTCCTCTGAGTTAGAGTGTTAACACTGGCATAGGAAATGAGAGTGAAGGGTTACTCTGGGGCAGGGGTCTGGAAGAGCCTGGAGCAAGCAAACCTGGATGTGATTTAAACAATGAGTTTCTGGAGTCTCACTTTTAGTTGAATTTTAGAGAAACAGGATTCTCAACAGTCTCCCAGTGCCTATGGACTTTGCCTTGTCCAAGAGGCACAATCTTGAAGCAGGTATCTATAAATCAAGATTTTAGAAATGGATTCACATTGTAAATGCAAGAAGTTGTTATTTAATAGCCTGACCTCTGATTAATCCTGAAACGAAGCCTTTCACAAATGGATACTAATTTGTTGGTTTGGGAGGAAGCATGGGTGTTCATAAACAAAGGCATGGCAGTCATACAGCCTAGCAAGATGGAGCAGAGGGTGAAGGAACAGGTACTTGCCTCAATTAACCCTGAAAATGCACTTCTGAAGGAGGATAACTGTTCCTTTTTCACATGTGAGCACACTGAGAGCCAGAGGTTAGGGAACTTGGCTCATGCTAGGCCAGTTAGTGAATAGGAGACCCTGGATTTGGACCCAGGTTTGCCTGAACCCAAGACCTGGTATCCTCGCACCACACAGCCAGGAATGCCCTTCACCACTCCAACACTCACCTTTCCTCCACCTGCAGCGGACCTAAGGCTAGATACCTTTCCTTCAATTTTTATAACGTTTCCAAAACTGATACGCCATGAAACGTAATTCTGTGGGTTTTTAATAAGTGCAATAAAAGTGGAAAAATGTACTACGTAGGTTTCTCTACTGTAGCTTCTCATAGCCTTTTGTATGCTAATATATCCATTGTGACTCTCCAGGTTCAGGACCTACAGTGCGCTACGTTTCCCTTTCCAAAGAAGGGAAGGGACCTTCTGAGTTTGGGAAACAGTATTATAGAGATGTGTTGTTCTTTTCTCCTCTTTTTTTTTTTTTCTGAACTTATAAAAAAATTCATTATAAAAACTTCAAACAGTATATAAGGGCATAAAATAAAAAGTAAAAAATTCTCTGTTATTCTTAACAATCAGTCCCATTCCCTAGAGGTAACCACTGTTAGCAATTTCTTATGTATCTGGTTCAGAAATGTTTATGTATATAAAGCACATATGACTATCCTCTTAAAAACAGCATAACTGGGATTAAAGGATACCGTGATGTGTTATTTGGCACTTAAAAAAAATTTAATGATACGTTTGAGATTTTCCACATCAGCATATAGAATTGCTTGGGCAAGTTAGAGTCAAGAAAAGTAAAAGTTAGGTCTAAAATATTGGATTACCACTTTACAGAAGCATCCACAACATGGGCCACAGTATGCACAGAGGGGCAGACTAAGAAGGGAGAAAGAAGAGGGACTCACACCCCTTTAAACATGATTACAATTGAACAGATACTACACGTTTTACTCTATGGGTTAAAAAAAAAAAGTGACAGAGAAACGAATTTCTTCCCTCTCCCAGCTCTGACTCTCACCCCAATGTATTAAATGAATAAAGCCTTACCCTCGACAACCCCAGCAATCAGTTGCTATGATTATCCTCATTTTAGAGATTGAAAGAGCCACCTCAGAGTATGTACCCGGCACATAAGAAGGGCAAAATAAATGCTTGACATTTTATTAAAGAAGCAAACATGACATTGGCCACCCTGATTTTTGCCACACTGTGTTCCTAAAAGCCACACTATAAAGTGGATCCTACTGTCCCTTGGAACAATGTTGTAATTGCAGGTTGTGTTCCAAGACTTCATGTTGTTTTCCTACAAATTCAAGACATAATCAACAAAATCTTGTAAAAACAGAGATACAACAATAAATCTCATAATCATGTAAAATAGTAAAATGATGTTCCATGACTCAGATTTTGTGAGACTGGCTCATACAACCCCTCCTTTTTACCGATGATGGAAAGAACATCCAGAAGATTGTGTGGATCTTCTCTAAAAGTATATACCTTGTTACACTGTCTCAGTAATGAAACAATTTTAAAATGTGCCCACATTTGAAACGTGCATTACACAAGGAACTCCATCATACTCTACAATGTACATACAAACATGCTGTATCACAAATTTGACACAATATTAATATACAAGTTAGAACAGGCGTTACTCATTTAACTGGAAATAGCTGACCCTGCCTGCCTCTTTAGAATTAAAAGGTCATTTGAGGAATGATTTGACTGACTCATTTCTTAGGAAAACTGTCGAGGGATAATGTGAATCAATACTTTCCTATAGTACTGTCTTCATAGCTTGAGATATTACTGGGGACCTTAGCTTGATTTGGGATGTAGAGCTTTGACCTGATCCTCCTGCACTCCTGCCAATTCTTTCTTTTTTATTCCTCCCCACCCACTGTCCTAAGTAAGGAAGTCAACATGGCAAAACCCCATCTCTACTAAAAATACAAAAATTAACCAGGCATGGTGGCACATGCCTGTAATCCCAGCTACTTGGGAGGCTGAGGCACGAGAATTGCTTGAACCTGAGAGGCGGAGGCTGCAGTCAGCCGAGATTGTGCCACTACACTCCAGCCTGAGCAACAGAGCGAGACTCCATCTCAGAATAAAATAAAATGTGAATTATAATGATTTAATATTATCCAGTATCCAGGCAGTATCAAATTCCTCTAAATATGTCAAATTTTTTTTTATACTTTGTTCAAGTCAATATTGCAATTGGTTCATAGGTGTTGTCGTTTTATCTAAACATTCTTTTTCCATCTTTACTTTTTCCTTGCAATTTATTTGTTGAAGAACCTGGTTCTTTGCCAGAAAATGTCCCACAATCTACATTTTGATCATGGTATGACTTAACATGTCCCTCTCCCTTTGGAATTTATAGTTAGATTTAGAAGCTTGATCGCATTTAGATTTGATTTTTGGACAGACTAGCTAGTTGAAAGGCAGTCTTACGTGCTTCCATCAAGAGGCAACTGGCGTTTGGTAAGTTCTGGTATTTGTGCACTTAGCAG
This sequence comes from Colobus angolensis palliatus, assembly GCF_000951035.1. Taxonomy (NCBI): domain Eukaryota; kingdom Metazoa; phylum Chordata; class Mammalia; order Primates; family Cercopithecidae; genus Colobus; species Colobus angolensis. Next base: position 12,393,025 of record NW_012116265.1, on the reverse strand, counting down.
CCACTGAAAATCAATGGCTTGGTATTATTTCCTAGGGATTGAAAAATGATTTTCTTCCATTTCTTCCTCATTTATTAACTGGGATGCTATTAATACTAAGGTTTATACTTATGTAAAATGAAAGCATACATTTCCCATTTCTGTTTTGGTCATGATATGTTAGCATATATTTTTTCAACCTACATATTTCATTAAAATCTATTTTACTGAGAAGATTATTTGCTTTAATAAATAACTACTCAGATTTCTGTAAAACAACAACAACAACTGGAAAACACCATTCAGAAACCTTCAAAGAGTGGTGAAGGACTGGTCCACAGCACAGCACTCAAGTTCAAGCCTAATTTTGTCACTTGTGAGCTCTAAGACTTAGGTCAAAGCTTTTCATCTTCTGACCCTGTTTTTTTCATCTATAACATGGAGATAAAGCCTACATTATAGTTTTTATGAGAATTCATGATAAAGTATGCAAAGAGTGTGTTTCAGTGTCTGACAAATAGTAGATACTCAGTAAGTTACAATCACTACTAGTTTCATCATTGTTTTACCCCACACCAAGCACAGTGCCTGGCAAACTGCAGCTGCTCAATCAATATCAAGTGAATAACTTCAGGGATGATTGGCTTTACTTTGTCTCAAGCTGATGGTGGCTTTAATAGTTCAAGATACTGGGAATATAGAAGTGAACAAAACAAAACCTCCATTCATGTACTCACATTTAATTGGCTGTAGGAATGGAAAAGGGCATGATTTGCTCCCAGGTTCATTTATCCCAGTCAGCTATTTTGAACATAAGTACTACTGGTAAGCCACAGTTGAGGAACAGAATCAACTCAACTATATCTACAGAGAGGTAAGAAGACATCAATTTTCTCCAAAAGAAAGATGTACCAGCATTGCTATCACCTTGACTTGGCCTGAGGTGCTTTGAGGGTTCACTCGGTGTACTGAGTTAAACTGTGTCCCTTGAAAAATAGGCTGATGTCTGCTACAGTTTGGATGTTTGTCCTTTCCAAATCTCATACTGAAATTGGATCCCCAGTGTTGAAGGGGGGTGGCTAATGGGGGATGTATGGGTAATGGGGCAGATACCTCATGAATAGATCAATGCCCTCCCTGGGGAGGCAAGGGGGCAAGTGAGTTTTCATTCTATTAGCTCCCACGAGAGCTGTCTGTCAAGAAAAGCCTGGCACCTCCCCTCTCACTCTCTCACAGCCTCTCTCACCATGTGACTTCTGCACATGCCAGCTTCCCTTGTGCTTCCCACCATGAGTGGAAGCAGCCTGAGGCCCTTAACAGATGCAGATGCCAGAGCCATGCTTCTTGTACAACCTGAAGAACCATGAGCCAAATATCTTTTTCTTTATAAATTAACACAAAATGGACTACGATGTCAAAGTCCTAATCCGCAGAACCTATGAATGTGACTTTTTTTGGAAATAGGGTGTTTACAGATGTAATCAAGTTAAGACGAGGTCATATTGGATTAAGGTGAACCCTAAATCCAGTCACTGGTGTCGTTATAAGAAGAGACATAAAGACACAGGGGAAAACGTCATGGGAAGATGGAGACAGAGACTGGAGTTATGCTGCCACAAGCCAAGGAAAGCCAAGGACTGCCAGCAACTAGGAGAAACCCCACTGGCATGTTGACTTTGGATTTGTAGCCTCCAAGACTGTGAGAGAATACATTTCTGTTGTTTTCAGTCATCCAGTTTGCGGTAATTTGTGACAGCAGCCCTAGGAAACTAAAACATACAGTGAACTCAGACCAAAAGTATGGATCAACCAGCCTACCTATGGCTTAAACTGTTTAGTGGGAAAGACAGAGAAGGGGTGGGGGAAATCCTAGACAGGAGAACCTGAGTCAGCTTTAATTTGTCTTAGACCAGCTGGGCCCACAGCCGAGTCTTCAAAGCTGCACAAGTACCAACAGGTAAGCCTGCTTTACCTGAAAGTCAGGTGGGCAGAAACCACAGGACTTGTTGGCACTGATATGTTAGGAATGAAAATGCCCTTTGTAGGGTAAGGGTAGTCTTCCTCCACAGGAGGGAGAGGGAGAATATTAACACCATCCCATGTTGGGGGAGAAGTACTTTCCCTAGGTATCCACCTGTCTATCCTGTCGTATCTCAGGGAGGCTCTATGGCCTAATAAAAACATCTACACACTCCGACGTGGGATGCTCCTCAGCACTCCCCTGGTTATTCAACCATGCCAAGCCTCAGCATACCACCACCTCCTCTCGGCACCGTGAGAAGAATCCAATGCAATAAGGCAGTGGAGAACCTGGCATGTGAGAGGTGCTGGTCTGGCACCCTTTACAAAGCCATATCTGGATACATGTGATGGTAAACAGTCATGGTGGCCACTCACAGACACTCGCTTTGTGTGCTCGGCACTGAGCTGGACACTGTGGAGACTGAGTTAAGGTCTTTGATAAATGAACTGTGTAAGGGCTTTGGGATTTAGAGATGGTGTCTTTTTTCTTTCTTAAAACTTCATTTACATTGTAGTAGTGTTTTATAATAAAATGTCTTAAAATTCTGATCCAATATTTTTAAAAAGAAGTGGAAAAAGCTGTCACATATTTATTAAAAATGTATTTTTTACAACATTGCTCAATTGTTCAGCAAGGCACAGCTGAATCTTGCCAAAGCACTAAGAGAGCCAGTGTCCACCCTCAAATTTCCCCTCACCCACACTGCACTCCAACACTGTCAGTAGCACATGATTTAGCACTTAATTGGTGGCTAATTATTGCAGGTGTGCTAGTTTTATTTTCCTAGCTTAGCTCCCTCGGGGCAAAAATTACCTCCTTTCACATCATCTATTAGCACCTACTTAGAAGTCCTGCATGACCAAGGTTTAGCTGGCCTTACAGACAGGACTATGCAATAGACTTCTCTCTACCTTTCTGGAGAACGAGCCATAACAAGCTGCTTAGTGATTAAGTTAGAGAAAGGAACGAAGCAGAAGAGACTATGACTAAGAGCTGTGCTCACATTTGGGGTCTGCTAAATAATTTCCCATTGGTCCACTCTGAAATGGCACCACCAAAGCCATGGGGCAAAACATGCAGGTGGTACTCAGCGATTCAGCTATGGGTCAGAAGCACCTGAGAAACCGGTGTATATGTGTGCAGGCTTGTGTATGCATGTGCAGCGGCATGTGTACATACCTCAAGGCTAAAGCAATTCAAGCTTTTCTCTTCCTGAGATAAAAAACCAGCCTTTCTCAGTGACTGCTAGACCGTATTATTTCTTTATGACTGCCACAGATGCTTTGGGTACTTGCTGGAAGCAAGAAAGAGACTTTAGCCCCATGTGTCTTTGGAAACTGTGGATAGAAGAATTATGCGCCAGACACTGCGCTAATTTCTTTACATTTGTTCTTTTAATTATTCCACTCAGAGGTTCTAGGGGGTTGGACCAACCCCATTTCACTGGCTGGAAAACTGCCTAGAAAAGGCAGAGCCAGCACTGGATCTGATGTGTCAGTGACTCCAGCACAGACTTCTGCACGACCACAGTTCAATACTATTGGGAGGGAGGGGACAGAGCCACGAACCAGTATCAGGCAAAGTTGTTAGACCCTAGACATTTTTCTTCCATACCCTCATCCGCTGCCCACCAATAGAAACAATGAACTTTCACTGGAGACTCTCAAATCGCTTCACAAAGAAGGCCCCTAGGCCTAAATCCAGCCATGGATAGAGTGGGGAGAAAAGAGACCCATACTGAAGCCGTTGGACTTGGGTTAAAAGCTGCATTGTCCCTCCTCTCCATGCAGAGCAGCTAATTGAGGTTAGAGCCATAGAAACCAAACAAAAGGCTCTGAGGGGCCCACACATCCTAGCCTAACTGCTGCCAACCACTGTGGGAAGGGCCAGAGGAAGCCCTGCTTGCCCTCATTCCTCAACAGTTTAATGAAGATTTGATCTGTCATCTTCCCAGGGAACCAATTCCTGCATGACTGTCTGAGAGAAACAGATTTTTATTCTCAAACAAAACAGTGGATTCGCCTTTAAAGCCAGAAGTCGGCAATAAAATGGGTCATAAACATATTTATGGGGTTATAACCCCCTTAGAATAGGCTCTTGGATTTCTCTCCCAGCCCCTGGGCCTGCCAAAACCAAATTCCTGGAGAACTTCCTGGGCATCATGGCTGGGGAGCAGTGGGAAGGTCTGCAGAGGCTGTGGGCCTCCCTGAGCTGCTGCCACAGATGGGCACTTTTCGGGCCAGATCGTCCATGGTCTCTGAAAGTTATGGGGTTATTCACCCAACACCATCTATCAGCAAATGAGGATATCTGGCTTGCTTTGTACGTTTGGGATGATTCTGAAAAAAGTTACACTTGCATTTCAAAATGTCTAAGATTTTATCACATAAATGACACGCAAAAAAGCAAAATTTTTTATGTATCATAAAGCAAGGATTACCTTTGAGCGGGCAAAGAAAAACCCAACCATTTTCTTTTTAGACTTATTTTACTTCTACTCTTTAAAAACCTCTCTTTTGGGGATAGAAATTCCTGGGAAGAAGGCATCATTACTCAGATATAAAAAATATCTTACCGTATGTTCCCCACATGGGCTTGAGTATACTAAACCTACCTCAGTGCCTTGAACTTACTGTCATCTACAACTTTTTGCCATTTCTGTAGAATTAAATTGACACGCAGACTTTGTGGCACTGAGGACTTTCGCACTTTTCAAACAGGGAAGAAGTTGTCATATGAAAAAAAGGTTAGATTTGTTCTTTATGGATTCAAGACACTGTCATGATAACTATAATAATTACAATAATAATAAATTGTTGGAAGAGCTGACATCTATCCATTAAGCATATTTATTATATCAGTCATTATTTTAAGAGCTTTTTTTTCACATGAAAGTTTTTAGTTTATTAATCTTCCTGTGAAAAATCCACAATAGCCACAGATAACATCATTGCAATGTCTTTACCCCTTCAGCTGTGATCCAATCTCCAGCTCACTGCTAGACACTTCATTTCTTTTTGGCGACACCAACATTGGCCTTTGCAGTCCCCCGGACTTTCCTCATTCTGTTCTTGTGTTCCTCTCGTTGCTTTCTTGAGGTCTTTTTCTTCTCATATAGAACATGTCTTGCAAGTCCATGTTTGGATTCATATTTCTTTGCACAATCCAAGAAATCATAAATCATGCCAAAGCCAGTTGTCTTGCCATCACCAAAATGAGTTCTGAATCCAGGTACAAAGATGACATCCAGTGTGGTCTTGTACATTTTGGCTAGTTTTTCCTGAATTTCTGTCTCAGTACGGTACTATTGCCTTCCTGGGGTGAAGGACATCAATGATCATTTGTTTCCTCTGAAGTCATCGGTTGGTCATGAACTTTCTAGTTCAGATAAGTTACCATGTCATTCATGATGGCAGTCTATCCTCAGACAGCCAGGGAGTCTACTCAAAGAGCTTTAAATACATTTTTTTTTTCATTCAATCTTTTCAACAGCCCTATGAAATCATTACTGTTATGGCTCTAATTTTGCTGATGAAGAAAACAAAGCTTGGAAGAGTTAAGTGTTTTGTACTGACTCAAACAGCTAGTAAGTAAGGAAGCCAGTATTCCAAGCAGGCAGTATGTTGCCACAGGACTAGTTGTTAACTGTAACATTGCATGAACATGGAATGAGCTTCCTCTCTAAAGAGCAAGTCCTTCAAGACGAGAGGCAGCCACTATGGTACAAGAACTTGAGTTTCACTTGGGATATTGGCAAGTTACCCCATCATGTCCCTGGTGACGCCAAGTTCATATTCCATTATATTAAGCTACTTGGTATCAACATGATTTTCTAGTTTTGAACAGTTCTATAGTTATATTTTTCATTTGTGTCAGGAAGTTAGTGTGCCATTTAAGAAGCAGAAGGGAGATCAGCTTGTCATGGCAGGTGGCATTCAGATTTTTAAAGAAGACATTTAGATTTGTACACCTGTTCTGAAACCGCCTCTATTTCTTCTTAGAGGCAGGTGGTTAAATACATGTCCTTACCAAGGTTTCTGCTCTAAAGTCAAGAGGCTCATCCCTGAGGCAGATGCTACACAGCACCTGCAGCTTGTATTACTCTTAAGCAAACCCAGTGAGAATGGATGTCAGGTTCAAGCGTGGCAATAAGGCCAGAAGTGATTCTGATACGGAAATGCCAGGTAAGATTCCATTAAACCAGCCTTCTCTAAGTCACTGGGCCACCTCCAGGGCACTGGTAATTGGCCAGATCTAATACCCACCTCCTCTCTGCCAGAAGTGAGGTGCAAGAAGCACCTATAAAGAAGTGAAATATTAGATTTGTGGAAAGACTGTTCATTTTGTCTCCCTCAACTACTTTTTCCCTTTGCTTCATTTACTATTAGGATACAATTCAAGTTCCATCACATACAATGGAGCTTACTTACAACACAAAGGAAGTGGGTAACATATTTGGTTCATCATCCAGCCTTGAATCATTAAGAGGAAAGCTTGACCAATCTTCTAGAACCTCTAAAACACTGACAGCAAGCCCCTTTTATTATTCTGAGGGCAAAGAACTAGAATTCTAGGCCTCACGCAAGCTCTTCATATCTTTCTCTCTTTCTACTTCCAGTTCCTCTTAGCCAACTGTCTCCAAAATGCCCTTTCTGGGCACGTGGAAAGAAAGAGGGGCATGTCCTTTTGTAGGGTGTGAAGCACATTGGCTGCTGTTACTTCTCCAAGTGAAGCTGAGCAGAAAACTACTGGCAAGTCTAAGGCAGAAATGGGGCAGAAAGAAGACTGGAAAACAGCAAGACAAGGAAAGAGAAATGTCCTATCATAGTCTGGGGTGCTATAACAGGGAGCTGGTTGCTCTTTGGACCAATGACTTGCTACCAATTTTATTTATTTAGCGACAGAGTCTCATCACCCAGGCTGGAGTGCAGTGGTGTGATTTCAATTCACTGCAACCTGCATCTCCCAGGCTCAAGCAATCCTTCCACCTCAGCCTCCCAAGTAGCTGAGACTACAGCCACATACCACCACGCCTGGCTAATTTTTTGATGTTCTTGTTGTTGTTATTATTGTTGTTTTTTGGGTGGAGACAGGGTTTTGCCATATTGCCCAGGCTTGTCTCAAACTCCTGGGCTCAAGTGATCTGCCTGCTTGAGCCTCCCAGAATGCTGGAATCACAGGTGTGAACCACCACGCCTGGCCTACCAATTTTAAACATAAGAGTTGGCACTAAAAATGGTGACCCATTCTTTATATAAAGAGTGGCCAGTGACAGTCTCAAAGACACTATTTGAGAATTAACTTTGTGGTAATGGCAAGAAAAAAAGATGAGAAAGAACTAGAAGAAAGAAGAAAAGGTAGAGAAAAGGAGTCTCAATGTATCTTAATCATGACCCTTCCAAAAGTGACCAAGTATATCCTTCCCTATCATAAACACTTCCTGTCATTTCCATCTAATGAAATGTGCAGGGATGGTCTGAAGAGATGCATTCAACAGGAAAGGAAGCTGCCGGGTAAGAATATCCAGGGTGTCACCTCTCAAGAGTTATCGTTTTTCTTTTGGTTCTGGGGACATGGCTGGACTGTCAGATACGCTGCCACAGGAAAAGGCATGCACCTACAAGGGAGACAGAGGAAAGGGCTGAAGGGAGAGACAAAGACGGAAGCTGAAAGAAGACCCAGATTTCAGAGTATCTCTATGGGTTCTTTAAGTTTAATAAATAATATTCTTGGATTTACTATGGAGTCAGTCCTGCCAAAACCTATACTTGGACTTGAAATCTAATTGAAGAAAAGTCATTCAAAAATAGCAAAATGAGTGAAAGCACGACCAAAAAAAATTATTTTAAGAGTAAGAATTAATGGAGCATATTTAGGAGAGAGAGAATTTAGGAAGGGGAGAGAGAGAGACAGCTATACACACAATATTAAGAGGAGGTATCTGAAAAGGTAACAAAAACAATTCAAGACTTTTTGTATTTTGTAGAGCTCAGCAGCACAAAGGTTGAGTGTCTGGTAGGGACTACTCAGGACTAAGAAATGACCGAAGGGGTATGGCGGAAGGTCAATGAATCAGAATTCTAAGGCTGTTCGTGTAAGGACTAAAGAAAAAACTGCCCTGGGGGTTGAGGCTGAGTCAGAAGGCAAGTGAAGCCAGGGGACTACAAAGAAAGACATTTCAGGTGAAAATGAGATCCAAAATTCAGCACGCCATAGAAAAAGCTGCTGAAAACAGGTAATCCCAATTATACCTGCCATCTATGTAACAGTCATAATTTGTAAGTTAACTTACCACTGCATACCTCATTTCATTCCTCAATAAGCTCTGTGAAGTGGTTAGGTAGGGCGGGTATCCTTGTTACCACATTCCAGGAAGAAACTAAGGTTTAGTGGGGTCGGGTGATTTCCCAGGTCTTATGGCTGCTAAGTGGGAGAGTGAGGACTCCTAGTGAGCTCTTCTGACTTCTACTCCAGTGCTTACTTCACTATACCATAACTCAGGAGTACCAGAAATATCACTAAGGGGAAGGTGGATTTGGAAAATACTTAAGTGAAGGGCCAAAGTCAGCAATGTAATGCACATGACCTGCATGGAGGGTGGTAGAAGTGGACCCTGCTGGTCTGTGGAAAAATGTGGAACGATGACAGCTCAACATGGCATGAAAGTCACCATGGGGAAAGGAGACTATCCCAGTCCTTCCAAGGGTGAGGGAATTAGGGCCACAAGGAGAAGAAGGGAAGTCAGGTGACTTTAAGGAATTACATGGAGTACAATGTACAGGTAGAAAAGGTAGGACTATCTCCTCACCATCAACAAGGATTTGAAGGATACAAGATGGCTCAGGATTGAGTGAGTGAATGAATTAGTGGGTGAATGAATGAAAGCCAAAGATGCTGGGCAGAGAGGCTTTAACCTCAGATGAGTGATCAGCAGGAGCAGGGATGAGGATGACCATGGGTAGAGAAGAGGGTGGGAGCTACAGCAGTGACAGGAAAGGAGGTAGCTGTTGGGGAAGTTGCAGAACTTTTCCAAGGTTCTTAGTCTTAATCCCAAGGTTCTAACTGTAATAATAAATTTGAGGATGTGAAAATCACTGTGAGCTTTAGAGAAAACAATGTATACGAAAGTGTCTGGCAGTGCCTGGCAAATGGTAGGTGCTCAGAAACCTCAGATTAAAACAGAAGTCAAGTCACATGGACCCTGGGAAATGTGCTCCTCACTACTGACCTTTGTGTTTCCATCAAATATTTACTGTATACTATTATGGGTAACATGTGGGAAGTGATCTAATAATCAATCAGACATTGATATTGCTCTTACCCTCCGGGCACATCTGATACAGATTACAGTGTAATGTGGTAGTAAATTCACCTGTTCAGCAGATCATTATTGAGCATCTACTATGTGCCAGGCACCGGTGATACGCCAAGGACAACAGAAAGTCCCTCTGCACATTGAGTTCATGTGGGCACAAAGGGCAATCCAAATCAGACAAATCATTTCAAGTGGGGTTAACTGCAATGGAGAAAGACAAAGGAGAGTAAAGAGGCAGAGAAGAAAGAGGGCACAGGAGACCCTATTTTACTCATGGGATGGTTGGGGAAGACCTATAGGAGGAGGTGACAATTGAGCAGAGACATGAACGGAGTGAGGGAGTGAGCCGTATGAAGATCTCGAAGAATGGCCTTCCAGACAGAGGGACTAGCAAGAGAGAAAGCCTAAGACAACAGAAAGTATGAACATGAGAATGCAGGAAGTGGTGACTGACATAGTGCAGCTGCTGAGATAGCAAAGAAGTCAGTCCTACTTTGTGGTGTTGCTTTATGTATGGGGGTGTCACATTATGACATAATAGGAAATATAAATCAGGTACAGTGGTATGTGCCTGCAATCCCAGCTATTAGGGAGGCTGAGGTGAGAGGATTACTCAAGCCTAGGAGTTCAAGAACAGTCTGGGCAATATGGTGAGACTCCAGCATAAATAAAAAAAGAAAATAAGATTTAAAAAAAGAAGAGAAAAAGAAAAAGAAAAATATGTTTGGTTTCTACCCCAGGTTCCTAAGACAGAACTCCTAAATCTCTTGTAGATACAGGTGATAGGAGAATCTTCTGTTCTAATACTTGGTTGTTGACCCCGATTCTTGACACAGACATCTTAAGTTCCCTGGAATTTCTTGGGTGAAAGGAGCATCTTTTGTCCTAATGAGGCAACTCTTGGTGGACTTTTGAACAATGTCAGGATAGGTTGCCAGGGGAAACAACCATGTGATTAAAGGACTGGAACTTACAGCTTCCTCCCCAACCTAGGAAGGGGAGAGGAGCTGAAGGTTGTGTTGATCACCAATCAATGGCAAATGATGTAATCAATCATGCCTATGGGATAAAGCCTCCATAGAAAACCAAAAGGACAGGGTTCAGGGAGCTTCCAGGTAGGTGGACACACGTGAGTGTCAGGGTGTGGAAGACATCTCCACATGTCTTGCCCTGTGTGTCTCTTCTGTCTGGCTGTTATCCTTTAAATAAATAACCAGTAAATATAAGTACAGTGTTTCTCTGAGTTCTGCGAGGTGCTCTAGCAAATTAAATTTAAAGAGGGAGTCATGAGAATCCCAGATTTATAGCTGAAGCAACTGGTATCTTAAGTAGGGGATAGTCTGTGGACTGACTCCTCAATCTGTAGGGTCTGACACTATGTCCTGGTAGATAATGTCAGAATCGAGTTAAATCATAGAGCATTTCAACTGGTGTCTGCTGGAGAACTGGCTGTTAGTAGGAAGCAATCCTCACATATTTCGGTGACCAGAGATGAAACATTCTGTATTGAGATTAAGAGTGAGAGAAACACTTTGGTTTTTTCGATCCTTAATGGGAGGTATAATAAGGAATCAAGGAAAACTTCCCAGAGGTGCTGGCAATTGAGCTGAACCTGGACAGAAATGCAGCATTTGGTTCCACAGCAAAGGAACACTGTAAACCAAGGCCCAAAGGAGGAAAGCAAAGACTGTGTGTAGGGAGCAAAGAAGAGTTTGGTTTGGATGAAGAGGACATTTGATAGAGGGAAGTGGTGGCCAATCAGGCAGGAAAGGTGGAGGGAAGAAAGGGCAGGAGGAAAGAAAGGGCAAAAGGAAAGGAAACCTTAATTTTTGAAAATGTATTATCTACTAGGCACCTAGCTAGGTTCTCTGTCTTATTTCATTTAATAAACACAGCTACCTTAAAACATCTCCATTGTAATAGATGGCAAACTGAGGCTAGGAAAGGTTAAAACCCAGAGTCAGTTATGGATGTCAGCCTAAAGAAGTCAGGGTTTGGCCTGGCGCGGCGGCTTACGCCTGTAATCCCAGCACTTTGAGAGGTCGAGGCGGGGGGGATCACGAGGTCAGGAGATCAAGACCATCCTGGCTAACACGGTGAAACCCAGTCTCTACCAAAAATACAAAAAAATTAGCCAGGCATGGTGGCGGGCGCCTGTAGTCCCAGCTACTCGGGAGGCTGAGGCAGAAGAATGGTGTGAACCCAGGAGGCAGAGCTTGCAGTGAGCCGAGATTGAGCCACCGCACTCCAGCCTGGGTGACAGAGCAAGACGCCATCTCAAAAAACAGTCAGGTTTTAGGCAGGGGAAATCATTGAAGGTTTGTAAATGCAGGAGGGACACAGGCAGAACAGTACTGCTCTGGGATTAACCTGGCACACAAGGTGGATGGCAGCTCAGGGGTAAGCGACCAGCAAAGACACTGCAGATCTCCAACCATCACTGTGGGGAAGAACCATCTTATTTCTTTCACATTCCCAAGGCCCTGAGGTACAGTACTAGGTCAATATCAGGCAGCCAGCACTTTTTTAACAGACAACTCAATTTAAAGTTCAGAGCCAAGAACAGCATAGTTCCTGTTCAATCTCATCTTCCTTTTCTTGTGACTAGGGTCATGTACGAGCCAAAGAAGCCCAGGCTAAATTTGTAGCTTTTTCAGACTGTAAGGTAAAGTATCAAGAAGGAGTGACTTACTTGCTCCTCAAACACTAAAAAGTTGCATTTGATTTTTTAAAAAATAAAATAAAACAGAGCATTCCGCTGTAACACTATGATGGAATACTACCCATCAGAAGAAAATAATTGATTACTAGTACACCTAACAATACAGATGACTCTCAAAATAAGCTGAGTAAAAGAAGCCAGGCAAATTAGAGAACCTACTCTATGATTCCATGTACACAAAATTCTTGAAAATGCAAACTAATTTGTAGTGACAGAAAGCAGAGTAGTGAGTGCTTAGGGGTGGGGTGGGGGACAGAGAGAGAGGAAGTGATTATAAATGCACACGAGGAACTATTGGGGTTGGTGGATACGTTCATTATCTTGATTATGGTGATGACTTCACAGGTGGGTACATGTGTCAAAACTCATCAAACTCCACTGTTGAAAGCTGGAGAAAAACACAATGGCTCTATAGATCTTAAATAGGGCCCGTAAAATCAGGGGAGACGAGCATTAAAGATTTCCTTAGTTTTTGGGACACAGATGTCTTGTGAATATTTGTGTTCTTTCAGGACGCAGTGCTGGACCACATTTTCCAGCCCCGCTGGCAGTAAGCTGTGGCCAGGCCCTGAATCCTGGCCAATAGATTGTGCCCTTCCATGTTCCACCCACCACCTAGATGACTCTGAGGACATACAGTAGCCTGGGTTCCTGAACTCTGGAGCACAGCACACGGACACCAACTCGCACTAACGGTGGCTTGAATGAAAAATGAACTATACTGAGTCACTGAAATCTTGGTTTTTTTATAGCAGTTAGCCTCCTGGACAAGGACATTATATAAATAATCTACATACTATTAATATATATCAACATATAATATATAGACTATTATATAACATATTAATCACTAATGGAATATTTTACATAATACATGTTAATATATTAATAATTGGTATATTAATATTCTGAATACTAATATTAATACCAGTAGAACAGTGGGCAAATCATTGAAACTTAATAAGTCCTAGTCTCATCCTCTGTAAAAAGGAAAGGCATTTTTCTGCTTACCTCACAGGCTGTAATAAAGGATGAATAAAATCATGTATGTGAAAGCTTTTTGAAAACAGATGTACTTTTCACATACAAGATAATGATCATAACTGCTATTACAAATGTCTGTATCTGATATCCTCAGGCCAAGTTCACAGTTTCACTTCCAGTGAGCACCAGATGACTTTTTTTCCAAGTCAGAAAGACCTCACTCTTAGCTCCAGCAACTCCCTTCTACTTTATATGACCTGAAAAGCATTCACCAGGACGGTGCTTGTTGACACAAGAAGGGAGAGGGTTTGGTGGATATGTTTAATTGTAAATTCATAGATAAGGGATACATTTTGCAAACTAAAAATAAGATCAGCTATGCTTCTTGTGTTATATTTCCTCATTTTATAAGTTTTTGTTCTGTTTTGTTTCCAAAAGTCTGGCCCCGAATCCTATTTCTGGAAGGTCACAAGGGAAGCAAGGCAAGACTGATGTATTGCTAACCTAAATCATCACTGCTGGAAAAAGGGCCTCAAAGTGCATTTGAACACTAGCAATTGAGAAGGCACGATGGGAGCAAGGGGGCGTGTATGGGACACATACTTACTCACCCAGAGCTCCAATTAACTCCTGGGATTCCTTCCAGACTCTTCTAGATAGTGCTAGTCCACCTATTATAACAAAAGTTCTGCCAATACTATATTTTAAACAGGTGAAGTTTTCCATGAATGTCACTTTTTCCTTTTGGAATCCATAACCCTAAACTAAATTATGCCACAGTTACAGATTATCTCACAATCTTCATGTTGTAACATTACAAAGATTTATTTTTCCCATTTATACCCATTAAGGGTCAGTTGCAGCTCTGTTCCTCATCTTGATTCCAGGGCTCAGGCTGAAAGAACAGATCCTGTCTACAGCATCTGACTCATCCCTGGCATTCACAGGTACTGATGTAGGAGTTCAGATGCTGGCTCATGTAATACATGTCTAAGCATTTAAAAGTATAAACCACGCTAGACTGTTAAAGTATGTGTTACACTCCTTGACCAATATTATGCTCATAACAAACCAGAAAGCCATAATGGAGCTGTTTTTTTTTTTTCTTGAGACGGAGTTTCACTCTTGTTGCCCAGACTGCAGTGCAGTGAAACTCTCGGCTCACTGCAACCTCTGCCTCCCAGGTTCAAGTGATTCTCCTGCCTTAGCCTCCTGAGTAACTTGGCTTGCAGGCACCCACAACCACACCCAGCTAATTTTTGTATTTTTAGTAGAGATGGGCTTTCGCCATGTTGGCCAGGCTGGTCTTAAGCTCCTGACCTCAAGTGATCCACCCACCTCAGCCTCCCAAAGCGCTGGGATTACAGGAGTGAGTGACTGCGCCCATCCCATGATGGACTTTTGATTTCTGACTCTTTGGAGCTCCACACAGAAATGTCACAGTGCAGGGCAAGGTAGCCCCTGGCCTGGGGTCTGCTCCCTTCCCTTTCCCTGCTCCCTGCACTGCTCCAGCCTGCACTGTGAAGGCCCTGTGTGCTGTGTGGGGCCCTCCTGATCAAGACATCTGAGCTCTATTCCCAGTCCCCATAAGTCTAGGGGTACACAAGAGCAGCATGGTCCACACTTAGGTGCACAGATATTGGAAAAGGCCATAGAAGAGAGTCAGGGGCTGTCTAGGTAGAGGACCCTGGAGTCCTGGGTACATGAACCACGGTCTAGAAGGTGGGGCATGGGGACAAGTGAAGTCAGAGAGCACCAGAACAGAGTCCAAGCCAGGATCTGAGGGGCAACCTGTGAGGCAGTAATGAGTGGTTTTGACAGAGGAAAAAGAGTGGTGGTGGAAGCACAGAGAAATCTGCACTGGAAATGTCACTTCCACCTGCTTTCCACTGGCCCCAACACAAGTCAAGTGGCAATGCCCATGTCAGTGAGGTAGGAGAGCCATCCTGTTATAAGTGGGGACTACATCCCAGGGAGGGTAGGGCATGCTTCCTCCAGGAATATCATCTTCTTTCCTGAGATACCAGTACCAAGGGTTTAGGAGAAAACACATACGCTGAAAATAAAGGTTAACAGCTCACAATGGGTAGCTTTCTAAATGTGGTGAAATGACACAGTGCCTTGCAAATAGTAGACACTGAGGGAAAGGGGGAGAACTGGATTGAAATATGCCAAAGCGGAAAATACCCCCCATCCCAGCATCCTCTGTGGGAAAAGGACAATAATTTGGCAAAAGAGAAAGCAGTAAGTCTCCTGGGATACATTCTGGATCAAACTAATAATGTGTTGCTTATAGCAACCAATTTGTACAAACAAATCAGTCCTGGGGAGGAGGAGAGGGGAGGCAACTCATACAAGTAAACCTGGCAGCATCTCCCTTCTCCCACCCTACCCTCCCTCCCATCTCTTCTCACGAAAGTTTTTCTTCCTGATTTCAGTTCTGCAGCAAAATGCCATAGACACAAGCATTTCACAAAGCATGCCGGGTTAGCCCACCCTTCAGTCAATGAGAACTGAAAGAATAAAAGAAACCACATTTATGAAAACTAGCCAAGGATATCAAATGAAACTTTTTCTAGTTAGATGTAGCTGTTTTTCCACAACTTTAAAATAATTTCTTCCCATTCGCTAAGTCTTAGCTTTAAAATATACGGAATTCTGAAAAGTACATTATATTGTTATACTCATAAAAGCTACTCCTTGTCATATTCCAGGCATTTTATGTACCTGGTCTCACTTAAACTTCAGAACAAAACTGCAGTTCAATATTGTCATCATTATTATTATTATTTCCATTCTACAGTTGAGGAAACTAAAGGTTACTGAGGTTAAATGATTTGCCTAATATCACAGAGCAGGGAAGTGTTACAGCTGATGTTTAACCCTGGTCTGTCAAACTCTGAACACTACGGCTTTCCATTATACTATACCTACGTCCTGTAAAGAATAAGGAACTAGCATTATGCTGGTGAGAAATTAACCACTAGCTCATGGCTCTTTCATACAGAAAAGACAGAAATATTTGAAAGACTAGCCCTCCCCAAAGCAAACAAGCCAGCCCCTAGCCCCTGAGCAAATAGGCCAGCCTCTAAACATATCTATCATAAAAGAAATTTAAAAATATTCCCAGTAATATATTTAATTTTATTTCTAAATAGAAATGTTTTCATTCTATTTTTTCTGATTTTTACAGTAATGTATACATATTATATATAACTCAAATTATATAGAAATAAATGCAGTAAGGAATAAAAGTCCTATATCCTCTAGATAACCACTATTAGCAGTTTGGGATATACCCTATCAAACTTTTTCCTATATATTTAGAAATATACATATACACACACACTAACATAGCAAAATTAAATAGAGGCCCATATAGCAAAATGATTACACATTCTATTCTGTAACCTACCTTTTCAATTAACAACGTAATTGGGCTACTTTCCATGACTGCGTAGTATTCCACTGTATGTATGTAACATACGCTATTTGATATTAGGTTAGATATCTGGGCTTTGTTTTTGCTAATATAAACACTGCAGTACTATACACACAGCCACATGTCTAATTATTTCCTTGGGATAAACTAATAGTTAAAGAATATGACGTTTAAACTGACACTGACTCCAAGAATGCCCTCCAGAAAGGTCTTCCCACAATTCTCACATGCAAATTCCCAATTCTCCACTCTCAATACTAGATATTTTCAAGCATTTTAACTTTACCAAGTCAACAGACATTATCGTTTAATCCACACAGCTGATTATTGGGATAAAATGATGTTTTTCAGATCATTTCTTTGCAGTTTTTCTTTTACGAACTAATGTAGTATTGACTTTTGAACTGGCATGTAAGCCAATGAGAGCAGTGGGATAAACTAAACCCTTGGTGAACCACCAAGTCATTCTGTAGGTAAGCAAGTGAAAAGGCTGATTGAGCATAAACAACTCTTATTATTAAGAGTTAATTATAAGCATAAACAACTCTTTCCTCCTTATTACATCTGTGGGAAGTAAGCTATAAATGTTGGATCCAAAATCCAGCTCCTATAGCTTGTGGCAATGCATATAATGGCTCCAGAAATACTACATAGGTTGAGCTTACAGTATCAAATTGGTTATCTTGGGCAGGGTTGGGAGGAAACTTCTGAATTGTAGTTACATAGTATTATGGGCTGAATTGTGTCCCACACAATACATGTTGAATTCCTGGCCCTGGTACCTTAGAATTGTGACTGTATCATACAGAGGTATTTAAGATGAAATGAAGGCATTGTGGTGGGCCCTAATCCAATATGACTGTCTTTACAAGAAGAGGACTTTAGGATACAGGCACCACAAAGGGGAGACCACATGAAGATACAGGGAGAAAACTGGCCGTCTCCCAGCCAAGGAGCGGGAAACTTCCAGGCACAGAATTGTGATAAAATACATTTCTGTAATCCTAGCACTTTGGGAACCTGAGGTAGGAGGATGGCTTGGGCCCAGGAATTCAAGACCAGCCTGGGTAACATGGTGAAACCCTCCTGGGTAACATGGTGAAATCCTGTCTCTACAAAAAATGCACAAAAATTAGCCGAGCATGGTGGCACATCCCTGTAGTCCCCAGCTACATGGGAGGCTGAGATGGGAGGATGGTCTGAGCCCACGAGGCAGAGGTTGCAGTGAACCAAGATCGCACTCCTGCACTCTAGCCTGGGCAACAGAGCCAGACTTTATCTCCAAAAAAAAAAAAAAATTCTGTTGTTTAAGCCATTTAGTTTGTGGTACTTTGATATGGCAGCCCTAGGAGACTAATACATATAGGACTCCACACAAGCCTAAGGAAAAGTCAACTATCAATTTCACAGAAGAAAAGACCAATGAGCATCCTTGGTACTGCCACTGGAAAGGGTTGACATCTTGTGGATAGCCCTGTTTGCAACACTTGTCTGAGTTTCCCGATGCATCACAAAGTGGTGATGTGATTTGTTCTTGAGTCTCATGGCAGATGTGCTCAGCAGCAGTAAATTTTATCAAAGAAAGCTGCTCTTTTCCAGTAGCTCGGTCTCCAGAACTTTTTATGATGTTTCGTCCCTTTGACCCAATGTAAAGTTGTGAAGTCATTCTCTCCTTTGAAGCAAATATGAAAAATCAACTCTCATTTTTTGGGAAAACTTATCTTAGTATCACATCAAAGAGGAGCTTCTTTTCCAGAACCTGAGTAATTTGCAAGTAGAAGGAAGAGGTCCCCCTGAGGCAGTGAGGTGGGTGCAAATGGATCTCTAATGTAAAGAAGAACGTCAGCACAACTTCAATGAGAAGATGGGCTACAGGTCACTATAAAAGAGACCTCAAGGAATTACAAAGACCCAGGCCTTTCCCCAAAGGACTTTGGGATCAGAGAAAAAGATGTATGATCTAAAACACATTAGCTTGGACATTAGGATGCAGGCACCACAAGGGAGGCAAGAGACTTTCTACAGCCACATCTCATTACAGTGTCAAATTTGTTGTTAAGAAAAAAAGCAGTAGACTTAAATTGCACTTCAGACCGAATGAACCTAACATATATTTACAGAACATTTATCTAACAGCTGCAGAATACAAATTATTCTCATCAGCACATGTAACATTCTCCAGGACAGGCCATATGTTAGACCACAAAATAACTTCAACACATTTTTAAAAATGAAAATAATATCGAGTATCTTCTCAGACTAAAGTGGAATGAAACTAGAAATAAATAATAAGAGAAACATTGGAAACAAAGCAAATACATGGAAATTAGACATGCTCCTAAACAACCATGGGGTCAATAAGAAATTTAAGAAGGAAATGAAAACATTTGTTGAAACAAATTGAAATGGAAACACAACACACTAAAACCTATGGGCTAAAAGCAGTGCTAAGGGGGAAACAATAAACATATACATCAAAAAATTAGAAGATTTCAAATAAACAACTTAACAACACATCTCAAGGAACTAGAAAAACAAGAACAAACCGAACTCAAAATTGGGTGAAGGAAAGAAATAAGAAAAGATTAGAGCATAGCTAAACAAAATAGAACCAAAAAATAAAACAAACAAACAAAAACAAAGAATCAACAAAACAAAACTGGCTTTTTGAAAAGATAAAGAAAATTGATAAACCTTTAGCTAGATTAACCAAGGGAAAGAAGTCCCCAATAAACAAAATCTGAAACAAAAAAGGATACATTAAAACCAATAACACACAAATAAAGAGGATCATCAGAGATTATTATGAACATCTATATGTAAACAAATTGGAAAACCTAGAAGAAATAGATAAATTCCTGGACACACATAAAACCTACCAATAATGAACAAGGAAGAAATAGAAAATCTGAATAGACCAATAACAAGTCATGAAATTGAATCAGCAACAAGAAGTCTTTTAACAAAGAAAAGCCCAGGGCCAGATGGCTTTACACTGAATTCTACCAAACTTATAAAGAAGAATTAACATCAATTCTTCTCAAACTATTACAAAAAATTGAAGAGTAGAGAATTCTTCCTAACTCATTTTATAAGGCCAGCATTACCCTGATACCAAACTGGACAAGAAGACTGTAAAACACACACACACACACCACACACACACACACACACACACACACACACACACTACAGGCCAGTATCCCTGATGAACATAGATGCAAAGATCCTCAACAAAAAACTAGCAAACTGAATCCAAAAACACTAAAAAAGTGAGACCCTCCCATCTCTATAAAATATGAAAACATCCTGGGCACATGCCTGTAGTTCCAGCTACTTTGGAGGCTGAGGCAGGAGGATTGCTTGAACCCAGGAGTTTGAAACTGTAGTAAGCTATGATCATGCCATTGCAACAACAAAGTGGGACCCTGTCTCTTACAAAAAAAAAAAAAGATAATAAAGTAAGAGTAATCCCAGGGATTCAAGGACGGTTCAACATGTGCAAATCAACAAAGCTGATACATCACATCCACAGAATGAAGGAAAAAAAACATAAAATCATCTCAATAAGTAAAGAAAGAGCATTTGGTAAAATTCAATATTCCTTCATGATAAAAACTCTCAACAAATAAGGCATAGTATGAACAGCTCTCAACATAATAAAGGCCATATGTGACAAACCCACAGCTAAGAATGAAAAAAAGCAGAAAGCCTTTCTTGTAAGAACTGGAACAAGACAAAAATGTCCACTTTCACCACTCCTATTCATCATAGTACTGGAAGTCCTAGCCAGAGGGATCAGGCAAGAGAAAGACATAAAAAGCATCCAAATTTGAAAAGAGGAAATAAATTGTTCCTCTTTACAGATGATATAATCTTACATAGAAAAACTTAAAAACTCCACTGAAAAACTCTGAGAACTAATAAATTGGGCAAATTGGCAGGATACAAAATCAACACACAAAAATCAGTAGCATTTCTACACACCAATAATGAACTAGCTGAGAAAGAAATAAAGCAATCCTATTTACAATAACTACAAAATTAATCCCAGGAATAAATGTAACCAAAGAGGTGAAAGACTTCTACAAGGAAAACTACAAACCATTGATTAAAGAAATTGAAGAGGACACCAAAAAACTCGAAAGGCATCCCATGCCTATGGATCAGAATAACTAATATTGTTAAAATGACCATACTACCCAAAGTAATCTATAGAGTCAATGTAATTCCTATCAAAACGCCAATGACATTCTTCTCAAAAATAGAAAAAACAATCCTAAAACTCATATGAATCCACAAAGGAGCTCTAATATCCAAAGTGATACTGAGCAAAAAGAATCATCTGAAGGCATCATACTACCTTAAATTCAAAATATTCTTCAAAGTTATAGTAACTAAACAGCATGGTAATGGTATAAAAACAGACCCATAAGGCCAATGGAAAGAGCCAAGAAATAAATCCATATATTTACAGCCAGCTGATTTTCAACAAAGGTGTTAAGAACATACATTGGGGAAAGGACACCTTCTTCAATAAATTGTGCTGTGAAAAGTGGATATCCACATGCAGAAGAATGAAACTAGATCCCTGTCTCTATCCATACACAAAAATCAACTCAAAATAAATTAGACTTAAACCTAACACCCGAAACTACAAAATGACTAGAAAAAAGTAGCAGAAACACACCAGGGCATTGGTCTGGGCAAAGATTTTATAGCTAAGACCTCAAAAGCATAGGTAACATAAACAAAAATAGACAAATGGGACTATGTCAAACTAAAAAGCTTGTGCACAGTTAAAGGAAATAATAATAGTGCGAAGCGTCAACCTATTGAACGGGAAAAAACATTTTCAAACTATTCATCTGAAAAGGGACTAACATTCAGCATATATAAGGAAATCAAACAACTTAAATGCAGAAAACCAAATTTCCCATTAAAAAGTGGGCAAAGGATCAAACAGACACTTTTCAAAAGAAGACACACAAATGGCCAGCAGGCATATGAAAAAAATGCTAAATATCACAAATTATCAGGGAAATGCAAATCAAAGCCACAATGAGACATCTTACCCCCATCAGTATGATATTATCAAGAAGACAAAAGATAACAAATGCTGGCCAGCAAAGTGAGAAAGGGGCAATACTGCTGCTGGGAACGTAAATTAGTACAGCCATTAATGAAAACAGTGTGGAGATTTCTCCAAAAACTAAAAATAAAACTACGATATGATCCAGCAATACCATTACTGGGTATTTAACCAAAGGAAAGGGTATCTGTATATCAAAGGTGTATCAGCACCCCCCTGTTTATTGTATCACTATTTACAATAGCCAAGATATGGAATCAACCTAAGTGTCCATCAATGGATGAATAGATAAAGGAAATGTGGCATACATACACAATGGAATATTATTCAGCCAAAAAGATGGAAATCCTGACATTTGCAGCAACATGGATGGAACTGGAGGTCATTACGTTAAGTGAAATAAGATAGGCACAGAAAGACAAACGGGCAAGTTCTCACTCATTTGTGGGAGCTGAAAAAGTTGATCTCATGGAGGTAGTGAGTAGAATCATAGCTATCAGAGACCTGAAAGGGTATGTACAGAGGTTGGTTAATGGCTACAAGCATACAGTTAGAGAGAAGGAACAAGTTCTGTTGGTAGGATGACTACAGTTAACAATAATATACTGTATATTTGAAAATAGCTAGAGAGAATATGTGAAATGCTCCCAACACAAAGAAATGATCAAGGTGACAGACACCCTAAATACCCTAACTTGATTATTATACACTGTATGCATGTATTAAAATATCACATATACCCCATACATACATACAAACATTACGCATCAATAAAAAAATTGTAAGAGAAAGAAAAAGTGTTTTCCAGGCTCTGAGGGCCTCCATCTCCATTGGCTCCACTGCTTTTAACTTTCTGCATGACTGAATTGAATCCTTAAGAAAGGCAGTCCATTGTTTAATTCAGAGGAAGAAAAAAGAAAAAAACTTTCAGAGAGGAATGAAATGAAAAATAATCAGTTGCGCCCAGTCAATCTCTTACGTTTTTAAACAATTCACAGAATGGGTGGGAGGCAAGGAATTACAAGGCCTGGCTCTGCTCCTAAAACTTCTAGGCCTTGGCTTTCTTACCCGTAAAATGTGGAAATTCGACTAAATAATCTCTTAAGTTTCTTCTAACTTTAAAGGTCTGAGATGCTTACAGAAATCAAAACTCATTATGATTCTAAAACCAAAAAAGAAGACTTATTTCCAGAGGCTTTGGGGTTAATAAAGTAATAATAAACACTGGCCAGGGTACCCTGTACCAGCTACCATGGCTTGACCACTTAATGTCCACTGATACTTTGTTGAGCGCATGTTAACATTTTATGTTTAAAAAGCATAGCTCATAAATCTTTTTGAAGCCCTGACTTTGCACAAGAGATTCAGTGAGCAATTTCTAATGTCATTTAAATCAGTGGTGTTAAATTACTCATCTGGGAAACTACTTAAAGCTAGGAACACCATCTTTCATGGGTGAATCTGATGATTATTTGAAATGCTATCTACATTTAAAATATTCAGTAAAACAGTTCAGAATTATGAACGGAGGAACTACTTTCCATTTTTCTCAATTCTCTTTCTAGACTCAAGTGCTTGAGACTAAAGTATTTGGAGGTAAGCTCTTTTTTTTTTTTTTTTTTTTTTTTTTTCTGGCGGGAGGCAAGGGACAATGCTGATACAATGCGGGAAAAATGGGAAATACGGCTTTACAAAATTCACTGGACACCTCCCTAATTCCAAGCATTATGCTGGAAACCAGACTGTGAGGACAATCCAGAAATGAAAACACTACTGCCCTGGAGGACTGAAGAGTTTGTTGGGGAGATAACATCTATGCCAAGAGCTCTCCTAAAATAAGAGGTGACAGGAACTGTGACACGGAGCAAAACTCATGAGAGAACCTGCTTGGGATAGCTTACTTTGAATTTTTTCTTTAGGACTGTATACTTGGCACAAAGTAAGAACTGTGTGAGAGAAAACATTATTTTAATTTGATCTTATATAATCAGCAGGTCTTTGTCATGTGGACAAAAATGGAGTTATTAAGGTGAAAGCAGCAGTAGAGGCACAAAGATGTAAATTTTTGAAGGATAATGGGGGGAAAGAGTTTGATACAGATTCTGTCCATTCAAAATGCTAAATCCCTTTTAAATCTGCTCAGTTTTTTTCTAACCTAGTCCAGTTCCCCAGTCCAGGCCACCATCTCTCTTGCCTGGATACTGCCCTGACCTCTAGCTGGTATGAGGTTCCAGCCTAGTGGCTGGAACACAGTAGTTCCTCATTTCTTGAATAAATGAATAGTTGGCATTAGACATTAGATGCACAGAGTCTGTGCTTCATTGTATAAGCATCAGAGGTGTATAAGCAAAGCAGGGATTCTTGGCTGTTTTGTGCTATCGACCGTTTGTCAGTCTCCTAAAGCCTAGGATGCCTTCTCAAGACAATGTGTCAAATACATGAACAAATACATATGACTTAAAAAGAAAGTATATATTAAAATACTTATCTAATATTAAAAACCAACTTCATGAGTTTCTGATATAACAATATCAGCACTTCTTTATTAACATATTAATACTATTATGATTAATGGTAGTATTACCATTATAACAACCATAATAATGCTACCATTATTATGGCTAATACTACTACTAATACGACCATTAATAGAGCCAAGAACTACCATGATTTCCAAGTAGCAACTGTAAAAGATAAAGGCTATCTTAAGATGTCTGTCACAACTATAATGTGCTATGGAGGCATCTATGCTTTCTGTTGGTGACTAAGTGGAAGGTACTGCTAATGTTACTGGGGTTTGTTGCCTACATCCATAATTTAGGGACATGCTCATCTCATTAACCTCCCTAGGAGCTGGAGACCATAAAGATGTAAATCATCCAAGTTCATGGGCCCTCTGGATTCTAAGTGGTTCCATATCTAGTTTGAATCACCTGATTGGAACTGAAAAAACACAGCATCTTAAACTCTGCCCTATAGGATTGGGAACAGAGGAGTGACTCTTCCCGAGGGCCGAGCCATAGGAGGGACAGAGCTGCATAGTGCTGACAAGCCTGGATGTCAGTCTTAATTTTAGCACTTGACTAAAGTGTGACTCTGGGCATTGGTGTCCTCATCTGTTAAAGAAGGATCATAACACTAAAAAGAACATCACAGAAGATAATCAATAAAAAGCATTACAGTTGTCACCTCCTCTTCAGTATAAACACATTAGCAATTCTGAAAGGGACTTGCAACAATCTCTGGTTGGAGACTACAAGTTTTTTATTAAGAGCTTCTGAAATATCTCGTTTACACCACCCTTTTGGAACACAGCATCTTAAACTCTGTTGCGCTTTCTTAGATTTTGCTCCACACAGATGGTTCAGTAACTACAAGAATATATTTCAATATCATGGAAAAGCTTTCCCCAAGTCACCATAAATAGGGAAGAAAAATATGGTTATTTTGGTCAAAGAATGTATAGAAGAGTAATATTCTGAAATATGTAAACTTAGAGAGCATTCTTCCACTGCACCTCCACACATCTACATGTATTAATTTAAAAAAAATTAAAAGATGACAGTAAAATTCAAATAAGAACAGGAAAAAAATGGAAACTATTGGATAATAGTCTAACATTTGAAAACATGGGGAAAAGTTTTATTTCCACACTAGTCACATCCATGTGTTCTCTTTTAATTCTTACCAGTCATGAAAATACATTTCGGTGAGCAAATACACTTAAGCCTAGGTGATTGGAGAAAAGGTTTGGAAATGAAGGTCTTCTAGCTCTATATCAGAAAATTGAATTTAGGACATTAACAAGATGACAGAATGGGAGGTCCCCGCTTCACTACCCCCGACAAAGAGTTCAACTAGCAACTATCCACAGACAGGAACACCTAGGTGAAACCCCGCAAATTGGAACAAATCTCAGTCACCTACACGGTCCACAGGATGAAATGAAAACCTCATGGAAAGGGTAAGAGAAATAGACTCACTTCAATCACTTCACTCCTCCCACTCCCTCCAGGTTGGCAAAGGGCCAAAGAGTGGATTCTCCTTGGAACCACGTTTTCTACAGAGGAAAAAGAGAATCAGAGACAGACACCCAGCTTCCCTAGGATTCTTAAACACTTCCCAGGAAGCCCACGGTCATTTCAACCTCCACCAAGACCTGTGTCCAGAAGGAAACCATTCATCTAAAACACCGCGGGTCAGGTAGAAACAAAGCAAGAAAGCAGAGCCCACAGCAACCAGGAATGTAGACCTTGGTGGTAGCTCTGTGTACTTGCCAGTGGTGGCTCCCTATCAGAGTTACTAGCTAACAGCATAGCCCACCCACAAAGCTGATCTGCCGTACGCCGTACCTTAGAGTTTGAACAGTTCTCAACCCAGCCTCAGAGCCCACCCCAAGGCCCCACAGAGCAAAGAGGCAAACCTCAACTATGTATTTACACAGAGAAAAGCAGAGGAAAACAAAGCAGCTTGTCCTATCTTTCCTGATCAGAAACTCCACCTGATCTCTGGGCTTCTCCTGCAACCCTGTCTAGCTGCTAAACTCAAAGAGTGGTATCACCTGGCCAGGGAATGCACCATGTGGCCTGGCCCAATCTGAGGTGACTATAGGGTCCATCCAGCAGCTCAGCCTGACTGCAGAGGTCAGCCAGTGGTCTCACCAGATAGCGGAGCCCAGCCAACTACCCCATCAAAATGCAAGACAAAGGCAGCAGCCCAGCCATCTAGAGTATCTGAAAGCAAGTTCTTCCCAGGGTCCTTACCAGTTGTCCTATCAGATTCACTAAACAGTGAAGGCCTACCTCTGCAAAAGAACACCTTAACAGCCAGAAAAGTTGGCTGCATCCTGAAATACACAGATATCAATGCACGAACACAAGGATTACAAAGACTTAGGAAATCATGACATCTCCAAAAGAAACTAACAAAGCTCCAATGATGGGCCCAAAAGAAAGGGGGATCTATGAAATGACAGACAAAAAATTCAGAATAATCCTCTCTAAAAAGTTCAGTAAATGACAAGAATATACAGATAAATATGAAATAAAATTTGGAAAATAATACATGAACGAGAATTTTGACAAAGAAATACAAACAACAACAAAAAATAGAAATCCTAGAGATAAAGAACACAACTACTGAAGTGAAAAATGCAACAGAGGCTGGGCATGGTGGCTCACATCTGTAATCCCAGCACTTTGGGAGGTTGAGGCGGGCAGATCATGAGGTCAGGAGTTCAAGGCCAGCCTGGCCAACATGGTGAAGTCCTGTCTCTAATAAAAATACAAAAATTAGCTGGGCATGGTGGCATATTCCTGTAATCCCAGCTACTTGGGAGGCTGAAGCAGGAGAACTGCTTGAACCAGGACCCAGGAGGCGGAGGTTGCAGTGAGCCGAGATCACGCCCCTGCACTCCAGCCTAGGCTACAGAGTGAGACTCCGTCTCAGAAAAAAAAAAAAAAAAAATGCAATAGAACACTTCAACAGCAGGCTTGACTAAATGGAAGAAAGAATGAGTGAACTCAAAGACAGAACATTTGAAATTATCCATTCAGAAGAGAAAAAAAAAAGAATGCAAAAGAATGAAGAAAGCCCACAGGACTTATGGATGAGGCACCATCAAGACACCTAACCTTCACATGATAGAAATTCAAGAAGGAGAAGAAAGAAAGGGAGCCAGAAAGCATATTTTAAAAAATAATAGTTGAAAATTTCTCTAACTTGAGGAAAGATGACAACATCCAGGTACAGGAAGTGCAGAAGTCGCCAATAAAATTCAACCCAAAGAGGAGTTCACAAAGACACATAATCAAATGATCAAAAATTAAAGACAAATAAAAAATTATGAGAGCACCAAGAGATAAGAAATACATCACATACAAAGGGGTCCCAATACAACTATAATCAATTTCTCAGCAGAAACTCTGTAGGCCTGAAGAGAGTGGGATGATACATTCAAAGTGCTGAAGTAAAAAAGAAATCTGCCAACCAAGAATGCTTTGCTCAACAAAGCTGTGTCTGAAATGAGGGAAAAATAAAAAATTTTCCAGACAAACAAAAGCTAAGGGAGTTCATTGCCAATACTCCTACCTTATAGGTACTGATAAGTGAAGTTTTTAAAAGTTGAAGCAAAAAGCTGCTGTTAAGTAATAAATAATGTAAAAATTATGAAAGCACAAGACCCAATGGTATAAGTAAAGCAGAACCATATTCAGAATACTCTAAATATACTATAATGATGATGTCTAAGGCAATTTTATCTCTAGCATTAAGGGTTAAAAGACAAAATTATTAATAACAACTATAGCTAACATAAATTGTCAAAGGATACCCATTACAAAATAATATAAATTCTGACATTAAAACCAGAAGGTGTAGGGGGAGGGAGGAGTAAACATGTAGAGTTGTTATATACAATCAAAGTTATCATAAACTTGAAACAAGGCGGTCTGAAGTACAAGATGTTCTAGGTAAGCCTCTTGGTGATCACAAAGCAAAAAATCTTTAGTAGAAGAGCAAAACAAAAGTACAAAGGATCAAAGCATACCACTACAGAAAACCATAAAATCACAAATGAAGTCAGAAGAAAGATAGGAAAATAATCTACAAAACAACCAGAAGGCAATTAATAAAATGGCATGGTAAGTTTTTACCTATCTATACTTACCTTGAATGTAAATTGATTAAATTACTCAATAAAAAGACATAGAGTGATGGAATGGACGAAAAAATAAGACCCAACTATATGCTGAGTCACCTCCCTTTTAAAGACACACATAGACTGAAAGTAAAGGAATAGAAAAAGATATTCCACGCAAATGGAAACCAAAAGAGTGCTGGGATAGTTATACTTATATCAGGCAAAATAGACCTTATGTCAAAAAGTGTAAGAAGAGACAAAGAAGGACATTATATAATGATTAAGGGGCCAATTCATCAAGAGAATACAGGCCGGGCGCGGTGGCTCAAGCCTGTAATCCCAGCACTTTGGGAGGCCGAGACGGGTGGATCACGAGGTCAGGAGATCGAGACCATCCTGGCTAACACAGTGAAACCCCGTCTCTACTAAAAAAATACAAAAAGCTAGCCGGGCGAGGTGGCGGGCGCCTGTAGTCCCAGCTACTCGGGAGGCTGAGGCAGGAGAATGGCGGGAACCCGGGAGGCGGAGCTTGCAGTGAGCTGAGATCCGGCCACTGCGCTCCAGCCCAGGCGGCGACAGAGCGAGACTCCGTCTCAGAAAAAAAAAAAGAGATTACAATGATAATATCGAAGCACCTAAATATATAAAACAAATATTAAAAGATTGAAGGGAAAGACATATTGCAATATAATAATCATATAGGACTTCATACTCTGTGTTCAATAATGGGCAGATCAACCAGACAGAAAAGTAATAAGGAAACACTGGACTTGAACAACACTTTAGACCAAATGGACCTAGCAAACATATATAGAACATTCCATCCAACAGCAACAGAATATACATTCTTCTCAAGCACATCCAGAACATTATCCAGTATAGATCATATGGTGGGTCACAAGACAAGTCTTTTTAAATTAAAGAAGACTGAAATCATATCAAGAGTGTTTTCTGACTACAATGTAAACAAATAGAAATCAATCACATGGAGAAGTTCAGAAAATTCACAAATATATAGAAATTAAACAACATGACTCTGAACAACCAATGGATCAAACAAGAAACTAAAAGGATTTAAACATATCTTGAGACAAACAAAAACAGAACTACAACGTATCACAACTTATGGGAATGGCAAAGGCAGTTCTAAGAGAAAAGTTTATTGCAATGAACGCCTACATCAAAAAAAATAAGGAATATCGCAAGTAGTAATTTAATGTACACCTCAAGAAAATAGAGAAAGCTGAACAAACTAAGCCTGATGTCAACAGAAAAAAGAAATAATAAAGATCAAAGCAAAATACATGAAGTAGAGACTAGAAAAATACAAAAGATTAATGAAACGAAGAGTTGATTTTTTGAAAAAATAACATGGACGAACTTCTAGCTAGACTAAGAAAAAATGGAAGACACAAGTAAATAAAATGAGAAGTGAAAGGGGAGACATTACAAATGATCACAGAAATACAAAGGATATTAAGAGAATATTATAATTACATGCCAAAAAATAGGATAACCTGGAAGAAATGGATAAATTCCCTAACAAATGTAATCTACCAAGATTGAATCACAAGGAAATACAAAATCTAAGCAGACCAATAACCAATAAGGAGACAGAACCAGTGATTGCAAAAAAAAAATTAAAAAAAAAAAAAACTTCCATCAAAGAAAAGTTCCAGGGCCCAGTGGCTTTACTGCTGAAGTCTGCCATTAGCCAGGTGTGGTGGTGCACACCTGTTGTCCCAGCCACATGGGGGGCCGAGGGCAGAGGATCGCTCAATCCTGGGAGGTTGAGGCTGCAGTGAGCCGTCTTCATGCCACTATACTCCAGCCTTGGCAACAGAGTAACACTTTGTCTTAAAAAAATTGTTTTTAAATAAAGAAGAATGCCAATCCTCACAAACTCTTTAAAAAAATTAAAGAGAAAACACTTCCAAACTCTTTTAAGAGGCCAGTATAGCTCTTTTTTTTTTTGTCGAGAGGAGTCTGGCTCTGCCGCCCAGGCTGGAGTGCAGTGGCCGGATCTCAGCTCACTGCAAGCTCCACCTCCTGGGTTTACGCCATTCTCCTGCCTCAGTCTCCCGAGTAGCTGGGACTACAGGCGCCCGCCACCTCGCCCAGCTAGTTTTTTGTATTTTTTAGTGGAGACGGGGTTTCACCATGTTAGCCAGGATGGTCTCGATCTCCTGACCTCGTGATCCACCCGTCTCGGCCTCCCAAAGTGCTGGGATTACAGGTTTGAGCCACCGCGCCCGACCTTATAGCTCTTCTTATAAGCCAAACAAAGATATTACAAGAAAAGGAAACTATAGCAAAGGATCCTTCATGAACATAAATTCCAAAATCCTCAACAAAATACTGGCAAACTAAATTTAATAGCACATTAAAATAATCATTCACCTATAATTAAGTGGGATTTATCCCTGGGATGCAAAGATGTTTCAATATATGCAAATCAATAAATGTGATAATCACATTAACAAAATAAAAGATAAAAAACATATGATCATCTCAGTAGATGCAGCAAAAACATTTGACAAAACTCAACATTCTTTAATGATAAAAAAATAACAAATTAGGTATGAAAGGAATGTACCTTAACACAGTAAAGGCCATATGTGATAAACACACAGCTAACATTATATTTAACAGTGAAAAACTGAAACTCTTTACCCTAAGTCCTAGAACAAGACAAGGATGCCCACTCTTGCCACTTCTATTCCACATAGTATTGAAAATCCTTAGAGAAATTAGGCAAGAGAAAGAAATAAAAGGCATCCAATTAGAAAAGGAGGAAATGAAATTGTCACTGTTTGTTGATAACATAATCTTACATATAGAAAACACTTAAGATTCCACCCATAAACTGTTACAACTAATAAATATACATAATGAAGTTGCAGGACATAAAATCAACACACAAAAATCAGCACTTTTTCTATACACCAACAAATGTTCTGAAAACGAAATCAAGAGAACAATCCCATTTACACCATCTACAAAAAAGGAATAAATTTAACCAAAGAGGTGAAAACTATAAAACACTGATGAAATAAATTTAAGAAGATACAAATAAATGGAAAGATATCTTGTGCTCATGGATTAGAAGAATTAATATTGTTAAAATGACGATACTACTCAAAGTAATCTACAGAATCAGTGCAATCTCTATCAAAATTCCAGTGTCATTTTTCATTGAAATAGAAAACAATCCTAAAATTCCACATTGACTTAAAAACAAAACAAACACCAAATAGCTAAAGCTGTCATAAGCAAAAACAACAGAAGTTGGAGGTATCACACTACGTGACTTGAAAGTATACTACAAGGATATAGAAATTAATACTAGCATAAAAATAGACTCATTAACGAATGGAACAGAACAGAAAGCCCAGAAATGAACCCACACATGTACAGTCATTTGATTTTTGACAAAGGTGCCAACACCTTAGGAAAAGAATCATCTCTTCAATAAATAGTGTTGGTAAAACTGGATATCCACATGCAGAATAAAATTAGACCCGTATCTCACACCATATACAGAATCAACTCAAAATGGATTAAAGGCTTAAACATAAGACCTGAAACTGTAAAACTATTGGAAGAAAACATAAGGGAAAAACTAGACAATATTGGTCTAGGCAATGATTTTTTACATTTGACCCCAAAGGCACAGGCAACAAAATAAAAAAGACAAATGGGATTAAATCAAAATAAGTTTTTGTACAACAAAGGAAACAACAGAGGGAAGAGACAAACTATGAATCTGGAGAATATATTTGTGAGCCACACATCTGATAAGGGATTAATATCCAAGATATGTAAGAAACTCAAACAACTCTACAGAAAGAAAACAAATCATCTGATTTTAAAATAGGCAAAGGACCTGAAAGACATTTCGCAAAAGAAGACATACAAAAGGCTAACAGGCAAATATATATATGAATATAAATATATATATATAAATATATATATATAAAATATGCAACATCAATAACCATTAGGGAAATGCAAATTAAAACCACCATGAGATATCACCTCACACCTGTCAGAACGGCATTATCAAAAAGATTAAATATCAGTAGTGTTGGTGAGGATGTGGAGAAAAGGGAACCCTTGTATAATGTTGGTGGGAATGTAATTTTGTACAGCCATTATGAAAAAGGCTCCTCATAAAACTAAAAATGGAATTACAATATGATCCAGCAATCCCAGTTCTGGGTTACTCAAAAGATTTGAAATCAGTATGTCAAAGGGATGTCTGCATGCCCATGCTCACTACAGCACTATTAAACAATACACAAGTTATGGAATCAACCTAAGCGTCCATCAGTGGATGAATGGATGAAGCAAATGTGGAATATATACACAATGAAATACTACTTAACCTTTAAAAAGAAAAATATTTTGTAATTTGCAACAACATGGATGGACGTGAATAACATTATGCTAAGTGAAATAAGCCAGGCACAGAAAAATAAGTACTACATGTTCTCCCTTATATGTGGAATGTAGAACAACCGAACTTAAAGAAGCAGAAAGTAGAACGGTGGTTACCAGAGCCTGGGGAGATGCAGGGAATGGGTAGATGCTGGTCAAATGGTACAAAGCCTCAATGAGACAGTAGTAATAAGGTTTTTATTTCTTGAAAATATATTACACGGTGTGATGAACACAGTGACTAATACTGTATTTTAGACTGGAAAATTGCTAAGAGAATACATTTCAAGTCTTCTCACCACAAAAAATAATAAGTATTTAAGGTGACAGATATGTTAATTGATTTAATTGTTCCACATTATATTAAAAAATCATAACATAACTTTGTACCCCATAAATACATATAATTTATCCACTCACAATTTTAAATTTTTAAATTAAAAAAAGATTAATTGATTCCACAAAGATCCACTGTGTAATTTCAATGTGCCAGGCAACATGCTGGGGATATACAATGGAGGTGGTTCCTGCTTCCACAAAGGTCTCGGTCCAGCAGAGGACTCCTAAACAAAGAATTGCAGTCCGGTAAAATAAGCACATGAGGGGGGTTTGTATATTGCTCCTGGGAAATGCAGTGGAGGCAGCACTGCATCTGGGGAAGGCTCTCTATAATTGCTCCTTCCAGCAAGTGACTGTGTTCACAAACACCAGCCTCCCACAGTACACCAGGCAGAGCCCAGGATGAGCCCAGGAGAGACTTGGGTTGAATCCCAACTACTTTTCTATTTGTGTGACTTTTGACAAATCATTTAACCTCTTGAGCTGTTGGCTCTGAAAAGGGGACAGCAATATGTACTTTTAAATTGTGAAGATTAAATGGGATAATATATATATAAAGTATATAGGACATTCCTGGCACATAGTAGAAACAATGACACATAGAAACAATTTTTAAAATTATATGTAAAAATCCTTTTAATGGCAAAAAAAAGCTGTTTGTAGATTATGACTTCTTCATGGGAAAATATCACATAGCTTACTTTTCTCTGTATTCTCAGTAACTGATAAATGGTAAGAACTCAATAAATGTGTTTCTGAGAAACTTTTGAACCTCCTGGAAAAAGCTTCAAACAAAGCAATCATTAGAGTTTTTTGGTTTTAATAAGGATTAAAATCTAAAATGCACAACAAATGAAGACAAAAATACATGAGAACAGAAATGAGGCCAAATTTGTATTTGTTAATGAAACAGTGAAAAGATGTGATTTGTTTAAAAAAACTGCTCTGCTGTTCTTCCATTTTAAGGAAGGAAAATACTGTTTAGGAAGAAGATGAGTATCTCTGACTTTTGTAGCTAGGAGAAAGAATTTTAAAAATTAGTTAACTTGTTTTTGTTTTCCAAGCAAAATATATTCAAGGTTAAAAAATATCATAAAATAGAGATGTGCCTTAAGAACGACAAAAATCTCCTGTAATCCCATCAAGCACAATGGTAATTACTGTTTACCTGTGAATCTGGGCCCCACTCTGGTTTGGAGCTCTATGAGCTGCAGCAGGATGACAGCAAAGCAGGCAACAGAGAAACATGTTATATCTTGTACACAGCCATGCAGCCCAGGTGACGCTCTTAATAAATAATGACAAGAGAACCTTTCTGAGCGTCTAAAAAGTAGTTGTCACAAAAATTTGAGGTTCCGCAGGCCACAACTCCCTACTCACTCTGGGAAATCACTTTGGGACACCCTTTGGGAAATGCTGGACTCTAAAATCCAAATGGAATACAAACACTTGTTTCTGAGAAAAAAACTTGAGTTCAAAATCTCTAGGGATATCCTACTGCTCTGGCAGAAGTCCACTGTGATCCGTTAAATGCAAATGAATCAAGAACATCTGGTCTAAATTTGTTTTAAAGCCTATGGGGGTTTAAATACAAAGAAAGTTTGGCAAAATAGTTTTGAGTCTGCTGAATCTAGAATTTTATATTTTTTAAAAAGGCCAAGAGGTTTAGCAGAGCAAGAGACAAAGTAAGGCTAACTTTATAAAGTTAACTAATACAGGTAGGTTGTCAAAATACTTCTTTCTGGTTTCCCTAGCTCTCTAACACTTTAGCAGTGTTAGAAAACACAGCTAAAATGGCCTGTACTTCCAAGTCAGATTTGCCAATTTATGTATGTTTGGGTTTCTGAACACCACTATCTGACCAAGTAGGCAGTAGAGGTTAATGAAAAGCTAAATGTATATATGTGTGTGTGTGTATACATCACATATATATAAATATAAATTATATATCTACATACATATAACTTCAGGAATTTTCAAAGTCTTTAATAAGCTAATACATGTTATAAATTTCCAACAAAGGGGGCACAGCATGACCTAACATGCTGGCCCCAGCATCTGGATATCTTTGGCCTTCTGCATGGGACACACTTTGGGAAATGCTGGACTTTTAAGTTCAAGTGGGATACAAATGTCAGGGATGCAGATGATTTTAGCCACCTGTATGGCAAATCCACCTGATAGCAATAACATAAGCATAGCCTGAGAAGGACCCCGTATAGCAGACGCACATGAATGTGTGTGTTGAGCTAAGAAATCCTGGCATAGCCAACTTGGGGATTTGTTCCTTGTCTATGAGGAACATCTGAGCCCCCAGCCCATCCCAAGGAACACAGGCTATACAGTGGATCAAGGCCCCAAGTTCTGGGTTGAATAAAGGTTGCCAAGTGGAAGTAGTTAGCAAAATGGTGCTAACTGAAAATGCTATATAAACTGCATGCTTTTTGCAAGTGGTTGCTGTTCTGTCCAGTCTCCCGCCACTGGACTCTCTTCCCTGTATGTAAGCCTCCAGTAAAGGCCCATGTCTTGTTTGCTGGCCCTGGGTCTTTTCTTCAGCCTCTTGAACCTGGTGCCATCCCCACTAGAGTTGACAGGGGTTTGGCACAACACCACCTACAATCTCAAGCTCTCCATTCAAGGATATATTAAACAATTATTAAACACCTGCTATGTGCTTCATCCAGTCTTGACATTCCTCAGTTTACACATATCTGAGCATTCTAATCCTACACTTAAATCTATACTTTTCTTATGCGTAAAAGAGAACTTGGACAGGCGCAGTGGCTCATGCCTATAATCCCAGCACTTTGGGAGGCCGAGGTGGGCAGATCACCTGAGGTTAGGAGTTCAAGAGCAACCTGGCCAATATAGTGAAACCCCATTTCTACTAAAAATACAAAAATTAGCCAGACATAGTGGCACGTACCTGTGGTCCCAGGTACTCAGGAGGTTGAGATGGGAGGATCGCTTGAACCCGGAAGGTGGAGGTTGCAGTGAGCCGAGACCATGCCACTACACTCTAGCCTGGGTGACAGAGTGAGACTCTGTCTCAAAATAAAAATAAAAATAAAAAAGAACCCAACCAAAGCCTACTACTTAAGAGCAGCTTGTGTGCAAGCATTGTGTGTTTTCTCTTCCCTGGTTGGAATGAACTTCAAAGGCACAAGGTTTGCTTTTATTCCCTCAACCCTCTTACTGTTCACCAACCCACATGAACCTAGTGGCATTACAGAGCTACACTGACTGGTGAAAATGGCAGAGTGTGCCCACCTTGTCTAGACAAAGGAGACACCTGTGGAGATGAGAGGTAAGAGTGGAGTGAAATGTTGTTTGGGATCTTCTCCTGCCATCTGCTCTTGAGAGCAGACCTCAGAGCTAACATCAACACTACTCTCCAGCTCTGACCCCCGCACCCTGTGATTTAACCAAGGTGAGGGGATTTGTTTGCCTTCCTACTAATTATCCCCTTGGTGAGAAAATGAGAAAAAAAGTGTAGGCTGATCAGAGTCTTTCCCTCCACGATTCCGCTGGGAATTAGATTGCCCTGCGGGGCTGCCAGATCCCGGCAGAACTCTGCCGCAGGTGACAGGGAGGAGGCTGTGGCTCTGCTCTTGGCAGCCCACTACCAAGCAAGGGGGCCAAGGCAAATAGGCTGGGCCCAGAGCACCGCAATCCCTCTCCAAACAAGAGCTGACTCACAGAACATGAGGTGCCCAGTGGTTACCCTGACACACTGTGCTCTCACCAGGAAGAGCCCAGCTCAGCTGAGGGAGCTCCAGATGAGGCTGCAGTTCCGAGGAGCTCCTCACCCTCTATCACCCTCTGCAATGCTAAAGGGCACGGGGGGGGGTGGGGGGGGGACAGTGACAAACATCTCCCCAAGGCAGTTCCTCCCAAGGTTCCCCAAGCACAGAAACCAGTCATACCGAACTCCCCACAGCGTCTCTGTATTTACCGCTTGCTACTGAGAAATGCAAAGCCCTTCTCAGATCTCACTCCACATGCTATGGTCTGGGTAACAGCTCTCTTTGGGGGTAACAGAGGAGTGGACAGTAATTATCCTTATGTCCCATATCAAATGGAAATGAGGCAAAGAGATATTAAATTAAGATGTTTGTATTCCTACAGCACTTTGCACTGTACGAAACACACTCATATGTGTACCATCACCCTGACTGAGCAGGATCGCTCAGTTCCATTTTACAAATAAGTAAGTAAAGCTCTGAAGAAATGACTTACCCGGAGGACAGACTGATGAGAATCTGCGCCATAACCCCAGGGGGATTCAGTTTCCCCAACTGGAACCATCCAGCCTCAAAGCAGGGCACTCCTAGAGGTTGGCACTGCCACAAGCCTGGTGCCAGGCAGAGGGCAGGACATCACCTGGCTGGAGGAGCTCTCAATAGCTCAACTGAAAGCATTTTTTTCTTCCTTTTTTTTTTTTTTGAGACCAAGTCTCACTCTGTCACCCAGGCTGGAGTTCGGTGACACGATCTTGGCTCACTGCAGCCTCCGCCTCCGGGGTTCAAGCGATTCTCCTGCCTCAGCTTCCCAAGGAGCTGGAATTACAGGCACGCCACCACGCCCAGCTAATTTTTGTATTTTTAGTAGAGATGGGGTTTCACCATGTTGGTCAAGCTGCTCTCAAACTCCTAGCTCCAAGTGATCCACCCACCTCAGCCTCCCGAAGTGCTGGGAATACAGGCACGAGCCACCACGCCTGGACAACTGAAAGCATTTTTAAATTCCCTGCTACTGGAGTAAATGGAGAAATGTCACAGATGGAAAAATACTTGTTCATTCTCCTAAACTTTGTCTTTCCTTCTCCTCCTTCTATTCTGGGACCCAGGACGAGTTAAAGACTTTTCTAAGCCAGAACCCTACCCTGTTTGCACACGTCAGGATGTTCTAGAAGAGCCTCATGGTTACCACAGCTCAGGATGCATCCAGACACTGACTCCACGGCCTACGGAGCTGCTCTCTGAGGACTCACTTCACTGCCTCTCCTTTCCCAGGCTCATGGAGATATACCACCTGTCACCTCTGGGCCCGGAGGGCAGATGGAGGTGAGATGTGAAGGAAGACTGCATCGTCAAAGCAGATGGAAGCATCCCCTAGCACCTGGGCCATCCTGGGTCCTAGCTTGATTACTAAAGAATAGGGAGATTTCAAAGTAAAATGCCCAGAAACTCGTTTACAGAACATAATACTGTGGGCACACAGCAGTTATCTGTAAGCATGCACATCTGTTAAGGACAAATGAACTTTATCCTCAAGCTCTGCCTGCTACACATCTTGTTTTAAATCCCTTGTATATATGCTCGTATGCATCCTCTATACACATCTGTACAGAAAGTCTGGGGGGTAACATAGCAAATAAATTAACTACGGTGACTTGAGGCACTGCCAGGTTTGGGAACTGGCTGGAAAAGGGTTTGGAAGTTTCACTGAAATTCAGGTCATCCATTTCTCAGTGGTGTTCTCTTAACAAGTTGCTTTACCTTTCTCAGACTCAGTGTCAACTAGGAAATGGGGAGAATGACACCGGCCTCGCAGGACTGCTGTGAAAGCCAGAGATCATACACCTCATATGCTGGCACACAGCAGATACTCATTAAATGCTATCTATAACTATTACTACTGCAAAAGAGGATGGGGCTGGGTGTGGTGGCTTACACCTGTAATCCTAGCACTTTGAGAGGCCAAGGCAGGCGGATCACCTGAGGTCAGGAATTTGAGATCAGCCTGACCAACATGGCGAAATGCTGTCTCTACTAAAAATACAAAAATTAGCCAGGCGTGGTGGCACACACCTGTAATCCCAGCTACTCGGGAGGCTGAGGCAGGAAAATCACTTGAACCTGGGAGGCAGAGATTGCAGTGAGCCGAGATTGCACCACCAGACTCCAGCCCGGGTGACAGAGTGAGACTCTGCCTCAAACAAACCAAAAAGAGGATGGTTGCCAAAAAGCTATACCTCTACCCTCCCTGTAGCCATGGAAACTGCCTCTTGTTGAATAAGAGCATCCCTCCTCATTCTCCAGTCCCAGATTTGCCTTTGAGTCTCTGGTATAAACTCTGCTGTAGGGGCCAGTTAGTTCCTCATGAGGACCACGTGTGCTGGCTATTCCAACACACCTGTTCCCGACTTGCAACCTTAGATCCATTCTATCTGCTCTGGTGACTGACTTCTGTGGGCTGCTTCCCCAGGGCTTCATGCCCTTTGGCCTCAGGCTAGGATCTGCCAGTTGGAAACACCAGCACCAGATCCGGGAATTTATTCTTCCCTATCTCCCTGCTTGGTCAAATCTCTACAGTGGCTCTGTCCTTTCTGTCGCCATAGCTCCTGTTGGGCAGCCCCTCTTCTATGATTCCAGTGCTTGCTTCCTCTGTAGGTGGTCCCTTCATTAAGCTCTCTCCAGATAAACATTTTCGGGGCACCATCTGCTTCCTGCCAGGACCCTAACCAAAACACGGGAGGTTTTCTTGATGCAAACTATAACACTGTTAGAATGACTTTAGAACAAGGAGATGTTAAAAATAATGATAAGCTGTGGAGGCAGACTAATAATGTCTAGTTCAGGCTAGGGCTCTGATTTTCATTACTTGAACCTCCAAGAATTAAAGCAACTTTCATCTAACAAGAAAGTCGACAAGACAATAAAAAACAGCCTAAGCCTAGAGATCTTGTCTTCTCCTTCAGCGAGGGGCCATTTTGCAACTCCCCAAAGCAACAAGAACCTTGCAGCAGGAAAGAGAACTTGTTTCATCCCTGATGGACACTTACTCTGTGTCAAACATCATGTAAGCTATTCTACATAAACCGTCTCATTTGGAGCTGATAACAACTTGGTGAGGTATACCCATTTTTCAGAAGAGGAAATAGAGTCATAAAGATAGTAAGGACGTTGTTCGAGGTCACACAGCTGGTCAGTGCAGAATCAGGGTTTGAACCTGAGAAGTCTGGCTCTGGAGTCTGGGTAGCCTGAACCAATGCTTAGGTGCCTCCTCCCTGGTAAGGGGGCCGAGAGCAATGAAAAGTGAAGCAGGGAGGCAAGCTCAGCCTCTATTCCTAACAGCCTCAGCTGCTGAAGGTGTGCTCGCATCCATGAGATGCCCCCACTGTGGAAATGGGGCCTTGGGGGCATATTTCAGCCACCGACCAGGATCATCAGCCACAGAGACAAACCAGAAGTGAAGGAGTGTCTGTGAAAACAAAACACTATAAAGAACCACAGCTTCTGAAGACAAAGCAGGTCCATGATAAACTAGGATTCTCTGCAACATTATCAAATACCAAACCAAATCCTGCCTGAACCCCTCAGTCTGCAAGACAGATCCCTCTTTATACTTGTAAAATTCAATGGCACATAGCATGAGGGCAAACATCCAAAGCTTAAAAATGACCTAGAAACTCTGAACAACATTGAGAAGGAAAAACAAATGCTGTCAACACACTGGGTAATTTCATCCACAGAGAAACGAGCAGTAACTTCATCCCTTTCAGAAGAAACCAATCTCTTGGGCCAAATAACCAAAACACCAAGAACATCTTTCCAATGCCAAGAATCTTTCCAATGCCATTTCCAAACCTTGCCTATAATTCAGCACTTGTTAACAGACCCATATTCCACCTGCAAAGAAAGCCAGCATTCCATCTTATGCCTACTGGAAAGTTTAATAAATGAGGTATAGTGCATTGCCAATTGACGTATCACTCAACCAAGGCACAACAGAATAAACACTTAACTGCAAAATGATTTGTAATCTGAACACAGTGGCTGAGTCTTGATTCTCATTCTGCTTCACGTAACATTTGCTTTTTGCTGCTTAAATCTACCTCCCTCTTATTGAAAACACAAGATGCGTGGGTAGTAGGATGAAAGATTCAGCCTTGTACATATTTACACATAGTTCAGTAATCCCAGGAGAAAATAAATTGACAGAGAATGGTATTTATACCAAACAGTCAGAAAACAACATATTAAGATACACTGTCAAATGGTTACCCAGTAAGAATAATCTGCCAACCAAGGATCCAATCTGTGTATACATCTTCCCCAATGCAATTTCTTGCCACTTTGGGTTCTAGTTTTTTGACTGGATAACAACACCTGAACTCATTCTGCAAAGGAAGCCAGCTGCAGCGATTTTTAAAAGGACTTTAAAAGTGGGCTTGGGTACACCAACAGTGATTTGCAAAGCCCTCTGGCTTAGAGCTCCATCTTACCAGTCGAGTCAGCCCCAGAAGCCTGACCACTCGTCTGCTCCTCAGCATTGATGAGCTGCAGGTCTGTATACGAACATCCAAAGCTAGGACTGCTGGTGTCTTCAGAATGGGTGGTCCAGCTGCTCTCAGAAGTCAGAGGGCATCTCCCCAGGGAGTCAAAGGAAGGGCATGTCCAGCAGGGTATGGTCAATGGTAGGGCTGGGGAGAGACCAAAAACCAAAAGCATACAATATAAATAGTTGTACTTTGTCTTTAGTGCTTATCTTACTTTGACGTTGCTCACATCCTATGAAATCTCAACAGTCGTACAAGGCAAGGAAGTCTTGTATGGAGAGTATCACTCATGACACAGACAGAGAAAACTGATTGACTGAGACCCCATGGTGAGTCAGTATCAAAACAAGTATGAAAAGTAAGGTCCCAGTTGGGCGCGGCGGCTCACGCCTTTAATCCCAACAGTTTGGGAGGCCGAGGCGGGTGGATCACGAGGTGAGGAGATCAAGACCATCCTGTCTAACACGGTGAAACCCCATCTCTACTAAAAATACAAAAAATTAGCCGGGCGTGGTGGTGGGCGCCTATAGTCCCAGCTACTCGGGAGGCTGAGGTAGGAGAATGGCGTGAACCCGGGAGGTGGAGCTTGCGGTGAGCCGAGATCGCCCCACTGCACTCCAGCCTGGGCAGCAGAGTGAGACTCCGTCTCAAAAAGAAAAAAAAAAGAAAGACAGAAAAGTAAGGTCCCAGGACTCTCCAATCAAAGAAAATCTCACTAAAGGAACACAAGTTACTTCAGGGTCTAATTTTACTTCTTAACTTACATTTCAGCTTCTTTCAAGCCCAAACTACAGGAATCTTGCAGTTTCACCCTTACTGTTACATTTCCTCCATTTGTAGTGGCACAAAAAAACTCACCAATTTACACTGAAATATTAGAGCCAGTTTAGGTTAAAGGATAAAGAGTAGACATATAACTATATACGAACATGTATGTGGCATGCCCCTGCTTGCTTTGAGTTGACTGTAACTGGAGATCCTGCTGACTGCCACCTATACAAATGGAAATTTACTGAGGCTGCCAACCTGCATGCAATACAATGAAAAATACCTTTCAGGGGAA
This sequence comes from Colobus angolensis palliatus, assembly GCF_000951035.1. Classification (NCBI taxonomy): domain Eukaryota; kingdom Metazoa; phylum Chordata; class Mammalia; order Primates; family Cercopithecidae; genus Colobus; species Colobus angolensis. The sequence goes on along the minus strand of NW_012116265.1, from coordinate 12,350,702 downwards.
AATGGACAAAGCTCGGTTTTATCTCCTTAGCCTTGAGAACCAAATCAGACTTTAAAAACTACTTTAGAAAGGTTTTTAAAAATCTTTCAAATTTGAAACTTTCAAATTCTCCTAATTTGTCTTTAGTTAATTTCCTATCACACGCTGTCTCCACGGTGCTGCATAAAAATCGTATCACGGCCGGGCGCGGTGGCTCAAGCCTGTAATCCCAGCACTTTGGGAGGCCGAGACGGGCGGATCACGAGGTCAGGAGATCGAGACCATCCTGGCTAACATGGTGAAACCCCGTCTCTACTAAAAATACAAAAAACTAGCCGGGCAAGGTGGCGGGCGCCTGTAGTCCCAGCTACTCCAGAGGCTGAGGCACGAGAATGGCGTAAACACGGGAGGCGGAGCTTGCAGTGAGCTGAGATCCGGCCACTGCACTCCAGCCCGGGCGACAGAGCCAGACTCCCTCTCAAAAAAAAAAAAAAAAGAAAAATCATATCATTATGGCCAGACACGGTGGCTCACACCTGTAATCCCAGCACTTTGGAAAGCCGAGGCGGGTGGATCACCTGAGGTTAGGAGTTCAAGACCAGCCTGCCAACATGGCGAAACACCATCTCTACTAAAAAAAATACAAAAATTAGCTGGGCATGGTGGCGGGTGCCTGTAATCCCAGCTACTTGGGAGGGTGATGCACAAGAATCGCTTGAACCCGGGAGGTGGGCGTTGCAGTGAGATTGCGCCATTGCACTCCAGCCTGGGCAACAAGAGAAAAACTATTGCAAAAATAAAAATAAAAACAAAAAAAGAATCATTTTAAATCTACCAACAGGTACTGAAAAAAGTGCTGAAATCTACCAACAAGTACTGAAAACAGCCTAGGTAAGACAGGAAGAATGAAAACAAGAGAAACTACCATGTATTGAGTACCCATCAAATGTCAGGTATTTTACAAATGTCTTGTTTCATCCGTCTATCTTGAGAGATAGGCAGTAGTCTTATTTTAACTCAACGACATTAAGAAACTTGCCCAAGATGATAAAGTCAGTTCTCCTGCCAGGAAAACTAAACAAGTAGAAAAAGAAAAATTGAGATTTAAGACAGAAGAAAGAATAAACATCAATGCTTGCAATAGTATAAATATAAAACTTTTCATTCCTTATTCTCTTAGGCATTTGTAAAGCATTTAGGTCCTTTTTCTGGAGTGTTCATCACTCATATCCTCTTTTCTTTAAAAATGTCACCCTTTCTGCATATTCCTGAGCTATTCTCTCCAAAGAAGCAAGGTCCCCTTCACTGCTTTATTTTTCCTTAGCGTTATCACTGTCTAATGTACTACATGCCCATGTCTTCCATACTAGAATCCAAGCTCCTTGAGGGGGCAGGGATTTTTATCTATTATGTTCACTTCTATAACCCCATTCCTAGAATAGTCCCTGGTATAAAGCAGACATTCAACAAATATTTGTTGGTTATATGAAGAGAAGCACCACGAATCATTCCATAACAGTCTATACTAAATACGGAATATTAAAATTGGACTGGTATCTATAACCCTCACCCCAAACACAGAAAAACATTAAAATACTAAAAAAGAAGAAAAATTTTTTTTATAAACCAACCAAAAATAAAAAGCAAAGCTAAATTTATAAAAGTTTGCTATACGATGCCATTTCCTATAGTATGGTGGTTTAGATACTTTAAACTACTATGGAAGGCCGGGCGCGGTGGCTCAAGCCTGTAATCCCAATACTTTGGGAGGCCGAGATGGGCGGATCACGAGGTCAGGAGATCGAGACCATCCTGGCTAACATGGCGAAACCCCGTCTCTACTAAAAATACAAAAAACAAAAAACTAGCCGGGCGACGTGGCGGGCGCCTGTAGTCCCAGCTACTCGGGAGGCTGAGGCAGGAGAATGGCGTGAACCCGGGAGGTGGAGCTTGCAGTGAGCTGAGATCCGGCCACTGCACTCCAGCCTGGGCGGCAGAGCGAGACTCCGTCTCAAAAACAACAACAACAACAAAAACTACTATGGAAACAAAATTAAAATATTTGTGAAATGTAATAACATTATTTAAAATACATCACAGGGTGAGCAACAAAGTAAAGAATCATCAGAGGCGGAGTGAAAGCTGCAACCCCAAAAGAGTAAACAGAGGACACAAGCTGATTTTTACTCTCAAGATTTTGAACAAACCAAACTCTTGAGTTTTCCAAACCTCTTATAAAGAAGACAAATGATAAAGAACCTAGGGCCAACCGAAGATGGGGAACAGAAGAGCTGATGCATAAAGTGAGAATTCCTAAAAGGCTTAAAAGGTAAGTTAGAAATAACCTCCACCCCCTAGCTGGAGATAGCAAAGAAAATTGTCTAACTTAGGATTGCGTGAAGAGTAGAGGAAAAAATATCTCCTGAGAATTAATAACCACAAATTGTCTCACACAGGGGTGTGCAGCTAAAACTACTTGTGTGGTCTGAAAAACTTCCAAGTTGAGACTAGTTCAAGTATTTCCAGGTTAGTAGCCTCAGGCATCCAGGAAAAGCAAATACTATAATAATGACTTTTTTTTTTTTTTTTCTTTTTTGAGACAGAATCTTGCTTTGTTGTCCAGGCTGGAGTGCAGTGATGCAATGCCAGCTGACTGCAATCTCCACCTTCTGGGGTCAAGTGATTCTCATGCCTTAGCCTCCCAAGTACCTGGGACTGCAGGCTCCTGCCACCATCCCTGGCAAATTTTTTTTTGTATTTTTAGTAGAGACGGGTTTCACCATGTTGGCCAGGCTGGTCTCTAATTCCTGACCTCAAGTGATCCATCCGCCCCGCCCGCCTCTGCCTCCCAAAGTGTTAGGATTACAGGAGTGAGCTACCACGCCCGGCCAGTAATCCTTTCTGCAAGGAAGATACCTTCAAACCAGCCTCCTCAGACAGAATGTTCCTAAGTTGATGTGCACATAATAAATAAATAAATCACAAAATGCATAAGAAATCAAGTTACCATGAACAAGAACCAGCAAAGTGTGTGGGTGGGTGGGGTGAACAGGCAGAATGAGATCTGCAAAGAATTTTCAGACACTAGAATTGTTGAGCAAAAAGCACAATTATGTTTAATCTGTTTAACAAAATAGGAAAGGAAATTAAAAATATGCAAAAGGAGCATGTAGAATTGAAAAAGAACTAAATAAACTTCCAGAGAAGAAAAAATATACTACTGTAAATACAAAATTGAATGGATAACATAGACAAAAAGATGAAAATGCGAAAGAGAGATTGAGACACATGGAGGGTAGTGTGAGACAGTCTCATAGATACCTAATCTGAGTTCCTAAGGACAGGAGAAAGAAAATGGTAGAGGGGCAATACTTGAAAAAATACTGGTTGAAAATTCCCCAGAATTTATGAAAGATTTTACTTGTCAGATTAGAAATTCCAAGGCACCTCAAGCAAGGTAACTAAAAATAAATCTACAAACAGACACCAAAACCACATACGACCAAAACCAAAGAGAAGATCTTAACAGCCATCAAAGAGAAAATATACATTACCTTCGAAAGAAGACTGTTTAGACTGACTACCACCTCTTTCCATAGCAGGAGAAGCCAATGTGCACTTCAGTGTATAGACAGAAAAATAACTATGAAGTTAGAATTACATACCCAGTGAAATATCTTCACAGAACAAGGGAAAAAATAAAGACAATTTAGACAAACAAAAACTATAAATATCCCTAAAGTAGGAAAGAAAGGTGAAATAAATGGAATGTAAGATGTTAGAATTAAAACTATATCAGTACTTAAAAATAAACATAAATGGACTAAACGTTCCAGATAAAAGAAAAAAGACTGTCAGGTTGAATCAACAAATGAAATTTAACATGGTATGTACAAAAAATATATCTAAAATATAAATGATTATCAATGATGGAAAGTAAAGGGATGGGAAAGCCATGTAAGACAAAATGTTAATGAAAAAAAGCTCATAGAGTTATGGATTATGGATGGACTTTACAACAAAATGACAAAAAGCACAATTCATCAGAAATATAATAATTCTAAAATTGGATATATTTATTAACATAGCCTCAAAATTATTAATGCAAAAATTGACAGAACTGTAAGAAAGAAATGTCCATCATCATAATGGAAGATGTTAAAATACACCTCTCTGTTATTGACATATCAAGCAAGCAAAAATATCAGCAAGCAAACGAAACTTTAAACAACAAAATGAACACGCTGATCTAATCTAATGATCACAGAACATTACACTCAACTGGTGAAGAATGCATATTTTTTATAATAACACCAAGAATTTTTATGACAAGTGATAACATGCTATCACTTGACATGAAGCAAGCTGTATCAAATTTCAAAAAATTGGTATACAGACCACAAATACTGGTCACAATAAAATTAAGTATCTAGTTATCTAACTAGTTGTCTGGTTAACTAGTATCTAGATTTAAAAAAACTGGAAAATTTAAAAATTAAGAAACATACTTCTAAATAATTCACTGGTCAAAGAAGAAATCTTAATAAATATCAGGAAATATTTTGAGTCAAGCAATAATGAAAATACTATATGTGAAAATTTTAAGAATATATGTAAGCAATATAGTCAGCTTATGTTAGAAGACAACTGAAACTTAATACAATAAGCTCCCAACTTATTAAGATACAAAAGTAGAACAAAATAAATCAAAGAATGTTAGAAAAAGGAAAAAATACAAAAGCATAAATTATTAAAAATTTTAAAAACACACAGATAAAATGTTCTTAGAGAAGACAAATAGAATTAAAAAGAGCACAAATAACAGTAGCAATGAAAAGGGCACACAATTACAAATACTATATCTAGAAGCCAATGAAGGGAAATAATAAATGTCTTTATACCAGTACACAAACACAGATAAAACTATAGAAGTCCTAGTAAAATATAATTTTTCAAAACTGATTCAAGAAGAAAGTTAAAAACCTGACTTGTCCAGTAACCTTGTAATTAAGTGAACCAAGACTTAAAACCTTCTCACCAGAAAAAAATTTTTTAATCTGCCACTAACTACTCCAGAGTATACAAGAAGAAAGGCCACTCATCTACTCATTAAATTTATAAGGTTAGCATTTGCAAGGTTAGACACCACAACCTGACAATATATACCCACTTTATATGTATAGTTTCTAAAAGGAGAAATACAGAATAATCTCAATCATGGACACAGATAAAAGAATCCCAAACAAATTATCAGAGAGAATCTAGTGATTTATGAAAAGGAGAATTATATAATGACTAAACTGAGTTATCCAATTTTTACAAGGTTGGCTTAACACAGTGTTTCTCAACCTTTTTCTCATTATCGTCCCCCTAAGGAACCTTTTTGTACATTTTTTTCCCTAATCACTCTCCCTTGAACTCTCCTCCTCTAATACATTATAATCAGAAAACTGACATTAATACAATTCACCAATCTTATTCAGATTTCCCCAGTTTTACATGTACTCGTGTGTGTGTGTGTGTATCTAGTTCTATGCAATGTTATCAATGTGTAGATTCATGTATCCACCAGTCAAGATATAGAACAGTTCCATCACTGCAAGGATCTTTCATGCTGCACTTTTATAAGCATGCCTATTTCCCTCCTACCTTGCCTCCACCTCCATGCTCTGTTCCTAACCTTTGACAACCACTAATTCTATAATTTTGTCATTTCAAGAATGCAATATAAATGGAATCATGCATTATGCAACTTTTTAGGACTGGCTTTTATTACTCAGCATAATGCCTTTGAGCTTCATCTGAGTTGTTGCATGTACCAGGAGTTCATTCCTTTTTATTGCTGAGTAGTATTCCATGGTATGCATATACCACAGTTAGTTTCCTTCTTTCCCCATCAAAGGACATCTAGGCTGCTTCTGGTTCTTAGCTACTATAAATAAAGCTGCTATAAACATTTGTGTACAGGTTTTTGTATGAACGTAAGTTTCCATTTCTCTGAGATAAAGTTCAAGAATGCAATTGCTGGGTCATACGGTAATTGCATGTTTTCTTTTATAAGAAACTGCCAAACTGTTTTCCAAAGTGGTTGTACCATTTTATATTCCCACCAGCAATGCAAGAATGATCCAGTCTCTCGGCATCCTCACTAGCATTTAGTCTTTTTTTTTTTTTTTTTTTATACTTTAAGTTCTAGAGTACATGTGCATAGCGTGTAGGTTTGTTACATATGTATACTTGTGCCATGTTGGTGTGCTGCACCCATCAACTCGTCAGCACCCATCAATTCATCATTTATATCAGGTATAACTCCCAATGCAATCCCTCCCCTCTCCCCCCTCCCCATGATAGGCCCCAGTGTGTGATGTTCCCCTTCCCAAGTCCAAGTGATCTCATTGTTCAGTTCCCACCTATGAGTGAGAACATGCAGTATTTGGTTTTCTGTTCTTGTGATAGTTTGCTAAGAATGATGGTTTCCAGCTGCATCCATGTCCCTACAAAGGACGCAAACTCATCCTTTTTTATGGCTGCATAGTATTCCATGGTGTATATGTGCCACATTTTCTTAATCCAGTCTGTCACAAATGGACATTTGGGTTGATTCCAAGTCTTTGCTATTGTGAATAGTGCCGCAATAAACATACGTGTGCATGTGTCTTTATAGCAGCATGATTTATAATCCTTTGGGTATATACATTCTTCAGGATATCATCCCGGAGAACTTCCCCAACCTAGTAGGGCAGGCCAACATTCAAATTCAGGAAATACGGAGAACGCCACAAAGATACTCCTCGAGAAGAGCAACTCCAAGACACATAATTGCCAGATTCACCAAAGTTGAAATGAAGGAAAAAATCTTAAGGGCATTTAGTCTTACCATTACTTTTTATTTCAGTTATTCTAATAGATGTGCAGTGAAAGGATCATTTTAATTTGTATTTCCCTAATGGATAATAATATTGAATATCTTTTCATGTGATTACTTACTATCTTGACATATTCTCTTTGGTGAAACATATGTTTATTTCTTTAGCTCACTTTTTTCTTTTTTTTGGAAGATGAAGTTCCGTTCTTATCGCCCAGGCTGGAGCACAATGGCATGATCTCGGCTCACCACAACCTCCACCTCCTGGTTTCAAGCAATTCTCCTGCCTCAGCCTCCCAAGTAGCTGGGATTACAGGCACATGCCACCACGCCCAGCTAATTCTCTATTTTTAGGAGAGACGGGATTTCACCATGTTGGTCAGGCTGGTCTTGAACTCCCGACCTCAGGTGACTGCCTACCTTGGCCTCCCAAAGTGCTGGGATTACAGGCCTGAGCCACCACGCCCGGCCTAGCCCATTTTTTTAATGGGAACTTTTTACTGTTGGGTTTTGAGATTTTTCTATATATTCTAGATACTAGTCCTTTTGTTTTTATTCCAAGACAGTTTCACTCCATTGTCCAGATTGGAGTGGAGTGATGCCATCTCAGTTCACTGTAACCTCCACTTCCCAGGTTTCAAGCGATCTACCCACCTCAGCCTCCAGAGTAGCTGGAACTACAGGTGTGCACCACTATGCCTAGTTAATTTTTCATATTTTCATAGAAATAGGGTTCCACTATGTTGCCCAGGCTGGTCTCAAACTCCTGGGCTCAAGTGATCCACCTGCCTTGGCCTCCCAAAGTGCTGGGATTACAGGCATGAGCCACTGTGCCTGGCCTGATACTAGTCCTTTGTTGGCTGCAGTTTGCAAATATTTTTTCCCAGTCTGTAGCCTGTCTTTTCATCCTTTTCACCAAGTTTTTGCAAAGTAAGTTTTTGAAATTTTAATGCTACATATATATTTTATGTTTACTTTTGTACTGTATATATATAATAGGTATTCTATATACAACAAAAATTACAATTTATTTGCCCTACTCAAGAACTATTTTTAGCCCCCTTGGGGATAATATCACCCTGTCGAGAATACATGGGTTAATAATAGAAAATCAATTAATGTAATTCACTGCAATAACGTATTAAAAGAGAAAAATCTTACCATCACAATAGATATAGAAAAAGCACTAAATAAATTTTAGTCTTTATTCATGGTAGTAATTTTTAGCAAATTACAAACAGAAGGACTCCCTAAACCTAACAGAAATACCCCCCAAACCTCACAGAGAACATCACATAAAGCTAATTAACCCTTGGAGATTCCGATCAAGATGGTGATGTTCATTACCCTCACTTCTGTTCAACATCATATTTATGATCAGATCCTGCACAGTAAAGCAGGAAGTGAAAAGAAATGAAAGAAACAAAACTGTCATTATTTGCAGATGATATTTTTATATACGTAAAATAACCAAAAGACTTTACCAATAAGTTAGCAAATTAATAATGTTAGCAAGGTATGCCTGTTAATTAAAAAATCAACATATAAAAATGAATTGTGTTTCTGTAAGCCAGCAGGAAATATTTAGAAAATGAAATTTAAAACAAGACAGCATTTATAACAGCAACAAAAAGTATGAAGCATATATAGTATCAAACCTAAGAAAAAATGTGCTAAGGCCTTAGAGGAGGCATTTCTAAAGTTTATTAACAGACCATAAAGAAGATTAAATAAATGGAGAGATACATATGTGGAGATATATATACATATGGAGATAGAGATAAATAGATAAATTTTTAGAGATTGAAAGATTTAACATTGTAAAGATGTTAATTCTTCCCAAACTGGTTTATACATTTACTTCAATGTCAATTAAAATTATAGCATGGCAAAACAATTCTAAGCAAAAAGAACACAGCTAGAGACATCACACTACCCTTTTCAAACTACATCACAAGGCTACAATAATCAAAACTGCATGATATGGTATAAAAACAGATACATAGACGAATGAAACAGGTTAGAGAATCCAGAATAAAGCTGCACACCTACAACCATCTGATCTTCTACAAAGCCAACCATAAAAAGCAACAGGGAAAGGACTTTCTATTCAATAAATGGTGCTGAGAAAACTGGCTAGCCATTTGCAGAAGATTGAAAGTTGCACTCCTACCTCTCACCATATATAAAAAATAACTCAAGATGGATTAAAGGCTTAAATGCAAAACATAAAACTATAAAAAGCCTAGAAGAAAACATAGGGAATACCATTCTGGACATTGGCCCTGGCAAAAACTTCATGACAAAGATTCCAAAAGCAATGCAGGAAAAACAAAAATTGACAAGTGGGACCTAATTAAACTAAAGAGCTTCTGCACAACAAAATAAACTATCTATGGAGTAAACAGACAATCTACAAAATGAGAAAAATATTTGCAAACTATGCATCTGACAAAGGTCTAATATCAAGAATCTATAAGAAACTTAAATGAACAAGCAAAAAACAACCCCATTAAAATGGGCAAAGGCCATAAACAGACACTTCTCAAAAGAAGATAAACATACAGCAAGCAAGCATATGAAAAAATGCTCAATATCACTAATCATTAGAGGAATGCAAATCAAAACCACAATGAGATACCATCTCATCCCAGTGAGAATGGCTATTATCAAAAAGTCAAAAAATAACAGATGCTGCTGAGGTTGCAGAGAAAAGAGAATGCTTACACACTGCTGGTGGGAATGTAAATTAATTCAGCCACTGTGGAAAGCAGTCTGAAGATTTCTCAAAGAACTTAAAACAGAATTACCATTTGACCTAGCAATTCCATTACTGTGTATATACCCAAAGGAAAAACGACATATGTACACCTATGTTCCTTGCAGCACTATTCACAATAACAAAGATGCAGAATCAACCCAGATGCTCATCAATGGTGGACTGGATAAAGAAAATGTGCAACATATACATGATGGAATACTACACAGCCATAAAAAAAAAATGAGCTCATGTCCTTCGCAGCAACATGGATGGAGCTGGAGGTTATCATCCTAAACAAATTAAACCAGGAAAGAAAACCAAATACCACATGTTCTCACTTATAAAGGGGAGCTAAACACTGAGTACACATGGAAATAAAGAAGAAAACAACAGACCCTGGGGCCCACTTGAGGGTGGAGGGTGGAAGGAGAGTGAGGATTGAAAAACTACCTATTGGGCATTATGTTGATTACCTGGGTGACAAAATTATTTTCAGACCAAACCCCACAACAGGCAATTTACTCAGGTAACAAACCTGCACATGTACCCCCTAAATCTAAAATAAATGTTGGAAAGAAAAAATATTATAGCAGGGCTTTCACCTATATTAACAAGCAGAATCATACTATTTAGATATGAATGAAGCTGAGTTTTGAGTAATATATTTGTAAGTATTTATGTTAAAATAAACACAACAATAAAACAGTATTGGAAAAACTGGATATCTACATGAAAAAGTGAAGCCAGACCTGTACTTCAAACTGTACAGAAAAATCAATTCTAGCTATATTGAATGTCAACGTGTGAAGGCTATATAAGAAACATTTTAGAAAACAATATAGCCAAACGCGTTCATGACTCTGGAGTAGAGAAATATTTTCTTTACCAAGACACAGAAAGCACTAATAATGAAAAAAAATTGAAAAAAATTATATCATTAAAATAAATAACTTATTTTTGCCAAAAGACATAAGGAGAATGAAAAGACCATTCACAGGATAGGAGATAGTATCTGCTACACATTGAATGCACCAGGAACTCCTAGAAATCAACAAGAAAAAGGCAGAGACACCAACAGGAATATAGCTGAACAGGGATTTCATGAAAGAAAAATCCAAACGGCACCAAAAAAGGATGCTCAACCTTATCAGTAATCTAGGAAATGCAAATTAAAACCACATGAGATACTAAGATCCTATTACCCTTCCCCCTTTCTTTCTCCACCTCCCTGATGACAAAAATAGAAAAATATAACAATCCTAAGTGCAGCTGAGGAAGGGGAGCCACAGTGTCTTTCACGTACAGCTGGTAGGATAACTAGAAACCACTTTAGTAAATGGCTCCGTGTTATCTGACTAAGATGAATATGAACACATCCTACAGCACAGCAATTCCCATCCTACTTTTTTATGCAAGAGAACCACCTGCACATGTTCGCCAGGATACAGGTTAAAAATGTTCATAGAAAGACAAAAATAATGCTCATGGAAGTGCATTATCATCTTAGAAACAACCCAAATAAGCCAGGCATGGTGGCTCATGCCTATAATCCCAGCACTACGAGGTCTGGAGTTTGCGGCCAGCCTGGCCAACACAGTGAAAACCCATCTCTACTAAAAACACAACAAATTAGCTGGGTGTGGTGGCAGGCAGCTGTAATCCCAGTTACTGAGGAGGCTGAGGCAGCAGAATCGCTTGAATCTGGGAGGCGGACGTTGCAGTGAGCCAAGATTGCGCCATTGCAACTCCAGCCAGGACGACAGAGCAAGACTCCATCTCCAAAAAAAAAAAAAAAAAGAAAGAAAGAAAAGAATCCAAATGTCCATCAAAAACAGAAGGGATAAATGGATTGTAGTACATTACTAAAACGGAATACAGAGTAATAAAAACTAAAAGAACCAGAGCTACAAGTTCTTTTAGTTTTTGACATGGACAATTCCCACAAATAATGTATCAAAGGAGTAAGCCACGGAGTAATACAGTATTGTTCCACATATATAAAGTTCAAAACCAGGCTAAATTATAACATTCTTGATGCATGTGTAGGTAGTAAAACTGTCAAGAAAAGTAATGTAGTTATTATCATGAAACTCAGAAGGTGGTGATACAGAGGGGAGGGAAGGGGATGTGAAGAGGGAGGAGGCTGTGATCAGTAGGGAAACACGCAGGGCCTCTGGCGATGACAATATTCCATTTATTAAACTGGGTGATGGGTTGTACTGCTGTTCTTCATAATTTAATACACATTTTTAAATGTTGTTTTGTATTTATTCAATAGGTAATAAAACTTATTAAAACCACATATCAAAAAAAGACAGATTACTCAGTAAGAAAGCTATTTCACTTAATGGTATTTGCACATCGGCTCCTCACATTTGTGAGATAAAACGCCAACGTTTCTCTTGAAACACAAACTAGGAGCAGTGCATCTGGGAGAGGCAAAGCTCCTGCCTCTCACAAACTGTTCTCATTCGCTCTAATACGCTTTGTTTATTTTTTGGCTTAGAAATCTCCGATGAGTTATTTTATTCAGGTTCTTAATTGAATGTCCTCAGGCCACAAGCTTAGCTGAAAGAGAGAAAGTACTGGGCCTGGAGCTGACTATGCTCCCAAGGGCCAGACCTTTGATGTCTGGGCCAGGTAAAAACAGGATGCTGCCATCATGATACTTCAAGCCACATTCATCCAGCTTGAAGGAATCAAGTGAAGGAAAGGAAAGATCAATATCTGCCTCTCCTCCTTTCCTATGAGGTTAAGACCAGGGACCCTATATCCAGACTGCCTGGTCTGCATACCAGATCCAGCCCTGTAGCCTGGAACAAGCTACTCAAATTCATCTGTTCCTCCTTTTTCTCACCTGTAAAATGGAGCTGAAGAGAATATAAACCTCATAAGCGGATTGGGTTAATACTGACGAAGCACTCGCAAAAGTGTTTGGCACAATGAGAGTACTCACCATGGGTCAGGCGGTGATGGTTATTATTCGCAAATATATCCTTTTGTCCAAATCAACTTGACATCTCCATTTGGGTCTCTAACTTTACATGTTGAAAACTAAGCTCCTATTATTCCCTCCAAACCAGCCCCTGCATCCTCTCAGCTGCTCGGAACAAAACCATCAAGTCGTCCTTGATTCTTCTCGTAGCTGCTCCATCACAAGTTTTGTTAGTCCTGCCTTCAAACTACATCTGGAATCCAATCACTTCCCGCCTTCCCCAGGCTACCACCCTGCTGCAAGCCACAGTCCTCTCTTGCCTGGATGGATACAGTGGCCTCCTACCCTGTCTCCTTGCCTCTACCTCTGTCCCCTCCTCCCAGTCTATTCTCAGCTACACCACTCTCAACCGCTATACCAGAGCTGCCACACAGTTTTAACGGAATTACTGTTGAAACTCAAGCTGGATCAGGCCACACCTCTGTTCAAAACCCTCGGTTAGCTTTCCATCTCACCCATAATAAAAATCAGAGTCCTCACCATGTCTGCCAAGGACCTGTGTGTCTGAGTCTCTGTAACCTTTCCTCCTCTTCTCCCCACATTCACTCCACTCAGGTCACACACCAAGAACACAGCTGCCCCTCAAGGGCTATTCACTTGCTGTTCCTTCCACATGGAAGGCTCCTCCCCACTTTCTGCAAGGCTTGCTGCTCCATGTCCTCCAGGTCTTCACTCACATTTACCCCTCAGTCACTCCCCAGCCTTAGGGAAAATTTCACATCCTCCTCATCATAGTCCCTTCTTTTGCCTCATTTTTCTCTCCTTCCCACTTTATTACCTAACACACTTATTGTATTATTTTTATTTATTGATTTATTTATTTGGAGACAGAGTCTCGCTCTGTTGCCCAGGCTGGAGTGCAGTGGCACAATCTCTGCTCACCGCAACCTCTGCTTCCCTGGTTCAAGCAATTCTCCTGCCTCAGCCTCTCGAGTAGCTGGGATTACAGGCGCCTGGCTAATTTTTGTATTTTTAGTAGAGAGGGGGTTTCACTATGTTGGCCAGGCTGGTCTCGAACTCCCGACCTCAAGTGATCCGTTCACCTCAGCCTCCCAAAGTGCTGTGATTACAGGCGTGAGCCATCACGCCCAGCCCCTAACACACTTACTTTATATTTACTTCTTTAGTGCGTTTCTGGTGTGAACCCCCTGTCGCCCCGCAGAATGTGGGCTCCATGGGGCAGGAGTATGTGGCTGTATCCACAGTGCTGAACATGACTTGAACGTGAGCCTAGAGTGGGAGGTCAAAATAACATGGATTATGTGAATAATAAATCTACACGTTGTTGGCTAATACAATATTTTTCTTTCTTCTTGTCCTTCGGGATCCTGGGTAGATTAAAATTTTAAATATATATATTTTGATGTCTAATCACTAGGGTTACAGGATTTTTTTGATGCTGTAAATGTGCCCATCCATGCAAAGAAAATGGATCTAACTCCATTCTTTATCTGTGGCTCCTCTGCTTTTTCGTAATTGGCAATTAAGAAGCAGCCGCTGCTCCCAGGACTAGCTCAGAGGAGCTCTTGTTCACTCCCCAAAAGTTCCATTAGTAACAGACTGCCCAACTGTTAGGCAACTTCAACGTGGGGAGAGCAGGGACTGTGTCCAGCTCTCCCATAATTGTATTCCCAGCACCTACATTTTTTTTCTGCATGAATGAACTAGTTAATTGATGCATGCTTGGGTAGTTTATTGTGTTTTGTATCCCACACCAAGGGTGAGCTAGGCCACATGGCCTCTCTGGGTAAGCCTGCACATTCTCTGGAAGAGGAGAATATTGGAGTTTTTTTTTTTTTTTTTTTTTTTTTGAGGCGGAGTCTCGCTCTGCCGCCCAGGCTGGAGTGCAGTGGCCGGATCTCAGCTCACTGCAAGCTCCGCCTCCCGGGTTCACGCCATTCTCCTGCCTCAGCCTCCCAAGTAGCTGGGACTACAGGCGGGGGCCACCATGCCTGGCTAATTTTGTATTTTTTTTTTTTTTTTTTTTTTTTTTTTTTTTTGAGGCGGAGTCTCGCTCTGCCGCCCAGGCTGGAGTGCAGTGGCCGGATCTCAGCTCACTGCAAGCTCCGCCTCCCGGGTTCACGCCATTCTCCTGCCTCAGCCTCCCAAGTAGCTGGGACTACAGGCGCCTGCCACGTCACCTGGCTAGTTTTTTGTATTTTTTTAGTAGAGACGGGGTTTCACTGTGTTAGCCAGGATGGTCTCGATCTCCTGACCTCGTGATCCACCCGTCTCGGCCTCCCAAAGTGCTGGGATTACAGGCTTGAGCCACCGCGCCCGGCTGGAGTTTTAATAAAATATTTTGTTTCCTTTTAGATACTGGAAAGAGTTATCTCTGAGAGCACTTCACCATCCTCCGCGGCATGATGACACTTTTAAATACAACAAAACTATTGCTTTTAAGTGTGCCTTTTAAAACAGCCCTCAGGAAAAAAATATAGGTGTATTTGTGTATGTGTATGTCCATGGTGTGTATACACCCATGTATGCACGTACGTATGTGTGTGGAACAATGGGAAATCATAACCCGATGAAAATAGCTGAAAAGAAGGGGACAGGATGGGCAAGAGGCCAGTTTGCTTGCCTATCTTGTTTAAAAAACAACAAGCTGATTTCATCAAGGGCGCCATCCTTCAAGTTCCACCTAACAGCTCATTAGCCCCACAAATGGGAGTCAGTCAGTCAGTCATTCTGCAGGAGAGTTCATGTCCATCTTTTCTCTCTCCTTTCACTAGTCCAGCAAATCCTAGGCGGGCACCTACTAAGTTCCTCAAATCATATTCTGGAATAAAGAATAAATTAGATAGACAAAGTCCTTCCCTTTGAGAAGGGAGATAATAAATAAGTAAACTAATGCATATTTGACCCAATTGCAGAGGCAAATTGGCATGGGCTGTGAAGACATTTGAAGCAGAAAAAAGCTAGAGAGTGGAGGTGGAGGGTTCTGGCCCGCCCTGCAGAGGCGATGCTTGAGCAGAGTTTGGAGTGAAAATGTGGAGGAAAAGCTCTCAGGGCAGAGGGAACAGCCTGGACAGCAGTGAACTGGCCTGGAACAGCCAGAGAGGCAGTGCAGCGACAGCAGACGGAGCCCAGGGGAGAGGATCAGAGACGGTATCAGCCCTGAGAAAGAAAGGCTCTGCTGAAATTTATTCCTGGGTACAGCATCCTCTGAGATGGACTGCACAAAGGTCATTAACTACATTTAGAAGCACAGAAGAACAACTGAAGGTATTAAAAAAAATAAAGCCTCTTCTGTTGCAGGGGGAATTACATATGCATGCAAAATGCAGTGGGCCTTGTCCATATATTCACCAAAAGGGTTGGGATATCTTATTCCACCCCCACCCACACCACTCACCACCCCCATTAGCCAGAATGAACAACATAATAGAAATTAACGGCTGGGCTAGTCTTCTTCAGGATGAAGCCTCTCAGCTGTCACCCCTGCCTCCCTCTTAAATGGCTGACGTCATCTCTGATCCTCCCCCAAACAAGTGGCTCTTTCTCTGGTCCCAGATAATTAGTTTCCCCAGACACAATGGGAAGGCCTTAGCCCAAGCTTTTAGGGAAGACGGTTGAAGCATAAGGGAATACTAGTGTTTTGCTTGGGCTATGGGACAAATGTTCTGGAAATGAAAGGGTTTTTTTGTTGTTGTTTGTAATTATGCACATCCTGCAGTATCTGCATAATGGGTCCAATTCAGCCCTGGCCTTGCAGATAAATTACCATGTCCCTGGAGGAAGGTCAGCATATGAGTGAACAGGAAGCTTCATGCTGACAATAGTGCCTTAATTTTTTCTTTTTTTTTTTAATTTTAAGGATGAACTTTGCTCTTTTAGTCCATTTGTCTGCAGGCATTTGTAGACATGTTCTAAACACACCCACACTTGTAAAATGTACATACTTAAAATCAGCCTTGGCTTTGAGAGAACAGTATAAAGATTTTACATGGTAGATGAGCTGACTGCTATATTCTTCCTGGTACCTGTTGGAATTTTAAAGCCAGAGGAAGCCTTATATGTCAGTCAAACTTTTTGTAGCTAGAGAAAGTCAGGAACACTATTATTGGCTAAAGGACCCAACGTGAATAAGACATGAGACGGGTTTAGGTTCATTTTCAAAAAAAATTTCTTTAGAGAACTATACAAAATTTCATCTTGATTTAAATACATTCACCGGAAGGTGTGTGTGTGTGTGTGTGTGTGTGTGTGTGTGTGTGTGTGTGTGTGTGTGTGTTTAACACTCTGGTTCTGCTCATGGTTTTGTAGAAGATCTTATGCATCTGGTTCAGAGTTCAATAAATGAGTTTTCAGTTAAATTTCTTAACATTTTTCACCATACAACCTTAAATCATATGGCAACCTCAAACTGGAGATGTGAACAGTGTTCTTGTGGCTAACTTACGTATTTGACCTTAAAGGTTCCAATAAAAATCTTCTGAAGAGATCATTTATTAACATGGCCCGACCCAAAAGGGTCTTATAAAGTCAAAGAGGTATGAACCCCTCATTTGGCCTCCACCAAGTTTCAAGGGTTTTAATGTTGAACACAGTTTTCATAAAAGAGTCAAAAGGAAATGATTCTATATGTTTCCTCATTCGTAGTAAACTCAGGTCTGAAGAACTGATGCTCTCTTTCCATATATATGGTTATACAAAGGATTTTGTCAGGCAGGGTGCGGTGGCTGACGCCTGTAATCCCAGCACTTTGGGAGGCTGAGGTGGGTGGATCACCCACCTGAGGTCAGGAGTTCAAGACCAGCCTGGCCAACATAGTAAAACCCTGTCTGTACTAAAAATACAAAAATTAGCCAGGCGTGGTGGCGGGTGCCTGTAGTCTCAGCAACTCGGGAGGCTGAGGCAGGAGAATCACTTGAACCCAGAAGCGGAGGTTGCAGTGAGCCGAGATCACACCACTGCACTCCAGCCTGGGTGACAAGAGGGAGACTCTGTCTCAAAAAAAAGCTTTTGTCACTATCATTTTATTTTAATCATATTTTTCTTTCTTTCTTTTTTTTTTTTTTTTTTTGAGATGGAGTCTCACTCTGTCACTCAAGCTGGAGTGCAGTGGCGTGATCTCGGCTCACTGAAACCTCCGCCTCCGAGTTCAAGAGTTTCTCTTGCCTCAGTCTCCCAAGTAGCTGGGACTACAGGCACCCGCCAGCACACCCTGATAATTTTTGTATTTTTAGTAGAGACGGGGTTTCACCATGTTGGCCAGGCTGGTCTCGAACTCCTGACCTTGTAATCAGCCTGCCTCGGCCTCCCAAAGTGCTGGGATTACAGGCGTGAGCCACTGCGCCCGGCCAATTTTAATCATACGTTTCTAAAGGAGACTGTATATCTCCTTTTTACTCTGGCCAACCATGATGGCACTTATTCACTTCAAATCCTGCCCTAATTAAAGTCCAAGACAAAGTGGTTGCCTTGATGATTTAAGCACTTCTGGAGTTGTTTTTCCTACCAGCTGTTGCTCCTGGTTATCCAATCAACTTTGGTATGCTTCAATGCACAATAAAGTAAGTAGCCGGGTCACTAGGGTGAGGACTAACAACTCCTTGGCTTCTCTAAGGTTCCCAGTGCAGCTTCTAGCCATTTAAATACCATAAAAAATAAGAAATGTACCATTAGTGACAATTTCTTTGTACCTAACTCCACTATGCCTACAGCCTTGTGGCATTTTAATTAGGGAAATAGTACATTCCAATTCCAGGCGGAAGTCCAATGCTCGCTTGGCTTTATTCTTAGGTGGCACAGTTTAAAAGATGTATTCTTTTGGTTTTTACTCTTCATCTGCCAGAAAAACTTCAAAGAGAGGAAGAGAGGGAATTGGGGGATGGGAAAGGAATATCCCGAATAACCTCGCTGCTCCCTCTGTGTGTGTGTGTGCTATTCTCTTTCCCAACTTCTCTCTGCAAGCCAGGATGTTCAGGTACGAAACAGCTGGCTAAGGAAGGTTTCACTTTTTCTTCCGGAAATTAAAACTAGGAACAGCATTGATCAGTTCCACTTCTCCTCCTCCTTCTCCTCCCACCACCTTTTTCTCTTATGACCTTCTCACAAAACAACATCCACAGAGGGTTTGCAT
Organism: Colobus angolensis palliatus; assembly: GCF_000951035.1. Taxonomy (NCBI): domain Eukaryota; kingdom Metazoa; phylum Chordata; class Mammalia; order Primates; family Cercopithecidae; genus Colobus; species Colobus angolensis. The sequence continues at coordinate 12,332,014 of NW_012116265.1, read as the reverse complement.
GAGACAGGTAGCAAGATAAACATTGTTACATCTCTCCCGACAAGAAGACATCTGATCAGAAAGTATGGACTCTTAATAGAAGTAAATGGAGTATGAAGAGTAAAACGGGAAGAAACTAAACATTACAACTATATATTATATATAGGGAAGAGTCAGTTTGTTCCGGTGATACTGATGTGATTGGGAAAAGGGTTAAAGCCAAAAATTAGTTTCCACTGATCCTTTTTTTCCGGCTGAACTTTTTTTCTTGCATGCAGAGAGACACACCTACATACTCCAAACTTCACCAAAGATTCAAATTTTTGCATTTAAATACAGCACACCAAACATCTCTCTTGCCCTAATTCCATTTCATTCTTGTGTTATCCATGCTAAAAAGAGTTTGCTCAGTCTACATGAGTGAAGCTATAGCCCAAAATAGATCTAACATCTGACTGATGGAAATTAATAAACTAAGAAGAGCATTTTAGAGTAGATAAATGAGAAATTGATGGGCAAATCATTTCTCTGTGGTCAGATTAGACAAAAAGTACGAGAGGGCCATTTTGTCTAAGTTGGTCACCTAGCTGTGGGCACAATGGGCACTACTTGGCCCACAGCGATGTGGCCAATTTAGACAAAAGTTTATCCTAGGTCAGTAGTGCCCACTTTCTCCAAGTGAGGAAAACTGGATAAAACTGAGTAAGAGCTTTGGAGAAGCCCCAGAAGTAAATGATAACTGACAAGGGAAGTTGCTTTAAATTCTGATTTTCATCCTTCACAGGAAGAGACAATAGAGGCACCTGTCATAAAATGAACTGCTCAGACAAGTAATTCTCCCAGCATCCACTTCTTCCTTTGCTTCCTCAGAGCCAGTTCCAAATTCTCAGCTGTATGAAATGAAAAATGTAGGCCAGGCACAGTGGCTCACACCTGTAATCTCAGCACTTTGGGAGGCCAAGGAGGGCAGATCATTTGAGGTCAGGAGTTCGTGATCAGCCTGGCCAACATAGTGAAACCTATCTCTACTAAAAATACAAAAATTAGCCAGATGTGGTGGCACGTGCCTGCAATCCCAGCTATTTGGGGGCTGAAGCAGGAGAATCACTTGAACCCAGGGAGGCTGCAGTGAGTCGAGATTACGCCACTGGACTCCAGCCGGAATGACAGAGCGAGACTCCATTTCAAAAAAAAGAAAAAACTTAAAAACAAAAAGACAAGTAGTGGTTGAAAGACAACCACAAGAGATGGTAATCACAGGAGCACAGGTTGGCTCTGGTTTCCTACTAGAGGATCCAGAAAGAAGCCCAATGGATTTCTGCTCAATTCTGAGCACTGTGCTATGTCTTTGAATATCCACACCTAGCAGAACTATACAGAGGAAGTGCTTAGTAAATATCTGGTGACTCCATGAGGAAATTATAAGGAGCTGTAAGGCTTAGGAACAAAGCACAGTGACAAGCACACATCTCCTTAAAAAGTACCCTGCATCATGAGCCGAGATGGCGCCACTGCACTCCAGAGCCTGGGCAACAGAGCAAGACTCCATCTCAAAAAAAAAAAAAAAAAGTCCTCCACCATTACAGATGCTCCCCTAATTCAGACTGACTCATTCTCAGCCTTATGCAAAGGGTTCCATTTTAAGATTTTAGACACTTAGTACATTAGTTTTCTACAGCTGCTGTAACAAATTACCACAAACTTGGTATCTTAAAACAACAGTAATTTATTCTCTCATAGTTCTGGAGGCCAGAGTCTGGGATGAGAATCACTGTGCTAAAATCAAGATGTCAGCAGAACTGCACTCCCCACAGAGGCTTTAGGGAAGCATCTGTTTCTTGTCTCTTGCAGCTTCTGGTGGCTGCCAGCATTCCTTGGCTGTGGCTTCGTCACTAACATCTTTAAGATCAGCATTTTCAAATTTCTTTCTGTTTCATCTCCACAATGCCTTCTCTTCTGTGTAAGCAAAATGGCCCTCTGCCACTCTCATAAGGATGCATGTGATTGCAGTTAAGGCCCACACATAATCCAGGATTATCTCCCCATCTCAAAATCCTTAATCTCATCTACAAAGACCCTTTTCCCAAACACGATCATATTTACAGGTTCCAGGGAGGACAACCTGATGTCTTGGGGAGCCATTACTCAGCTTAGTATTGCCAAAACAACAGAGCAGGCAGCAGTGATTGCAGCAAGTCTCACACGTCTCTACTTGCTGCAAACATCTGTGTTATTTCTGCATAATGCCTGTAGTTACATAGGTGGTATTATTGCAATATACAGCACATGTACTCAAACATTTTAGATTCAAATTAAAATCTGAGCTGCACAACAGCCTCCAGAACGGAATGACTGTGTAACTTGGGGAATGTCTACATTATCCATTATGTGGGGGCAGGAGGCAGGGGCTAAAGCCTAGTCTCTCCTGTGTAATTGGCCTTAGCTCTGCCAATTACTCTATCCTTATTGTTAAACACAATCTATAGGAGGAAACCCAAGAGGGAATTAGCTTATGTGAGAGAGGTTACTTTGGGTAATAGGAATGTACCCTGCAGCTTTTCATTCAGTTTAGGTTCACTGATGGGTCAAGTTGGGTATTGGCAGAAAATCTGGAACTGGACCCTTGGGTTTATTACCATTTTCTTTACCACTCTAATGCTGTGCACCATCCTCTATGCTCCTTGGGTTTCTAGGTTAGAAACACTTCTTGAGGTGGGGCTGGCCCTACTCACAGTTTATTTCTGCTTCTTGCCTACAGACTGGGCATCAAGTCTGCTGGGAACCCATCCTACAGGACCCTCCCAAGGTAGAGAACTCCATCTCCACAGGGTTGAGTTAAATTTTCACACATATGAACAGATGGAATTAGTTATACTTGAGCAGTTTTCAAAATTATGCTTTCATGCATTTGAACACTGTTACTTCTTGATTTATTCTCTGGCAATATTAATAAATTTTAAATTCTTAGGACAATGCAGGGCTGAGACTGGGTTAAGGCAAGTGACACACTTGCCTCGGATGTAAAATTTAAGGGGGTGCCAAAAAACTCAGTAATGAAAACAACATTTTAACACAGTATATTACAAATATCAAATCAAAATCAAAGCAGCAAACCATGGCTCACAGGTTGACTATTTCTGTAAACGAAATTTTATTAGAAGCAGTGAGACAGCCAGCGGGGAGGAGGTCCCCGGAAAAACTCCAACTGGCCTGTGCACTGGGGTGGAGCCGCAGAGGTTTGTGCCACTTGCAGCAGGGAAGAGCCTGGCCCCTCCTCTTCCTGTGTGGAACCTGGGATTGGAGCTGCGGGCTGGAGGCACTCTAGATGAATTCTGGCCTTGCTCAGAGCCCCTGTTTCTCCGTTTTTTTCCTTTTCACCCAATAAAGCCCCGCCTTACTTACCCTTCAAACCATCTGCGAGCTTGAATTTTCATGGCTGTGGGATGGACAAGGACCCCATCTTTAACTGAACTTTAGGAAAATTCCTGCAACACCAGGTCCAGGATAAGGGTGGGCCAAGTGTGGCATAGTCATGCAAGTGTTAGTTGGATCTTGTCTTTAAAATACCGATATTTTGTTCATTAAGAAATTTTTGCATTATGTGATTTTAATAATTTTAAAATAACTTTAATTTTTAAACTGAATTCTTAAAAATTAAAAAAATACTTTTTTTTCAAGACAGTTATTACGATTTGATATGGAGCAAAAGTGTTTCACGTATTTTTTCCCAATCTGTCACAGAGAATGTTAAAAAGACATACTCAAGAATCACAATTTTAAGAAATTCATAATTTTTACCGCCTCATCAAGGATATTGTTGGGTGAAACACATTTTGCTTTACTGTGAGTAGACAATGGCCAACAGTTTTATCTGCTGTTACTTTTTTACCATCAATGCAAATGTCAAAGCAGTGAAAAGGCAAATAACATCTTAGAATTCGAATGAAAATGATTTTAACCCAAAAGACCCCTTGAAAGGGTCTTAGGAGACCCCAAGGACTATGGGTCAGATTGTGAACTGCTGCCTTAAAGGGTAAAGCTTTCACAATATATCAAAAGCATTGTCAGTCACAAGATAAGCTCCTCAGTCAGATGGGGGCAACATAATTATAACTAATCTCAAAATGAATTTTGGAAAAATCAGTGAAGAGTTGAGCAAATTGACTATCATATAAATAGTTTTGAGCAATCAGGAAATCTTTGAGGCTAAAGATAAGATGTGAAAGAATCTCAATGCCATGAATATAATCCATGACCTGAAGGCATGGCCATTTTAAGGCAGCAAAGTGGAGAAAGAGCACCCCATCCATCACTTACCTTCCATTCCTTGCCCCCACTGCCTCCTGGGTAATGAGGGAGCAGAGAGTACTAGAGCAGCAGCAGCAGCAGGAAGAGTGAGGCAAACGAAAGGAGAGCACAGGGCATCCGAAGCCCGCTCCAAGACCTTGGGGCCGGATGGCCTGGTGCGGAAGCTCTCCTGCCATTTCCTAGCACACAACCTTGGTTGAATTCCCAAAGCACTGTCTGGCTGAGTCTCCTCCACCATATGTAACATGGATTAATATAAATACCTTCCTCATACAATTGTTGTAAGGAGTACATGAGATGATGTAGTTAAGGCACTGAGCACAGAAACTGAGACAGTAAGTATGCAGTAAATGTATCATATTAAGCAGAAGGAACACACTTCTGTGCTCATTCACTGCCCAGTGTTCAGTAACTTTTCCCTACATGCATCAACGCTTAGCCCAGGGCCTTCTCAGAGTTAGGTGTTCAGTAAGGGAAGCCTGTCTGGGCCTGTCACTTCTTCTATGCTGCACTGAGAGTCATGACTCAGCGACAATTCATGCAGAAATCTGATGTTTAGGCTGGGCACACTGGCTCACACCTGTAATCCCAGCACTTTGGGCGGCCGAGGCAGGCGGATCACCTGAGGTCAAGGAGTTCGAAACCAGCCTGGCCAACATGGTGAAACCCCGTCTCTACTAAAAATACAAAAATCAGCCGGGCGTGGTGGTAGGTGCTTGTAATCCCAACTACTCGGGAGGCTGAGACATGAGAATCACTTGAACCCCAGGGGCAGAGGTTGCACAAATAGCACTCAAATCTGAAGTGAAATGAAGCCTGAGGGAAAGATGAAGCCCCCCTCTCCAAAAAAAAAAAAAAAAAAAAAAAAACAGGAAATCTGATGTTTAAATATGCAAATAGACATAAATGTGCAAATTATTACATAAAAATATAAATGTAACAGAATTGTTTTATATTTTCTTAAAATCATTTTTATTGGTATTGAAAACACACTGAAAAACAAAGGAATCAGCCTTAAAAGTGACACTAGGAAAACATTTAACGCACCAACAGAAAAATATACCAACCCTGCTTTTTGCTGGTAGGTCTCTGTGGTAGACAGAATAATGCCTCCCATTCCACCCCAAGATGTCCACATCTTGATTTCCAGAACCTGTGAATGTGTTACTTTATATGGCAAAAGAACTTTACTGATGTGATTATGTTAAGGACCTTGAGATGGGGACATTCTCCTGGTGAGTTCAGTGTAACCACAGAGGTCCTTAATGCCTGGTGAGCCCAATGTAACCACAGAGGTCCTGAATGGAAGATACAGGCAGATGTCAGGGAAAGATGTGACTTCAGAAGAAAGGCACACAGAGATGCCACATTCCTGGCTTTAGGGACAGAGGAAAGGGCCATATGCCAAGGAATGTTGACAGACTCTGAAAGCTGGAAAGGGCCAGGAAACAGACTCTCCCCTAGAGCCTCCAGAAAGGAACGCAGCCCTGCCAACACCTTGATTTTGGCCCAGTGACACCCATGACAGACTTCTGAAATACAGAATAATAAGATGATAAACTCATGTTGTTTAAGCCACTACACTTGTGGTGACTTGTTACAGCAGCAAATATAAAACTAATACAGTCCCAAAGCTTATCCAAATCACCTGTGGCATACTTCGGTGCACAACAAAGAAGTAGCCAGGTCACCAGGGTGGGGACTAACAACTCCTACAGCTTTACTAAGATCCCCAGTGCAGTTTCTGGCCATTGAAATGCCACAAAATAAAATATTTCTCATGTACAACCACCCCTACCCATGAGGATTCGGATTCAAGAGTTCTGAAGTGTGAGAATATCCACGTTTAACAAATCCTGTTGGTGACATGCTTAGACATGATCAGTGGTCCACACGTTCACACACATTCATTTCTCTTTTTTTATTTTTTGGAGACAGAGTCTCGCTCTGTCACTCAGGCTGGAGTGCAGTGGTGCGATCTCAGCTCACTGCAACCTCTGCTCCCAGGTTCGGCAAGTCTCATGCCTCAGCCTCCTGAGTAGCTGGGATTACAGAAGTGCATGACAATACCCAGCTAATTTTTGTACTTTTAGTAGAGACGGGGTTTCTCCATGTTAGCCAGGTGGCTCTCAAACTCCTGACCTCAAGTGAGCCATCCATCTCGGCCTCTCAAAGTGATGAAATTATAGGCGTGAGCCACCACACCCAGCAGAAACATTCATTTCTATATGTAAGGTGCTTACGATTTAGGGGCTGAGTAAATATAATTCCAATCCCTAATAGAAAAATATATATGCATTATTTTAAAGACAAGTCAACAGCCAGGGACAAGAGTAAAGGACTAGAAATGTCCTAAAACACATAAATTATTTTATATGCTTATGTCAACAAAAACAGACACAGAATTAAAGGAGATAAGAACTCTGTCTGCTCTCCCCTGTGCGACTGGTGCTTCAGGGGCAAGGGGCAGGTGAAATGGAATCCTGGCAGCCCTACAGACCTCTCACTGAAAAGCATCCCTGCTGAGCACATAACCAAGCCGGGCCCTTCCTACCCCCTCACCTGTCTCAGCTGTTTCCTGACGAGGTGGAGATGTGCTGGCCCAGGGCGTGTCATCTTCAAACTGAACCCAGCTGCTGATGGCCGAGGCCAGGTCAGGTGGGGGCTGCTCAGGGCTCCCAGGTGGGGAAGCTGCTTCAGAGATGAGGCCCATCTTTTCAGAGGAGTCATCCTGCTCCGAGTGGGAATGGTCTTGAGAGCCTCCATCCGCCACATGGTTCTCCCCAGAGGAGCTCTCGGACTGGTCTGGGGAAGATGACAGTCCTGGGAGGTGCTCTTCCGTGCCCCCTGAAACAGATACCAGACACCACCATCACGTGAGGAAGGCCGCTCTTCAGAGCCATCTCATGGAGGCAAAAACTAAGGATGGCCATGGGGTGCCAGCACAACTCGCCACTGCAGTGAGTGGGGAGAAGAAAGAGCCACACCCATCTGACGCCATGTGAAATGACTGTTTCCCCAATCATGTGTAAATGCCGTAAGCTCAGCATGTCTCCAGTCAGTACCCTGGCAGGCAGAGACTAGGAGCCTTCTTCACTATTCTTATCCCAGCATCTACTCCAGTGCTTGCGGGTCACAAAGGAAAGTGCTTACAGAGGTCAAGTAAGAAATATACCTGCATCAAGTAGGACAAGTGAAAGGCAAAAGGGACTGGTGGAGACTGTGGCTAAACAGGAGCACTTTTGTCAGAAGACATTCAAATTCAAATTTCAAACTCTTTGCAGTCTACGCTATATACAGCCACAGGACACCAGGTGCAAACCCGTGTGCACTAATGACCAGCTGAATGTAACCTAGAGGCTATTCCTGTAGCCCTGTATCACTTGATTGGCCCTAGAAAATTTAACAGACTTCAAATTTTTTTTTTTGAAAATTAAAAAAACTAGGCCGGGCGCGGTGGCTCAAGCCTGTAATCCCAGCACTTTGGGAGGCCGAGACGGGCGGATCACGAGGTCAGGAGATCGAGACCATCCTGGCTAACACGGTGAAACCCCGTCTCTACTAAAAAATACAAAAAACTAGCCGGGCGACGTGGCGGACGCCTGTAGTCCCAGCTACTCGGGAGGCTGAGGCAGGAGAATGGCATAAACCCGGGAGGCGGAGCTTGCAGTGAGCTGAGATCCGGCCACTGCACTCCAGCCTGGGCGACAGAGCGAGACTCCGTCTCAAAAAAAATTGAAAATTAAAAAAACTAGGCCGGGCGCGGTGGCTCAAGCCTGTAATCCCAGCACTTTGGGAGGCCGAGACGGGCGGATCACGAGGTCAGGAGATCGAGACCATCCTGGCTAACACGGTGAAACCCCGTCTCTACTAAAAGTACAAAATTAGCTGGGTGTGGTGGCACATGCCTGTAATTCCAGCTACTTGGGAAGTTGAGGCAGGAGAGTCACTTGAACCCGGGAGGCAGAGGTTGCAGTGAGCTGAGACTGCGCCACTGGACTCCAGCTTGGGCAACAAGAGCGAAACTCCATCTCAAAACAACAACAACAACAAAAACTATATCCTGATTATGGAGGTAGATATACAAATCTATACATGTGCTGAAATTCATCAGCTGTACAACAAAAGAAGTCAATTTTTCTTTAGAAATTTTTTAATCAAATAATTAATATAAAAATCTTTTCTCCCATCACTAGCCAACTGGTCCATCTGCAAGTACTCAAAGCCTCTATAGCTCTGTCAAACAGAAATAAAATGTGAGCTATATGTAATTTTAAATTTTCTAGTAGCCACATGAAAAAAATCAACCACAACAGGAGAAAGTATTTTAATAACATACCTTTCAACCCAATATGTTGAGAATTTGTAATTTCAACATGTAATAAATATAAAATTAATTAGCTATTTAATTTTTTTCTTAAACTAGGTCTTTGAAATTTAGTGTAGGTATTTGATGCTTACAGCACATCCCAATTCAGACTTGTCACATTTCAGGGGCTCAATAATCACATGGCCACCATATTGGAGAGCATACCTGTTGACTCACACTTCCTAGGTGTTACAAATGAAGGTGGGATGACTTCAGTAGGCACTGGTAGCTGCAGTAGAACAGAATCAACTGATACGTCTCTGCAAATATCTCCTGGATCCTACCTTGACCTTCATCCCTGAGCACAAGTTCTCTAAAGTCAATACAGTCATCCCCCTTATGATCAAGTATGACCGTACTGAGCTCTTTCCATATGCCAGGCACTGCTCTAAGTACTTTTATGTATGAATTCACTTAAGCCTCACAACAACCTGTGAGATAGGTACTGATTACCCCTACTGTACAGATAATGAAACTATGCTTGGAGAGGTTAAATAAATAATCTACCCAAAAGCATATCATTCATTCCTGGTGCAACAGGGCTTTGAACCCAAGCACTCTGGTTCCAGAGCTGTCATTTTTAACGACTACTTTTAACAACTACATTTTAAAAAGGCTGAAAGTAAAGCACTTGGTAAATATTAGGTTTTTGTTTCTTGGGAGAAAAGAGCCAATACCCTTGGTGTTTCCAAGCTTCTTTTTAGGGCCCTAAGGTTCCAAGATGCTTCTTCAGTGTGTAAATTCTTCCACTTAGGATTCTAAGATCTCAAGAAAGAAAGTAAGAAACTGACTCTTTTTTCTATATTAAGATCCCACCCAAAGAATAATCAAGTAGAAGCCATAACAAATAGACATGGTTGTTTGGCAATCTCTTTGCTTTAGGAAATGAAGGCACTCCTTACCCTGCGAGTGGGCAGGAAAGCGTGGCTCTTCATTGAAGGACACCCATTCTGACTGGTGGGTGGCAATCACATGGTCCAAAGTCGTCATGCTAAAAAGGCACTGGTCATCTTCACACTGCTGACCTCAGGTGAACCCCAGAATACTGTCTGGGGTGGGCTGGGGTAGGGGTATGGTAGTACGGTGGACTTGGGTCTGAGGTCTGTCCTAGGTGTCTTGCCAAGGGCAGTACTCAGAATGTAGACAGATCAGCCCCTCTTGCTGTTGGTCAATCTGCCAGGCAGAAATCTGTTTAACAAACAAACAAAAAATGTAAAAGGATAACCATTACATTATACTGAATCCACAAAGGTCTCGGGCTTTTAGTGCTGCCCACAAGAAGGCCTGGGGTGGTTTCCAACTTGCCTAACTTCACTCTGTTCCTGTCATGCCCTCACCTTTTATACTGAAATGTCTGTCTTTAGCATCAAGGTTTCTAGATAAGTCTTCATATCACACTTGTAAATAATTACACAAATTTCAGCAATTAGATTCTCTAATTTCCCTAATTATTGTATTTTAGAAATATTGTCATCTATAATACTATCATTGCAAAACAAATATTAAAACTTTTCAAAACGCTTTCACTTTCTTGTACCAGCTGGCAAAATAAAAGCATGTTCTTTTTCTATTAAATTAGTCCAGTTTCTTGCCTTAGGCAGGTAACTCTTTGAGGGTCTGATTTAAATCTCTGGCAGAAACCCAACAATCTCCAGATGGTATCTCCAAGCATCGTTTATCAATCACGAAAAACAGAAATGAAGTGATCTTATTCATTTGTAGTAAGAGAACAGGGAATATCTGTGCTAGTGAAAAATGTGAGTTAGAGAAACATTTTCCATCTAGGCCTATTTAAATTAGTTGCAACGGTCTAGCCTTTGCTCACACTGCAATTCTGTTCTAGGAATATAGAAAGATTCTTAATTGACATAATTTTGTTTATGGTGATAATATCTTTTTACAACCTGAACCTAGCTCTTGATCTAACAATGAATTAATAAAATCTGAATTTATCCAAAACTAATGTGCTTCCACAAAAGAGCTACTATATACCTTGAATATCAGTTCTTATTAACTGAATATACACAATATTCAAATAGTTTCTAGAACAACTTAACTCACAGCCTTCCAACTGGTGCACGATGAAAACTTTAGGAAATTTTACTATAGGTTATCATCTGCAGTAAATAATCTCTACGTGGGAAAATCAGTAGAAACATTAACAGCTTTTGCTTTTTTGTTATTTAAAACAATTAGTTTTGGCACACGATGCTTTCTAAAAACCACTAATGTTTATACAGAATTTATAATTTTCAGAAACACATTTTCATACCATACTTCACTTGATTCAATAACGACTTTGTTAAGTAGGACATGTAGTACTCTAATTCTTCTATGGATAAAGAAATTTGGGCTGAGAAAAATTAAGAGACTTACCTAACACTTTTAGTGTTTCCAGGCCCTTTTGGTACTCTAAGGTTCTTAAAATGCTTCCTCTAGGCTCCTAAGTGGAAGAGCTCACAAATCTCAGCACAGTGGCTAACTGACCTTTTTTCATAATAAGGTCTCACCCAAAGAATAATCAAGTTGAAGCCATAACAAGCAGGTGTGTTCGATGTTCCATGTGTAAGGTCACTCCTATCACTCCAAGAAGTGATAGATCCAACCCTTGAGTCCAGGTCTTCTGCAGCCAAAACACTCTAACCCTGGGGTCACAGTCACAAAAAGGTACAACAGAATACAGTATACATAGACTATCACCCAACTTAAGTACTTTACAAATATCAATTACAATGGAACTGTAATGAAATGTCTGGGAAACTCCCCATGTGAAAGTTTGCCAGCACACCCCAAGCTATATAAAGGATGGAAAGCCCAGAAGCCTCTTCTCCAAGTCCCTCTCCTAAGATCCTTGCCAACCACAAGGCCAGAAATATGCAGAAAGCAGGTCTCCCAAACCAGATCTTACCAGACAGCAGCGCAGGGTCCACAAGCACAAAGAGCTGATTCCCACTGGCTTCTGCCTATGATGCCTTTCTCAAGCCCTGTCAAATGTGTGTCACTCAATGTGGTAATGGCTGTGGGCCAAGATAAGACAGTAAAATTGAAGAGTCAGATTCCTCCTCTCTCAACGACAGCAGCATGTAAACCAGCCCCACTGCAGCCTCAAAAACAAACACAAACAAACACACACACACACACACACACACACACACACAAGTCCCTATGCTGACACATGCAGTGTCATCACTCAACAGGGAAAACATCCTGCCGATCCTGTGATGACCAACCCAGCAAACGTCATGGATAAGTGGGGTAGGGAAGGGAATAGGGGAGGAAGGTGAAGGTAAGGGGAAAATATTTAAACATTTTAAACTGGAAGGTTTTAAAGATCAACAATTTCAGGTGTTATGAGAAAATTGAGGCCCAAGGAAATCAGGTGCACCAATAGATTGTGATCATGGGCCCAGGAGTTAGGTTGTTTGGATTTGAGTCCTATACAGTCTTGGAGTCCTTCACAGTCTTGCACTCATAACTCAACCTCTTTAAGCTTCAGTTTACCCTTGTACAGCAAGAATTAAAAAACTCAATCCATAATTCTGAGGATTAAATGAGATAATGTACGCCAAGTACTCAGGACTGGATGTAATAAACCCTCTGTGACAATGACAATGAAAACAGTAGGTGACCTTACAGAGGGCTTACTTTGCCCCAGGCTCCATTCCAAACCCTTTATGAATGTTAGCTACCGCCAGCACTGCTGCTGTTGTTAAATGACTCGCCCAAGGTTGCATAACTTGTTCGTAGAAGTCCTGGGACTAGAATGCAGATTTCAGGAAACCACTCCATTTCTGTCATTTGCAGATTCTGGTTTCAGTCATTGTTCAAGAAGTTCTAGATGCTAAGTAAAGTCAGGTGCTCAGCTACAGTGCCCAGAAGGCAGATTCTAAATCCTCTTCATTATAGATATAGGTGCATTCTGGCCAAGGAACCGAGACCATTCCTCAGCATGTATGAACGAAAAAAGAGCCCCAAAACTTTATCTATCTTTCCTTCACATGTCCCAGACTAGACATGGGCTGGTGACAGATAATGACTGGTCCCAATGAAGACTGGTGGAACAAATTGATCACATGGAACCCCCTATCATATTCTATACTATAAATCCATAAAATGGATTTTAGGTATTTGCCATAGAAGAGCCATACCAATAAGCCATAAGAAATTAGACCTTGAAAAGTGCTGTGCTAGCAGCTGGAAACCCACAGAAGAACACAATAATTGTGAGGTTAAGTTCATACTGGAATTAGTTTCTTGGTAAAAACCTCACCCCATTTTTAGAATGTGAATCATAAAATGAGGTTTTGAATCACCAAAAATGAGTGGTGACTCAGTATCAGCAGGAGGACTGACCAACAGATGTTAAAAGTTTCAATGAAGTCTTGGAGTTGCCATTTCAGAGAGCTACTTCTTTCTCAGCATTGCTTATATGCAAAAATTTGCAGAAGGGAGAATGCAATTGTCTGATAAGATGGGGGTCACAGAAGTAGTGTTGTCTTATGACAGTCCTCTAATTGCCTTTGTGAGACATGTCTGGAAATGTACCAGTTACCCCTGAGACAGCAACCCTCAAGCAGCTCCCAACACAGCTGAGGAGAAAAGGATCCAGAGAACAGAAAATACAAGTCCAGAATAACTGCCCCAGCTAAAGGACATGCTGGGAGTGCCACAATTTAGCTGCAGGGATATCTCTGAGAGCTGGAACCATATGGGACTGGGTGGGTTTCTGAGATCTGAAGGATGTCCTTGATTCTGGACCAACAGCGGGATCAGCGAGGGAAGCCTCTGGACGGGATCACCGTAAGTGACAGTAAGAATCAGAAGCAGACCTTAACGAGGTGTGTTTCTGTCTGAATAAGCCTCTGTCTGATGACAGCAGAGGTATCCACTAGGGGAATATGGAGTGAAAGGATTGATTGACCATAGAAGCTAAGAAGAGTTCAAGGGGAAATGAGAAGCTGTGGGAGGTTTAAAAACAGAGAGTGACTCAAGAAGTGTGCTTAAGGGAGATTAGCCTTCCTCAGACAGTGCTGGACAGGAGCGTGGTGATGGAATTTTTCAGCCATCAGTACCTCTGGTGTGTTCCACAAAGCTGGGGGTGAGAGTCTTCAGGCACATGTACTGTTTCTGCCCATTCTAGGGCCTGAGGGTGCAAGCAAGAACAAAACAGCATCTCTGCCCTCAAGCAGCTGTCAACTGCAGGGAGATACGACAGCAACCTAAAACAATAACCTCTGCTCTCTAACCTATTCTGGCAGTTAGTCACCAAAAGTAGGACAGCAGCAAGTAAGAGTGTTAAGAGACTTCTGAGAGCTTGAGCCATAGGTGGTCTTGAACTGTACCCTAAGCTGGAAAGGAGGGATCTGAGCAAAAGAGCTGTGGGGCACAGGCACTTAGGAAGGGGGAGCAGGAATGGCACGTCTAGCCCACAGTGAGATACACTCTGCTCATCTGAAGAGGGTGTCAAGTGCCCTGGAAAAGGAGCTCCAAGTTTCAGAACGAGTTTGAGCTCTGGAGCCTACCCTCTCCATTCCCATTGCCAATGCCTTAGCTCAGCCCCTCATCATCTCTCATGCAGACAGTTATAATCCCTGCCTTCAGTATCACCTGCTCCAACCTGCTATCCAACCTATCATGCTGGAGTGATCTTCCTAAAACCTGAAAATGGCTATGCCACAGCTCTGCTTCCAGCTCCTTAAAGGCTCCTCACAGGATAAAGTGAGGTATGAGAAATGAACAAAGGATTCCTGGGAGCAGGGGTTGCGTGCTACACCCTCAGCATTGAGCACAGTGCCTGGCACATGTTAGAAGCTCAATAAAAATTGTTGTATAAATGCAGGCACTTTGTGAATCCGGCCCTGATCCACCTCTCTAATCTCATGTGTCATTCTCTCCCCTTGTGAACCCTATATTCCTGATGAACTGAGTTATTTGAAATACTGTGTTTTTGAATATACTTTGTCCTATTTGATCACTTGTTCATATATTAATTTAATACATTATTAAATATTATCTTTAGGATACATTTTCCCGACATTTTTATTTCATGAGCTCCTGCTCACCTTCAAGTCTTAGCTCAATCATTGTCTCAGGCTTGGTTCAACAAGTATTTATGCCAAGTGGCAATCACTGAATGCAAAGATAAAGAACACAAATTATTTTGCTATAAAACCTTTATAATGTGCATGCTCATTGTTTTTGTCTGCTCAATACCCCAAATCCTTTCTTTTTTGAGAAAAAAATATTATCTTTCCATCCCTCCTGGTAATTAATCCAGGCTTTGTCAACGGCTGCTAGAATATTGAGGGAATGCTAAAAGGTACAAGGGCCTTGAACACATGCAAGAGTGGCATCGCATGCGAACAATGGAAACTTGACGCAAGCCCAGAAGCAGGCACAACCTAATTCTGTGAAAATGGTGACAAGTGCGGCATCCTAATCAGACCCATGGTGTGACTCTGGCTCTGTTCACTGCTGGCTAGGTCCTGTGGCTCCTACCTATTTTCCAAGCCACGTTTGACAGTCATCTGGCAATCCAATGAGCTCTTTCATACCTTTCAATAGACTTCTTTCCTGCTTATATTAGCCAAAATTAATTTGTTGCTTGCAATCAAGAACTCTGATCTATGGTGGTACTCCTCAACTTCCAATAAGTAAAGTACCATACTTCCCACTGGTCCTTTATCCCCCATATCTTCTGAATGCTGATACTATCTTAACCTACACTCATTTACCAAATTATAACGAAATTATTTGCTAATGTGGCTATATGAGGAAAGGGACTTGATCTTTTGCTTCTTGATGTCTTTAACTCTTAGAATACAGTATGGCTCTTAGTAAATGTTTGTTGGGTAAACAGCTGAATGAACAAATGAATGAATGAATGAATGAATTTGCCTTAATATACAGTAGGTAGCCTCTTCAGCTCTTCTGAGATGTTAGTAAATGTTTTAGGAAGATTAATTTAAACACTCTGTGTAAAACAGTTTCAGAGGAAATCTGCATATAGGGAAATATGTTCATTCCCCCTTCTCTTTGATCTAAAATTATATCATCCAATTCCAATACAGTAGACACTAGACGTAGGGACTACTGATACGTGGCTAATCCGAATGAGTTGTTCACTTAAGTGTAAAATGTACACCAGATTTTGAAGAGTATAAAAATGTGTAAAATATCTAATAATTTTATACTGCTTTCATGTTAAAATGGTATCTTGGATGTATTAGCTTAAGTAAAACATACTGTTAAAATTATTTTCACCTGACACTTTTAATGTTTTAAAATGAAACTACTAAAAAATTTAAAATCATACATAAATAGTCCATGCTATATTTCTTCCTTTTTTAACTGAGACAGGATCTCACTCTTGCTCAGGCTGGAGTACCAGGGCACTATCACAGCTCACTACAGCCTCAACCTCTGCAGGCTCACATGATCCTCCCACCTCAGCCTCCTGAGTAGCTGGGTCTATACGTGCACACCATCACACCCAGCTAATTTTTAAAAATGTTTCCATAGAGACAGGGTCTCACTATGTTGCCCAGGCTGGTCTCAAACTCCTGGGCTCAAGCAATTCACCTGCTTCAGCCTCCCAAAGTGCTGAGACTACAGGCACAAGTTACTGCACCTGGCCTCACGGTATATTCCTATTGGACGGCATTGCTCTAAAGCAGTCCATCTTTTATTTCATCCTTGATTTTGAAGGCTACTTTTCACAAGACACAGAATTTTTCTTTCAGTATTTTGCCTTTTGGTCTGAATGTTTCTAAGGAGCAGTTGATTATATGTAATTACTCATGCTTATATAATGTGTCTTTTTTCCTCTAATGGCTTTCAAGATTTTCTCTTTACCTTTCATTTTCAGCAACTGCATTTAGATGTAGTTTTCTGTGAACTCATTTTACTCAAAGTTAGTGGAGTTTCTTGAATCTGTTTGTCAGTTTTTTCATTAAACTTGGAAAAATTGAGTCAGTATTTCTCCAAATGTGTTTTTCTGCCCCTTTTCCATCTCTTCTGTTAGTCTGTCCTTGCGTTCACTGACTCTTTCTCTTCTCACCTCCATTCACCCATAAGCTTATCCTGTGAATTTTGTATCTTAGTTATTCAGCTTTTCCACTCTAGAATGTTCTTTTGTAGTTTCTATTTCTCTGCTGCAATGCCTTATATATTCACTCATTGTGACAATATTTTCCTTTAGTTCTTTCAACATATTTATAATGGTTGCTTTAAAGACTTTGTCTGCTAAATCCAACCTTTGGACCACCTGGGATTAGTTACTATTGACTTTTGTTTGTTTGTTTTTGTTTTTGTTTTTTGCTTGACTATGGGTAATACTTTCCTAAGGTATTTTTTGTTTGTTTGGCTTTTTTTTTTTTTTTTTTTTGCTTTCTTGCACACCTAATAATTGTTGGTGATACACCGAAGACCTTCTGGATTTGACTTTCCTCTGCAGAGTACTGATTTTTGTTCCAGCAGGCAGTTTGACCAAGAGCTACTCACCTAGAGCTTGTATAAAGCTTGGTCTTTTACTTCATTGGATTAATTTGTTTCCCAAGGCCCTCTAATTGCTATAGGACTCAATTTCTAAACTCTGTCTCCCCTGCAGATCTTGACAGGGTATGATGGTTAATATTGATTGTTCACTTGATTGGACTGAAGGATGCAAAGTATTGTTCCCAGGTATGTCTTTAAGGCTGTTGCCAAAGGAGATTAACATTTGAGTCAGTGGACGGGGAGAGGCAGACCCACTCTCAATCTAGGTGGGCACCATCTAATCAGCTGCCAGTGTGGCCAGAATAAAGGAGACAAAAGCAAGTGGAATGACCAGACTTGCTGAGTCTTCTGGCCTTCATCTTTCTCCCATGCTGGATGCTTTCTGCCCTCAAACATCAGACTCCAAGTTCTTCAGCTTTTGGACTCTTGGACTTACACCAGTGCTTTGCCAGGAGCTCCTGGGCCTTTGGCCATGGATTGAAGGCTGCACTGTCGGCTTCCCTACTTTTGAGGTTTTGAGACTCAGATTGGATTCCTTCCTCCTCAGCTTGAAGGATTGGATTCCTTCCTCCTCAGCTTGAAGACAGCCTATTATGGGACTTCATGTTGTGATCAATACTCCTTAATAAACTCCCCTTCATATATACATCTATCCTATTAATTCCGTCGCTTTAGAGAACCCTGACTAATACAAAGGGCTTGGTTCTAGGCTTTGCTAGGGTAAGTTTAAAGTAAATCTTACTCTAGAGCATGGGCTGGCAAACTACAGCCACAGCCTAAGTCTGGCCCTCTGCCTTTTTTGGTAAATAAAGTTGTATTATTAGTATATTTACCAGCCACGCTCATTCGTTTACATATGGTCTATGGTTGCTTTTGATCTACAATAGCAGAGTTGAGTAGCTGTGACAGATACTGTATGGTTCACAGGGACTAAAATAATTACTGGTCAATAATAACTACTGGCCCTTTATAGAAAAAAATGTACAGACCCTCCTTAAGAACATAGTCCTTACCCCTAAGACACAGGCTTTCTATATTTTGGTTGGATGCTTGAGATGTTAATAAGACATCAATGAGCTCTTTCCACTGTAGCTGGGCGGGACCACCAATGTCCCCCACTACTGCCTGATGTCCAGTATCTCTGTCCCATTCTCAATCCTCCAGCAGCCACTCTATTAAGCTCTGTATGGTTTCAGTATGCACCTGTGCACTCTAAACTGGCCAAGGGTTCTCTGGGTACACCCAGACATACTTCTGCTCCTCTCTCCCCATCCCCATGCTCTCTGCTCCCCAACTCTCTGCCCTCTGGTGCTCTGTCCTGCAGATTCCAGCTGCTTCAATTGCCCCAAACTCTGATCTCTGTTTTCTTAGCTCAGCAGGACTGCTGTGCTTGGCTTAGACTCCAGCTGACTATGCTGCAGTCAGGAAACTCTTCCCTGGAAAACAGCCAAGGTGAGTGTCGGGCTCACCTCAGGATAGAAAATCTTGCGCTGCCTGTTGACCGAAGCCTGAAAATAGTTGTCTCATAGATGTTGTTGTTTTGTGGTTGTTCGCTGCAGAATGGCTAGTTACCAATTATAACCAGAACTGGAAGTCCTCCTCTGGAACATTACTTTCTGACTTGTGCTCACTTTTAAAAAGAGACTAGTTCAGGCATCTAAAATACAGGTCATTTCATACTAATGTCCTGAAAATTAATTAGAAATTTTATAAATCATCTGAGAATAAAAGGAAGGTTTCACTCAGCCATATAGATTAATTTCATTGCTCCAGAGCTGGGAAAATTATTTATTTTGTTAGGTTAGCTATGCTATATAATACAAAAATATTACTTGTGCCTGGTTGGTGGTCCAAAAGGGGTTGTTAAATCTTTGGTCATCTTCCCTGTCTACCTGTTTTTCATAGGTATTCAGCTAGGCAGCATCTTTGAAAATCTCCACATCCACTTTTTGGGTTTGAGACTACTGGCAACCCCTGTCCAGCCATCTGTTTGGAGTTTATGCAGAAACATCTTCAACTAGATCCTGGTGTCCACTCCAAACCCACAAGTAAGGCCTCAGTTTTCTCTTAATCAAGGACAAGCAACTAAAGATCAAATCAAAAGCTACAAAGAAAGGAAGAATGGGAAAAACAGACTACATTGATTCTATATATTTCTTTACAGTGTTCTTCTAAAGCAAGATATTCAGCTACCTTATTAAGCATCTATCTACTATGCACTCAGAATTGTGCATAGCACAATGACACAAGACAATATCAAGCTTTTATACACTGATATCTGTGTCACAGTGGGCTACAGGAGCCATAGAAGCTGAATTAGAAGGCTGAAATAACCCTGCTGCTTGTTTCATAATTTGCTAGATCAAAGAGAAGCCTGGAAGGCCCCATTACACTGTGAGAAAGACTAAATCAGATTAAGGACTTGAACACTGCTTCTCTTCCCTTTCCTTCTTTCACATTCTTTTCCTTGATGAGGGGCCTGAATTCTCATTAAGAAAACCTGAACAGAGTTCACTGAAGAACACACACACACACACACACACACACACACACACACACACTTAACTAACAGGTACCCTGATGCTCCTAAAAGAGAAAATGAGTTGAGTGATCCTGGTTGTTTGCTCTTATTATTTCAACTTATAAAAAATTTCATTCTTTCATTTAAATATTTTATTTTTAAAAAACAAAAGGAGACCACCCAATCTTCTTCCAATTTCCATTGGAAACTGGGAAACAGAATGAACACCTCAGCCTCAAATCAAACATGTATGAGAAAGAAGTCCAAAAGGAACAAATGTCATATTATAACCACAGTTAGCATCTATCTATGATTCTCCATAAGTGAACTCCCTCCTCTTTTGTCTTATAATCACACACAGCATAATCTCCTAACCCTAGGTGCCTTCCTTTCTCTAAAGTCACATTACTTGTGTGTATGGGTATGTGTATATGTGTGTATACACGCATATACATAAACACATACATTTATGTACATACCACATTTATGTACATACATACATATAGGTATATCCCAAGGTTACAATTACAAAATACTCTATTGTGTGATTTTCCTTCAAAATAATCAATCCCGATGGCTCTGCTATCTAACAATTCAATGGCCCCACATTCAGAGTCAAGAATCTAAGTTACACTTGGCTTGAAAAACTGGTTAGGCATTGCCTCTGATCTTTGGTGCATTCCTGAGGCAGTGACCTTGACTGACATCCCCAGGTACCTGAGCAGTGTATTACATTAGTGAATGGCTCTGGTAGGAGGTCAGGCTTTAAAGTTTGCAAAACATTTACCAGTTCCTTGAACTCTCAGAAGATATTGACTTACTCCATCTTGGTACATTCATCTTGGTTTAACTCTCCTTCGTATTTTTTTGAAATGAGAATACTAATATTTTACCTGTGTGACAGTGGGGAGCTGATGTGGATAATTTCTTATCTGTATTTTACAGCCATACATAAATTAGATGCATTTTACAATTAATCTAATTTCAGAGAAGATAAAATATTTTTTAAGGCTGGGTGCAGTGGCTCATGCCTGTAATCCTAGCACTTTGGAAGGCTGAGGAGGGTGGATCATTTGAGGTCAGGATTTTCTGACTAGACTGGCCAACATGGTGAAACCTTGTCTCTACTGAAAATACGAAAATTAGCCAAGGGTGGTGGGATGCACCCATAATTCCAGCTACTTGGAGGCTGAGGCAAGAGAATCACTTGAACCCAGGAGGTGGAGGTTGCAGTGAGCCGAGATTGCGGTACTGCACTCTAGCCTGGGCGACAGAGTGAGACTCCGTCTCAGAAAAAAAATATATATATATATATACACACACACACACACACACACAGACGCACACACATATATTTCTTAGAATCAATGAAATTGTCTTATTTTTTACCAGTTAGCAAAAAGTATAGTTAGTATATAGTTCCAGAATGGAAAGAACTTCATGGGTTATTTCAATTCATTTTTACAGTAACCCTGAGATAAGTAAAGAAAATATTTATCTCACTTGACAAAGTAACAGGCTCAGAGAGGTTCTGTGACTAGATCAAGGTCACATAGCTAACCATCTCCCAGAATTGGGACAGAATTACAGACCTCCTGACTCTATAAATTCTGCACTCTTTCCACGACAGCACATTCTGCCTTCCAGAAATGAGGTATAACTGACAGAGTTCACTGCATCACCAGCATCCATTTCTTCTCATCATCCTGGTTTAAGCCAATCACTACAATTCCTATTCCTGCTTTCCTGTCTTCACCTAGAGGTGGCAACTTCACCAAGTTCTAGCTAGTTAGACATAAATGGAGATATGGTGAGAAATATAGTTCCAAGAAGTATTTTTTATCTTGGTTTTGTTTTGCTATTCCAATGAAGGAGACAGATGTAGTTCATGCAGCTCTGATCCTTCTCATGTTCTCTTTTTTCCCAACTTGAATATGGTCTTAATAGCTGGAGCTACAATAATCATAGGAAGGACAGGCTAAGAGAATAACAATCATTGGTCCTGATGTCACTAAGCCACTGAACTGATATCAACAATCATTTGTTTCTGTATTTTTTATGTGAAAAAGTATATTTTTGCTTAAGCTATTAGAATTAGACTTTCTGATGCATGCAGATGAATGTAACTCTAACCAAAAAAAAAAAAAAAACAAAAGAGATCAATGTGGTAGGCAGAATCCTAAAATGACCCCTTTATATCTGAGCCCTGGTATTACTCTTGTGGTTATGTTATACTGCATGGCAAAACAGATTTTACAGATGTAATTAAGGTTACTATTTAATTGACCTTAAGACTGGGAGATGATCCAGGTGAGCCAAATCTAATTAATGAGCTCTTTAAATGGGGGCTTCAGTCCTGCAACCACAAGGAACTGAACTCTGCCAACAATAGGCCATAGCCTGAAGGGGACCCTGAGTTCCAGTGAGACCACCACTGGCCAACCCTTGATTTCTGCCCACAGTACCCTGAGCAGGGAACCCATTCAGACTGTGCCAGACTTCTGACCTAACAAACAGTGAGGTTTCAACACATATTTTGTGGTCCTGTGATAAACACTTATAGAAAACCAATATATAAACCAAGAAAATCTCTGATTGTCAATGAGATTGTGAAAGAAAAAGGGAGTATAACAGTAAAAAATGAGAGAATATACTCCAGAGTTTAAAATCTTGGGAGTCTAGGCAAAGCCTTCTTTAAATAATTTCCCAATATGGATAAGGGACTAACTTCAACTAAAATCAACCATTATCCATAATAGAGAATAAACAAAGGCAATGCAAAACAGCAGAAAATACAAAATTACATGTCACACTTTGAAACATACTACTTGGGTATTCTCTCTCCAGGTTTAATTTCTTTTTTCCTGCCTTGCTTATTTAGACCACTGCAAAATTAGGTTGCCTTTTCAGAGACATGGGGCAAGGCTGGAAAAGTGATCATTTTTAGTGGAGAAAGTTAAGGAAAATTTTGGGGTATGCTCCCTGTCTACATCAGGAGGCCTCTACATCAGGAGGCAATTCAGACAGTTTTCCGGAGCAGGAGTGATCATTACACACCAGTGATTCTTCTTAACTGTGAGGGATGTTAACATTTTAGAATGTTTTGGAGGTGGGATGAGGGGAGAGTGAGGAAAAAAGGAAGGAAAGGAAAAGTAGACTCGACTGTGGCATCTTCTCTCACACTCTTTCCTTAAATAGGATATTTATTCATTCATTCAACAAGTGGTTATTAAATATCAGCTGGATGTTCAGGGTACAAAAGTAAATGAGGGCCAGGTGCAGTGGCTCACGCCTGTAATCCCAGCAATCTGGGAGGCCAAGGCAGGTGAATCATCTGAGGTCAGGAGTTCGAGACCAGCCTAACCAACATGGTGAAACCCTGCCTCTACTAAAAATACAAAAATTAGCTAGGTGTGGTGGCACATGCCTGTAATCCCAGTTACTCCAGAGGGTGAGGCAGGAGAATTGCTTGAACTTGGGAGGCAGAGGATGCAGTGAGCTGAGATCACACCATTGCACTCCAGCCTGGCAAGGCTTTGCAAAAGGAGCGAAACTCTGTCTCAAAAAAAAAAAAAAAAAAACTAAATGAGATAGACATAGACCGTGCCTTCAAGGGGCTTACATCATGAGGGAAAAGGAAGTAGGAAACAAGTCAATCAAAAACAAAAGACCTACAAATAAATAGAATGAAGACAAGGAATAACAAGGAATCTTATACATAGAGTGACAGAAGATGTCTCTGAAGAGGTGACACTTAACTATCATCTCAAAGATAAGAAGAAGCCAACCACCATGGGATGAAAAGTGAAGAGGATTCAAGGTAAAGGGAACCAAAGACACAAAGAGTCTGAGATGAGAAAAACAAATAAACAAACCCAGAAAAAACTTGACCTGGGAATAGAGTAGGCAAGAGGCATGAGAGGTTGTAAAGGTCATGAGTTTTTAGAACTACGAGGCCTTGTGATTCAGACGAAGATGTTTACCTTTTATTCCAAGCACGATGAGAAGTCACTGAAGAAGTTTAAAGAGGAGCAACAAAATTTGCTTTGCCGTTTTCGAAACTCAGCAAAGAAGAGGATGGAAAGGGAAAGGCTGGAATTAAAGCAAACGATCAGGAGGCTGTCAAAACAGTTGAGAGAAGAGATGACGGTGGCCCGAAACAACCTAGGTGTCCGATGATGAATGGGATGGATAAGCAAAATGTAGTACAGACATGCAATGGAACATTATTCAGCCTTAAAAAGAAAGCAAGTTCTGATACATGCTACAACATGAATGAACCTTGAGGACATCATGCTAAGTGAAATAAGCCAGTTACAAAATGACAAATACTATACGATTCCACTTATATGAAGCACTTAGAATAGTCACATTAACAGAATAGAAAGTAGAATGGTGGTTGCCAGGGGCCCGGGGAGGCAGAGGAGTTAGTGTTTAACAGGTACGAAGATTCAGTTTTGCAAGATAAAAAGAGTTCTGGAGATGGATGTGGCAATAGTTGCAGAACAATGTGAAAGGACGTAATGCCACTGAACCCTACTCTTAAAAATGGTTAAGATGATCCATTTTATAGTTGTAATTTAACAGAATTTTAAAAATTAAAAAAAAATTAAATGACCATGCAAGCTGAAACTATGCAAAGCAGTCTTCGCAAAGGGGAAAATATGATTGTTTTGTGACCTTTAAAACTTCCTGTCAAACATTAAAAGCTTTCTTCTTAGATGCACCACAGCTTCGGTAGCGATGGCAGCTCCAGCCGGGCGATGCTAGCACCTCCCCAGGAGACCGCTGCAGTCGGCTAGCCCCCTTCTCCATGGGTAACCATGTGTGACCAAAAGGCCGCGATCAAAAATGCGGACATGTCGGAAGAGATGCAACAGAACTCGGTGGAGTGTGCTACTCAGGCGCTGGAGAAATACAACAAAGAGAAGAACATTGTGGCTCATATCAAGAAGAAATGTGACAAGATGTACAACCCCACCCGACATTGCATTGTGGGGAGGAACTTCGGTAGTTACCCGACACATGAAACCAAACACTTCATTTCTACCTGGGCAAAGTGGCCATTCTTCTGTTTAAATCTGGTTAAAAGCATGGACTGTGCCACCCACCAGTGGTCTATCCAAAAACAAGGACTGCAGCCTAAATTCCAAATAACAGAGACTGAAATTTTCAGCCTTGCTAAGGGAACACCTCGATGTTTGAACCTTTATTGTGTTTTGTACAGGGCATTCTCTGTACTAATTTGTTGTGGTTATAAAACAATTAGCAAAATAGCCTACATTTGTATTTATTTTCTATTCCATACTCTGCCTCACATTGTTTTCTCTCAAAATCCATTCCTTTAAAAAATAAATCTGTTGGCCGGGTGTGATGGCTCACGCCTGTCATCTCAGCACTTTGGGAAGCTGAGGCGGGCAGATCAAGTGGTCAGGTGTTCGGGACCAGCCTGGCCAACATGGTAAAACTTCATCTCTATTAAAAATACAAAGAAATTAGCCCGGCGTGGTGGCATTCATCTGTAATCCCAGCTACTTGGGAGGCTGATGCAGGAGAACTGCTTGAACCCAGGAGGTGGAGGTTGCAGCGAGCAGAGATCACGCCATTGCATTCCAGCCTGGGCGACAAGAGAGATTCCGTTTCAAAAAATAAATAAATAAACAAATCTGTTGCACATGTGAAAAAAAGGCTTTCTTACTGTTGTAATTTAAAATGTTAGCAACATTTAATCAAACATTAAAAGCTTTCTTACTGTTGTAATTTAAAGTATTAGCAACACTGAGAATAAAGTGGTTTATTTTTGTATTAAGAAAAAAAAAGGTGATGATGGCCAGAGTCTGGATGAAACAGTGAAGACAAAGAGAAAGACATGTCATCTGAGATATATTTTAGAGGCAGGGTCTTCAGGACTTACTGATGAATGTCACATGGGAGGGAGGGCAAGGAATTCTAGCGGAGAACAGGGCGGGTGATAGTGCCATTGATCGGAGTAGAGAGAAAGAGTTAGGATTTGGGAGTAAAGTAAGCATTTCTCTTTAAATACGATACATTTGGGATGCTCATTAGACATCCAAGAGAGATGTCAACTAGACGCATGGACTTTTGAGTTTGAAGCTTGAGGCTCGAGACACAAGTTAGGACATGATCATCAGACAGAATGGATCCAGTTATCCAGGGAGAATCTGTAGCAAAAGAAAAGAAGTGGCCAATGCTCTCACATGCCAGAGCAATGTGGATGCTCACACTTAAAAGCTCCATCCAAGCTTTAGAACCCTGTGACTCCAAATGGACAGAAAAGATGGTGGAGTCCCAGATAGGGAGTGCTGCTGTGCCCTGCTTTTCAATACAAGGGCATGCATGAGTTAGAGGTCCTGGACCAAGCAGCCCACTCTCTATCTGGCCACTTGGAAACAGAAAAGTTTGAAATGAGGCTTTTCTCTATGAGATTCCTTAAATACTAGATGTGAAAAAAAAATGAAGATGTTGCCAAAGAACTCAGTAAATACAAGAACAAATATCCTCCATGATAACTCTGCCATTAGGGGAGGAGAAGGTGCCAGGAATGATATAACAAGAGTAGGAATTTCCTGACACCACAGGCCATTTAATATTGATTAAAAGAGTAATTATTAAATGAGATAATAATTATAAATGAGATAATGTAAATTATTGAGGTAATGAGATTATTACTTTATTTAATAATGTGAGTGAGAATGCCTAGTGGACTGATGTGGGTGACGATGCTTGCTGGACTGATGTGGGTGAGGATGCTTGTTGGACTGATGTGGGTGAGGATGCTTGTTGGACTGATGTGGGTGAGGATGCTTGTTGGACTGATGTGGGTGAGGATGCTTGCTGGACTGCAGAGTGTTATTTAAAAGGTAAGATATGCTCATTGTTGCCCATCAAGTGGCAGAATGTGGAAAGGGGCTAAGGGCCCTGGGAACAAAGTCAGGTGCTTTGGAGACAATCCTAGGATCACTAATCCTTCTTCTCCATAGCTGGCTGGGGACACGAAGGCACAGAGAAAGGAGCAGCTGGAGTGGCTCTCGCTTTGCTAACAATGATGCCCATGACCTGTCTCCTACCACCCCTGCCCTGGACCCAAGCACTGTTCATGACAGTCTACTTTTGCCATCCTATAGATGAGGTACATTACCTCCTTTGTTCCTCTTATCAGCCTTATGAGGTAGGCACCATTAATAACACCAGCATTTCAGAGATGACAAAAGCTGAGGCCAGAGAGATTAAGTATCGTGCTCAAGGTCAGAGTAGTAAAGAGTAGTCTGAGATTCTAACTAAAATCGTTCTGATGTCTGAGACTATTCACAGACAATTCACTGACTCATTCATTCAATCAACCAAGACGAATTAAGAGCCCCCAATGTGCCGAGCCCTGACCCTCTGCTAGATGTTAGGGATAAAAAAAAAATCCAGATTCCAGAAAGGCCAATTAGCCAATGATCGCATACTCACAAAGGACTTCAAGTATTACACCAAAAGGACTGATACGAGATGTGCCTCCTACAACCTTAAATTCATGTCCCAGTATCAGGTTATTCTGCATACACAGTTCAATAAATATCTTTTGTGGCCAGGCACGTTGGCTCACGCCTGTAATCCCAGCACTTTGGGAGGCCAAGGCAGGTGGATCATGAGGTCAAGAGACCGAGACCATCCTGGCCAACATGGTGAAACCCCGTCTCTACTAAACATACACAAATTAGCTGGGTGTGATGGTGTGCACCTGTAGTCCCAGCTACTCGGGAGGCTGAGGCGGGAGAATTGTTTGAACCCGGGAGGCGGAGGTGGCAGTGAGCCAAGATTGCACCACTGCACTCCAGCCTGGCAACAAAGTGAGACTCCATCTCAAAAAAAAATAAAATAAAATAAAAAATTATACTGTAACTCCTATAGCTGCCTTGCACATAGCAAAATTATATTAATTGTGGGTTTCTATGTATACGGTTATAAATTTAAGGTTTTAATTTTGTCAAATCAGAGAAGAAAATATATCCAAAAAAATCGTAATATTTTTCTA
Organism: Colobus angolensis palliatus; assembly: GCF_000951035.1. Taxonomy (NCBI): domain Eukaryota; kingdom Metazoa; phylum Chordata; class Mammalia; order Primates; family Cercopithecidae; genus Colobus; species Colobus angolensis. The sequence goes on along the minus strand of NW_012116265.1, from coordinate 12,304,300 downwards.
ATCCTGTCTTGGAGCTTCTTCAGTTTTTAATATTCTGGGAACTCAGAAAAAGCAAGGAACATAGCTCTCTCTCCACCACCTCTGAGAGGCCCTGAGCTCGCATGACAGCACAGGATACTAAGGAGCATGATAAAAGGTCAGGGGCAGGGTGTGGGGAGACCAGGGCGGCTTCCTGGAAGAGGCTGTATCTAACCTGAGTCATAGGAGGATGCCTAGCATACCCTCAGAGCACAAGCTCTTCAGGCAGCAGGCCAAGTCCCCCATTGCTAACTCTAGTCATGGAACATCTGTCTCTGAAATGCTCTAAGCCTGAGTTTCATCTAGTATTATCTACCTCAGAGATTCTGTAAGATGCTGCAAGTAAACTTTTTCATGAATAATAAGCGCTCAGTCAATGCTATCTATTACCATCGTTATTTCTACCCATAAAGGTTGGGAGGAGTTAGTCTGGTCAAGAGAGAGAACAAGAACTTGCTGATTTCATTCCTGTGGTCATGGCATTCAGGAAGTGAAAGTGCAAAGGAGGAGGAGACCTTAGAAATTTGGGGACAAAAGGGAAGCAGCGGTGTGAGCTTCAGCCCAAGACAGGAAAGAGCCTAGCTGGCTCAATGCGATACATCGGTTGGCCTGGAAATGAGTAGTGAGAGAAGGTACCAGAGGCAGGGTCACCAGAGTGGACAACTTCAGGGCCCATTCCCATGGTCATCTATGTGAGCCATGCTCACGAAGAGTGTGTACCACACAGCCTGTGCAGTGGAAGGTGGCAACCTGCCTGTCTGGGTGCTACACAGGCCCCTGAACAGAGGACACTGCTGTTGTAAGTATCAGCCAAGGTGTCCTACTGCTGGTGTGGCCAAGTCATCTGGGCCATTTCAGTCAACAGGAGGCAGCACTGTGACCAGAGCTATGACCAACCTCTTTGGACCATAGGAAAACCATATTCAAGGGAGTCCAGTTGTGACATGAGAGTGGTTTAATCCTAATTTATCAGTATAGCTGCAGGCACACAAAACCTTTATGTTTAGAGCTCCTGCCAATACTCTCTATACCAAGAACAACAAGGATTACAGGAAAACAGAGCTCCAGGCCACAAATCTCAGGCTTGGTGGGTAGCTCTACAATGAAGTCAGCTCAATGCAGATTTGTCTAGAAAAACACAGGGTTTTATTCCCCCAGGTAGATGACGCAGAGGAAAAACTATTTCCCCCTTCCTCTTTTGTAAAACTCAAACTTTCCTTCCGGGTTGAACTGCCAACTCCCCTCAACTTGTTCCTGCCACTCAAGTCTTTGGCATCCCAGAAGGACTCAGTGACACTCCATCCCTTGCATGCTTACACTTCCACAGCACTGTGTTGCACAACTCCAGGGGGTGCCATTCACACACAATGCAATATGAACCAGGTTCTCTTATCTGACGCTGCCCCTAAAGCTATTCGCTCCCATGTTCTGCAACAGCGCAGGCCCTCCCACATCACCATCCACACGGTAGAAAAGCAAAGAAATATTGAATGTTTGGGAGAAAACCTTGACTGGGCAAAAAGATGAAAGTAGAGAAAACACCTATAGCCATAGGAATCCTTGGGCTTGTTCTTTACTCAACAGAATACAAGAAACAACAGTGATAGGAAATAGCAGTTAAGCTTGGGTGATAGAATAGTACTGCCATGGTAGCTGAGGTAAGGGCAGAGAAGACCTCAACACATACTCTAAGGAAACTAGGAGTGGTCCCTTAAACTGTGCAATTAATTGGGGACAGGATAGGAAATAAGTTTTTGGGATATGTTGAGATGCAAAGACTGTGAAAATGTAGATTTCGTGCCTAGAGAAAAATCACAGGTAAAAAGTTAGATTTTAGAGTCATCCAAGAAAAAAGAATGTATGAAGCCAAGGGAATGAACAGGTTATCAATAGGGGAAGTAAAAAGATATAAGAAGATGACTGACTCTTGGAGCATGTCTACATAAGGGAGCGGGGCTGGGAAGGGGGAAGTTAGACTCTCAGGTGACAGAGCCAGGCAGAGAGAGAGAGAAAAAAACCAGAGGACTCCAGGCCATGATGGCAAGAGGGAATTTTGAAAAAGAAGAAGTTTTCTCTAGTGTCAAATGCTGAGGAGAGACATAAAGGGCCTTGGTGGTCACTGGTGACTTGAGAAAGTTTGCAGAGTTTAGCTTATGGAGGGATGGATCATGCCCTTCCTGGCAGCATTTCTAGTGCTCAGTGCCATTACACAGAAGAAAAGTGTATTAGTCTGTTTTCATACAAAGACATAGCCAAGACTGGGCAATTTACAAAAGAAAAAGGTTTAATTGGACTTACAGTTCCACATGGCTGGGGAAGCCTCACAATCGTGGCAGAAGGGAAGGAGGAGCAAGTCACATCTTACACGGATGGCAGCAGACAAAGAGAGAGAGCTTGTGCAGGGCAAACTCCTCTTTATAAAACCATTAGATCTCATGAGACTTATTCCCTATCATGAGAACAGCATGGGAAAGACTTGTCCCCATGATTCAATTACCTCCCACCAAGTCCCTCCTATAACACGTGGGAATTCAAGATGAGATTTGGGTAGGGACACAGTCAAACCATATTAGAAAGTGACAAGCATTTGTGGAATGAAGTAGAACAGTTAAACTGGAAGCTTGATTGTAAGGAGTCAATAATGAACCTCTAGATTACAGTTCAAAGCTTAATGACTCTTAATACAGCTTTGTAAAAAAAGGCAAAAAGTTACCAGCATACACATTGTTAATCCTGATTATGTGCTTCCCTGGAGGAAGTACTTTTCTGTTTACCTGGCACAGATAGAAGCTCGCCTCAGGTAAGGGGCAAGAGGCTAGTTTCTGGGATCTTCTCTGCCACAAATTCTCTGAATGACCACAGCAACATTGTAAAACCTTTCTGCTTCTGTTTCCACAAATTTATTAATTTGGGACTGATAAAAAGTTATTTACAAAGACCTTAAAAATATTTGGAAGCTAGGAAATACACTTATGTAGTCTCAAACCCTACGTTGTTCTCACACATTTCCAATAAAACAAAATACCTGGCAGGTAAACACCACTTCCATAGAAACTTTTTATCATGCCTTCTCACCCTTTTTAGCAAGATTAAAACTGGGTCTGAGATTCTGATTCCCCAGAAAAAAGTTTCAGACCAAGAAAATACCTCTTAAAATCAAAATAAAATCTTTCTTTTTTTTTTTTTTTTTTTAGGCGGAGTCTCGCTCTGTCGCCCGGACTGGAGTGCAGTGGCCGGATCTCAGCTCACTGCAAGCTCCGCCTCCCGGGTTTTACGCCATTCTCCTGCCTCAGCCTCCGGAGTAGCTGGGACTACAGGCGCCCGCCACCTCGCCCGGCTAGTTTTTTTGTATTTTTAGTAGAGACGGGGTTTCACCGTGTTAGCCAGGATGGTCTCGATCTCCTGACCTCGTGATCCGCCCGTCTCAGCCTCCCAAAGTGCTGGGATTACAGGCTTGAGCCACCGCGCCCGGCCAATAAAATCTTTCTAAGCTCTACAAATTTAAAAAAAAAAACAAAACTCTAAACTTAAATTTGTTTACTATACTAGGATTAACACTCTATCATTCTCAAATTGTATTTTAAAGAGAGAATATTCATAACTATAACTAATATCCTGTGAGTACTTACTCTATACAGTACTGTGTCGAGGCCTAAAAATGCATTATCTTGTCCCATCTTTACAACAATGTCCTGATATAAGCTGCTATTATTAATGACTCTTTTCCAGTTAAGGAAACTAAGGCTTGGCCTGGCTAAGTTTCTCAAGGTCACACAAGCAGTAAGTGGCAAAGCTAGGATTTAAACCCAGAATGTATCACAAATATTGGTAAGGATCCATTTTCACAGCTGTATTACTGACAGAAAAGTTTATATATATATATGTATTTGATTTCTTAAATTGGG
>NW_012116265.1:12289517-12298592 GCF_000951035.1 Colobus angolensis palliatus | reverse complement strand
AGGGCGAGACTCCGTCTCAAAAAAAAAAAAAAAAAAAAAAGATGAATAGAAATTAGTTCTGTGAGGCAGGGGTCACTGGTGGAGAAAATGGACATTCCAAGCTGGCAGGATGGCATCTATAAGAACAAAGCATGACAATACAAGCTGGTCAATCAGAGGGTACCATTGCACTTAGCCATGCTTAACCAGTCATGTTCACATGCAAAACTACTGTCTGCTAACAAAGGGTGTATGCAACCTCCCTGATTCCTACGTCCATCCCCAGACCTGCCCCCTCCCTAACCTCATACCCGAACATCACCCATCACCGACCCCAACCCCTGCAGTGTGTTACAGACAGGGTGGGATCTGGAGAGATGAATAAGGCATGATGTGAAGGGAGGATGAGAGATTCAGAAATGAGGTTCATGTTCAAGGATGGCCTGAGATTCAACATTAATGTTAGAAATAGGTTAGGGGGCAGGGATGGAATGAAGCACTGACATGCTGTGAAGATGTCTTTTTGTTACCCAACTTGGAATGTGAAGTGTAATAGTGTTTTCAAGGCCTCCACTCAAAACAGCTGCATTAAAAAGGTAGTATGCCCATACTGAGTTCAGAAGATGAATGGAAAGATATGTTTTCTGAACTATAGGTGATTTACTTCAATGAAGCAATGAGCCAGAAGGAGAAGAGTGAGAGAGGAGGCTGGAGAGCTAGGAGTCAGGTCAGACAGGTCCCCAGTAGGCATGCCAAGAAGGCTGGGTTTTGTCATAAAGGCAATGGAGATCGATTAAACAATTTAAGCAGGGAAATAACATGACCCAATTTGTTTTTTAGAAAAAGGTTATTCTGGAAGCAATGAGGGAGATCAACTGGAGAGTGAGAGGACCAGCTAGTAATTAGAGTGATTAGACATCGCAAGATGGGGGATAGAGAGGAAAGGTGTTTTTATAGCCATTTAGGACATAATGTCATTAAGATATGGGGAGAGAATCTTTTTTGGACTCATTGAGATTGTGGAGGTAATGATGTGGTAGGTGGATGAAAAAAACCTTTGGAAAACTGAATCAATTTCTGTACCATTCGCCAAGATAAGGAGTTCAGGAGAAAGAACGATTGGGAGGTAGAAGGGAGGTGATGAGTTTAGTGTTAGGCCCAGCGATTTGATGGGCCCGTGGGACAACCACATGGACATGTTGTCTTTAGGACCTGTTAAATAGGCAGATTTAGAGCTCAGAGGAGAGATGAGTGCTAAAAACACAGACTGAGAGGCCACTGGAAGCTGGGGATTTGGACTGGGTCACTCAGAGAGAATAATAAGAGGAAAAACAAGAACCAAGGTTGGAAACCGGGGGAAGGTCATTTGTGTTGGGCACAGGGTAAACAGTCACTTGGAGGAAGTTCCTTATAAATGTGTTATCCTGTCACTACCATGAGGGCCTGGATGATTTCAGAACTCAGCAGACCAGGTGCTATGATTTGGACATGCTTTGTTTGGCCCTTCCAAGTCTCCTGTTGAAGGCTGATCCCCAATGTTGGTGGTGGGCCCTGGTGGGAGGGGTTTCGATTGTGGGGCCAGATCGCTGTGAACGGCCTGGTGCCATTCTCACAGGAGTGAGTGAGTTCTCACCCAGTTCCCATAGAACTAAAGTTGAACCGAGCCTGGCACCTCCTCTTTTTTCTCGTTTCTGCTGTCTCACTATGTGATCTCTGCACACCTGGGTCCCCTTCACCTTCCATCCTGAGTGGAACCAACCTGAAGCCCTCACCAGAAGCAGATGTTGGTCCCATGCTTCTTGTACAGCCTGCAGAACTACGAGCCAAATAAACCTTTTTGCTTTATAAATTACCCAGTCTTGGGTGTTCCTTAACAGCAACACAAACACGCTAAGACACCAGGTAAAAGAGATTATTTGTGTTCATTTCAACGAGTCAATACTATAATAATACAGAATATTAAGGGAGCTCTGAGTGGGCTTGAGAAAGGAGAGAATAGGAGGCATTAGGACAGAACTGCAGGGGTCACAGATTTCTGGATTCCCAGTTTTCCAGCATTTGAAGAAGTGAAACCTTCATCTTTCTGCAGCAGGGGCTTCAGTAAGTGCATGGGTTTCTGTGAGTCCCCCTAAGATTTCTAGATTTCCAGGCCAGGCACGGTGGCTAAGCCTGTAATCCCAGCACTTTGGGAGGCTGAGGCGGGCGGATCACGAGGTCAGGAGTTCAAGACCAGCCTGGCCAACCTGGTGAAACCCTGTCTCTACTAAAGATACAAAAAATTAGCTGGGTGTGGTGGTGCGCGCCTGTAATCCCAGCTACTCAGGAAGCAGAGGTAGGAGAATCGCTTGAACCCTGGAGGCAGAGGTTGCAGTGAGACAAGATGGTGCCACCGCACTCCAGCCTGGGAAACAGGGCAAGATGGTCTCAAAAACAAAAAGATTTCTAGATTTCTAGCTTGCCAGCACTTGAAAAAGTGAAACCTTCTTCATCTTTCTGCAACATGACCTTCTATAGGTATACCTAAGGTGCTTTGCACACTTTTCCTGATATTATCACTACATACACGAGTCACCAATCAGGAAGAGTTCTCAAGTTAGGGCCAAGACCAAGATGTACAACTCAGACTTGAAGGCCTCTCCTTGAAACTGGTTCTTAGCCTTTAAACAAAAAATTATAGCTCTCTGAATCTCCGAGTTATAATTTAAGCCAGAGACTCTCATCTCTGGAAAAATACAAGTACATGCAACATTAATTATAATTTAAGGCACTTCACAGACACACTTCTCAAAGTCCTAGGGATCTGTGGACTCCCTGTTAAAAACTGTCACCCTAGAACAATTTATCTGGCTCAAGTCGCTTTCGGGCCTTTCAAAACAACACAAAATCATTCCAAAGGAGCCCAACAGAAGGAAGCCAGGCCCTGTGGCTTCTACTGACCCTGAACTGATAATTCCTTATTTCCGTTTTCAGCAAAGCGGAGGATATGTCCTTCCCTTTTCTGAGAATCATTCCCCTCCCTCTTTCCCCAACAAAACCGATACATGGGCATAAAACCAAAACAGCCCAGCCAAACGCTAAAACGCAGGCTGCTGCAGTGGCCTCATGGGGCAGCTGCACAGGGGCCCCAGGCTGATCGTGATATTATCCTTGTGAACCAGGCCTCTCACAAACAAGAAACAGACGCATCCCAAGTTTGTGTCTGCTGACTGAAGGCAGGGGCGTGTGGGTGTCTCCAACTGCCAGGGACAGCCACAAGGAACCAGGACACACTGGGTGGGCTTGGCACAGTGTGAGACTCGATGTCTGTTGAGTGAGGCCTGGCTGCTTTGGTAGAGTGGAGTCTGAGGTTTTGATATATGAAATGCCCTACTGACATCCCCTACGTTTAAAGTAAGTTCTAAATGTGGAGAGCAGGTATGCTATGAAATGCCACAGCTTGCAGGACAAAAGAATTCTCACATTATAAAATGTCAGCAAATGAGCACCTTTCAATGTGACAACTCACTCATCCCCACATTCCTAGTTTATTTCCTTCTTTTAAATTTATTTTTCCTAATCGGGCGCGGTGGCTCACGCCTATAATCCCAGCACTTTGGGAGGCCAAGGCAGGCGATCACTTGACGTCAGGAGTTCGAGACCAGCCTGGCCAACATGGTGAAACCCCACCTCTAATAAAAATACAAAAATTAGCTGGGAGAGGTGGCGCGCGCCTGTAACCCCAGCTACTCAGGAGGCTGAGGCAGGAGAATCGCTTGAATGCGGGAGGCCAAGGTTGCAGTGAGCCAAGATCATGCCAGTGCACTCCAGACTGGGCGACACAGCAAGACTCCATATCAAAAAAATATACATTTTTTCAATTTCTGTTTTTATTATAAACAGAATATACTCTCACTAAAAATCAATTGGAAAATACAGAAAAGTATAATCACTTCTAAAATGTATCTGATTTTTAAAAATTCCATCAGAATGCATTTCTTCAACTTCTCAGGGGCACTTCTATTATTTAAGGGTAAGTCATTTCTTGTAGGGGGAGGAGAGACTGTCACCACAGACAAATGGGACAGGATCCTTTGACCTTGTGACTTCCTGGGCTCTCATCTCAGTGGCTAAGAATTATGTATTCTATTGTTTTGTTCAAGTTGATGGAAATTTCCCACCATTTATGCCTACTCTCCTTACTTCCTCAACCTGAAAGACCAAAAGAAAAATGTAATCACTGGAAGCTCCTTCCTATTAATGTTTCTGCTTTGCTGTTTCTAAAGTTTTTTTTCTTTCAGTCCTCACGTCACCCACAACCATCTAGAGATGGTTTCTCAAAAACCACTGTAGGGATTTAGAAACACACCACACTGTTACATACATTTGGTCCCGACACCACTACTAGCAGTATGTCTTTTGGTAGCCGTCTCACTGACAGTAACCCTTGCAAAACAGAAAAGCTACAAATTCAAAGCATATAAACCATAAATGCAAACACAGCAGACATACTAATTAGAGGATGGAGTGACAAGGCTTCAGAATGTGATTCTCCACATCTCTGGGTTCTTATTTAGCTTTGAGAGTGAGAGTTTTTTAGAAACAGATTCAGAATATTATTATTTGCTGAGTGAAATAAAATGTATTAGAGGAATTTTCCAACCAAGTGTAAAACTTGGATTTAAAATAGTAGAGAAGGCTGGGCTTGGTGGCTCACGCCTGTAATCCCACCACTTTGGGAGGTCGAGGAGGGGGGTGGATCACTTGAGGTCAGGAGTTTGAGACTAGCCTCGCCAACAAAGGGAAACTCCATCTCCACTAACAACACAAAATTAGCCGGGCATGGTGGCTCATGCCTGTAATCCCAGCTACTTGGGAGGCTTAAGCAGGAGAATGACTTGAACTTAGGAGGCAGAGGTTGCAGTGAGCCAAGATCGCACCACTGCACCCCAGCCTGGGCAACAGAATGAAACTCCACCATCAAAAAAAAAAAAAAAAAAAATGGTAGGGAAGATTGGTCAGTATCTTAGGGGAAACTTCTTAACTGGCTCATGGTGGCAAAGAGCAAACGTGAGGTTATTATACGTAATACTAAAACACTGTCATCCAGTGGTATCTGTTTTGTTCTGTGTTTTAGTTTTCATATCTCTGAATGCTTGAGCATCTGTGATTCTTGTAGCACTTACCACATACAGAGGCCAGATCTGATCACTGGATGTAATGTTTCAATTACAGAGAAAACATAAGTCACTAACATACGTGTGTAGTTACCATATTATCTCCCTGACCTCTTTTATTTTTTTAAAAGAAGAAAAACAGTAGCAATGTAAGTTGAATTCAAATGTGGATTTCAGCTTAGGGCAAATTCAAAGGGCTTCAAACATGTGTAACTGTCACCACTCCTCACTTTTAACAAATGTAATGAATGGTGAGAATCTTTCAAGAGATAAAGTGGTGAACAGCTTCATAGCATCAATGTCGCACTTACTGAGCCCTTACACCCATGAGATGGGCATTTTTAACCACTAGTTCTCATCTCACAGGCAAAGAAACCGAGTCTCAGAGAATAAGTAACTTGCCCAAAGGCCCAAAGGTAGTAAGAGGTCAAATGGTATTTGACCCTAGTCTTAACTCAGGCACTTAACCATGGCATTAAAGAGCTCAATGATAAAACCACCCCAAGAAAAAGCCAATGGGTCCATACCTCATTCTACACTGGCAAAGTGAAGAAAAGCACAAACTAGAAAACTCGAGCCAGCTTGACTTTCCCAATAAAGCTAGAATGCCCCCTGATTCAATCCCGGGACCCCTTCTCCAGCTGTTAAATACCTTCATTCCTTCACAGCTTTAGATTCCATCTACGAGCTAGGGATCCCCACACAGATGCTGCCAGCCTTGACTTCTCACCTGACTTCTCCTAGTGCCCACCGAGCATCTTCACCTCAACGTCTAACAAGATGCTCACACTTAACACATCCAGATTTGACCAGCGACTCTCCCTCCCCTGAAACTACTGCAGCAGAAACCCCTCCCATCCAAGATGATGGCACTCTACCTCTCCAGGCTCCCTTGCCCGAAACATCGAGTCATCCAACCTTGACTTCTCTCTTCCTCTGACACAGCTTCTCTCGTGTTCATTTTACAAAAAGGCAGTTTACAAACATATTTCTCACATGATTCTTTAAAATGGCTAGTTTCCCTAGGACACTCCATAAGATTTCATTTGAGCATAACTGACCATGAGTACCTTAACTGAGGTAGTCAGGTAAGCTTCATCTAACATGGCACTGTGTAACCTACATACCATGATGGTCACCTACCGCTTTATTTTTATGTGTTATTTTATGAACACTTACGTAATACTTCTCATCTCTCAGACACTGACGTCAAAGTGCTTTACCGCTCATTTAATAAAATTATTATATAATCCTCATAACCCTATGAAGTAGGTTCCCTTTATAGAGATAAGGAAACTGAGGCTCAGGGAGACTAAATAACTTACCTGAAACTGCACAATTCAAACCCAGGCAGTCTGGCCCCAGAGTCTGTACTTGTAACCACTTCGCCCTGCTCCATCCATGAGATGTACTTTTTTGCCTCGTGAGTTGTTTTCCTATGAGTAGAAACATACGTGTATAAATGAATCTGCACTCTTTTCTGGCTTTCTTATAGCCAGGACCCACCTCTGCAAAGTGCCTGACCTGACTGGGTGCATATTCTCTACCCTCTTCATAGGAAAATGGCAACCAAATCACAGACAGACCACAGTCCCTGGGCCCAGGAGCACTGTGCTGTGACTAGCCAAGTCACCCAGATCAGAGTCTGATATGCAACAGCAAACAACTCTGACTCCTTGGGACTGCCTCCTCAAGGCCTGCTCAGGGATCGGAACTTAAAATCAACCGGAAGCAGAGCACGTGCACTCCAGGGTGCCTGAGTGTGATGGATGGCACAGCTGGAGGAGCTTGCTGTGTTGCAGACAGCACAGCTCCGCCTATGCCAATTAGGTTGATGGGTGGTGACTGAGAAACATGCTGGATTTACTCACATAGATCCTCACTCCCTAACTCACCACCGTTTTAGAGATCGTAACAAAAATAATAAGGATGAGTTAGGGAAAAAAAAAAAAAGAGAGAGAGAGAAAAGCGTGTTTCGACTGCCCTGCTGATACTGTGAACTGGCCCTGCAAAAACAAAAGCAGTTTTCCTCCCACCAGGCATCTCCCAGGGTGTGGCCAGAGTGCACAGATAGCCCCTGTTAACTCTTTAGAGCACATTTCCTTTTGCTTCCAGATACCACAGTGACTCAGGGCATAGCTTTTAGATCTCAGAGATTAAGAGAGGCAGGTTTAAAGCCCAGCTCCATTACAACCTTTGATAAAGTACTTAGCTCCAGCCTTTGTCTCACTCCTTAGATGAGATGCTACTCCTCCTGACCTTACAGCGCAGAGGTGCAAATTAAGTAAGATAACATGGTATAACCACTCAGCAGAGGACGTAAAACTCAATGCATGATAGCTATTGATAGTGTTTTTGATAATTTCGGCAATGATAAGTTTTCCACCCTTCAACTGTTCAAAGTCTGAAGTGGAGGGAAATGTAGGGACATGGAACGATTTAGAAAAAAATGAGTATTTTATGTTTGGCAAGGATGGGGAAAAACACAAAGTATATTTTTGACAGCTCTGAGTTCACATGATAGACAACATTTAAACAACATCTACCAAATATGGATCACCCCAGCCTTATCCACTTAACTATGGCATTATCTTTTAAAAGCTTAAGACAAATGGGCCAAGCATGGTGGCTCACGTCTATAATCCCAGCACTTTAGGAGGCTGAGGCAGGTGGGCTGCTTGAGGCCAGAAGTTTGAGACCAGCCTGGCCAACATGGCGAAACCCCATCTCTACTGAAAATACAAAAATTAGCCAGGCATGGTGACACATGCCTGTAGTCCCAGCTACTCGGGAAGGAGACGTGAGAATCACTTGAACCCGGGAGGCGGAGGCTGCAGTGAGCTGAGATCCTGACACTGCACTCCAGCCTGGGTGACACAATGATACTCTGCTTCAAAAGAAAACGGAAACAAAAACCAAGAAAAACTTCAGACAAATGTTTTCCGTTTCTAAGGCAAACAGTGAAATAAAGTCCGTTTTCATTTAAAGTATCCCATTTGGTTTTTTTAAACCAGTTAGCTAACTTCAAAGGGCAGCCAATGGTGGGACTATCAAGCTGGCAAGGGTCTAGTGTCTACCTTCAAAGTTCAGGTAGATAGAAAGCCACTGACGGTCCCACTATACTTCTCGGCATTTGGCCTGGAAAATGCTTCAGAATGCCCTTTCATTCAGATGCTGTGTTTGCATGGACACATAGCACTAAAATGGTACCTTCTTTCAATGAAAGCCAGGGAGAAGCCTGACTGAGAAGGATATAATGATCTCACCCCAAGCTTAAAATTAACAAGGACCCTTTGGGGTCACAGCTGAGAGCCCCCATGGGGTATAATATGAGTAAGAGAAATGCTATATAGATGACGGAGGCCCTAGTGTCATCTTAGTGTCATTCTTAGTGTCACCAACCTTATGGAGATCTGTGAAGTGACTTAAGCTAGACACCGCCAAATGTCAGGGGAAGAAGCAGGGTCAGTTATTACAGAAGCACCAAGAGATTTCTGCATGACTTTCAACAAGTCATTTGACCTTTCCAGGTTAGATTGCAAATGGAGAAGGACCAACTGCCTGCAAGTCTGACAGAGTTTGTAATAGGATTAGATTTTATTTATATAGACGTTTGACATCCTTAGCTCCAAAGTGCTTTCCTATTAATACACTGAACATGTTAAGAGGGCCAAATGAGAGTCCAGTGTTATTTATCTACTAATAAATCACTGAATGGCTTCATTTGTAGGAGGTTATGCAAGTCACTCAGATTAAATAGTGCTTTTGATAATTTCGGCAAAGATTAAATAGCCCGATGGCAGTCAAGAAAGGAAAGCTTTAAGAAGTCATCTAGGTCGGGCATGATGGCTCATACCTGTAATCCCAGGACTTTGGGAGGCCAAGGCAGGCGGAGCACCTGAGGTCAGAAGTTTGAGACCAGCCTGGCCAACATGGTGAAACC
>NW_012116265.1:12283010-12289467 GCF_000951035.1 Colobus angolensis palliatus | reverse complement strand
ACCAGCCTGGCCAACATGGTGAAACCCCATCTCTATTAAAAAATACAAAAAATTAGCCAGGCTTGGTGGCAGGAGCCTGTAATCCCAGCTACTCGGAAGGCTGTGGCAGGAAAATTGCTTGAACCCAGGAGGCAGAGGTTGCAGTGAGCTGAGATTACGCCACTGCACTCCAGCCTGGGTGACAGAGTGAGACTCTGTATCAAAAAAAGAAGAAAAAAGAAGTCATCTAGCTCCGACTTCCCTTCTCTCCCACTTGACCCCTTTACTTCAGATACAGTAGTCCAGTGAATGGACCTGAAAAGGCTTGTGGACCAGGGCAGGGACACAGTTCACTTAGATCCATTCCTCCCCTAAAGACTACAGTTCCCACCTAGCTAAATCCTACTTCTCCATCCAGTCCGGAGTAGCTGCTCCTCCCTGAACCTTCCCAGCCCAGCACAATCTGGGAAAGACTCGCTGTCTGAATTCACAGCACTTGATAGCCCATTGGATTATCTGCCTACTGTTGGTCTCGCTGTGGTTTAACTATTACTGATTTTATATAAATATTATGTCTTTTCTCTCTCAGCATAGAGGCTGTGTCAGAGACTGAGCATAATACTTCTCTGAATTCCTCGTAGCGTTTTCCTTAAAGCCTTGCACTCAGCTGATGGTCAATACCTTTCAAGTGAACACAACTCCCAAAGGTTTCCCTGAGCCATTAGCAATCTGCAAAGCAGCTTCACACTCCTCATTGTGATGAAACATCACAAGGAACATTGACCACCCCTTGCCAGTCAGTGAGGCCACTTCAGGGCACCAGTCCAAGTTAACAGGCAGCCAGCTGGGGTGACAAAGGTTGTACACTATGAATGAAAAATTCAAGTTTCAATCCTGCCCTGCTACTATCTATCTATAGAATTTTAGCCCAACTGTTTCTATCTGTTACTGCATTTTAGAAAGACAGCAATAACACTAAAAGTCTACCTCCTGAAAGTGTTAGAGATGTGAAAAAAAATACATATATGTATATGATATATAAGCATTTAATATAACTAGATAATAGAAGATAATATTTTTCTATGATTTGACACTTAACATTTCTTAAATATCAAATTTCTGGGTAAATGTTATCCAGTGGGGATGGCAGCACCTTCTAATGAATTGTTTGGCATTTTAAATCCCCCTGGCTGGTTTAAGTGTCCCTTCTCTCACTGTGGCTCGGCTCTCAGAGTTACCTCCGCAGTTTTGTTTGCGGCACCTTTTGAAAATTTAGGCCAGGTTTCCTGGAAACCTGAGCTGGAGAGAACTGTGGTAGTTCACCATAGAGTAGATCGAGTGAGGGCAGTCCTGAGGCCACGGGTGCACGATTGTGAAAAACTGCTGGCTCTCCAAAATGACCTGGAGAGGGAAAGAGTCGGCTTCAGGCCTCTAGGACAGAGGTTACAGTTCTAAGCTTTCTCATCCACCTCTGGGAAAGTACACAGAATCCTGGGAGAATTTCTCCTGTTTCAGAAAGCACACCTTCAAGGTATGACTTGTCTCTCAAATCACAGTTGGAACAAGGATCTTTTCAAATCTCACTCACTTCATTTTATAATATGAGCTCATTATAATATTTATTTTATATGCATTTAATATGCATATAGAAGGCCGGATGCAGTGGACTCACACCTGTCATCCTAGCACTTTGAGAGGTCGAAGCAGGCGGATCACTTGAGGTCAGGAGTTCAAGACCAGCCTGGCCAACACAGTGAAACCTCATCTCTACTAAAAACAGAAAAATTACCTACGGACAGGCATGGTGGCTCATGCCTGTAATCCCAGCACTTTGGGAGGTCAAGGTGGGCAGATTACCTGAGATCAGGAGTTCAACACCAGCCTGACCAACATGGCAAAACTCTGTCTCTTCTAAAAATACAAAATTAGCTGGGCATAGTGGTGCATCCTTGTAATCCCAGCCACTAGGGAGGCTGAGGCAGGAGAATTACTTGAACCCAGGAGCCAGAGGTTGCAGTAGGCTGAGATTGCACATTGCACTCTAGCCTGGGCAACAACAGCAAAACTCTGTCCCCCCCCAAAAAAAAAAAAATTAGCTGGGCATGGTGGTGGGCACCTGTAAACCCAGCTACTTGGGAGGCTGAGGCAGAAGAATTCCTTGAACCTGGGAGGTAGAGGTTGCAGCGAGCTGAGATCACACCACTGTACTAAAGCCTGAGCAATAAGAGCAAAACTCTATCTCAAAAAAATAAAATGCATATAGAATTTCTAGAATTTTCTATTCACACCCCGATGGATAATTCTGCACTCATCCTACCTTGAAACAAATATCCTAATCTGGTAGCCAGCACTTAGAATGGTGATCCTAGAAGTATTTCATGCATTTACATGCTCTCTGTCACATGGTGGCAAATTGCTGGTTTATTGCGACCCTAGGTAGAGTTCAAATTTGTGCCATGCTTACGAATGAGAAAAAATATAGTTAAAAAAAAGACACTCTCACCGTGTTTTACTTCCTGTGTCACGTTATACACCCCAACATATTTGCTCCTTTACGTCCATTTCTGGCATGCCCTGTTGTTACAGCAGTGATGAGTCACAGTTAGGGGGAATTGTAGTAACTTGCACCATCTCTTAGTATAAGCCAAATGATGGACAGTCTTGGGTTCTCAGGGGGTTATTTATCTTGGGAGTGGGGGGGACTGATCACAATCTGTATGACCACATGGCACAGATGTTTAATTATGATAGTGACCTCAAGTAAAGCAAGCAATTTCTTGGTCTGACTATATCAAAATTCAGCCAAATGTCCACCCTGTGGGAAAGCTAAGCTCCAGAAGAAATTATAGCTGGAATGACAAGAAGTGTGATGGATCAGAATTGGAATATGTGGACAAGCTTGAGTTAGAGGTCTGGAGCCAGACAAAAGGGTGTGTGCTAGATGACAGGATGGGAAGTCTGGGCAAAATTACAAAGGGATGGGACAAAGCAGCACTTGTATGCTTCTTCTCTGGACCCAAGCTTTTTTCATTTTCTCACTACGAGCACTGCATCTGCAATTGAATATACACCTAGAGACTCAGTTACTCTTACAGAGCCTACTGCTCATGGCCAGAGCCAGCCTTCAGCAGAACTACTGCATGGAGAATGCTGAGACCTTCCAGCCCTTTTCCTCCTTCCGTTGGATTCTTCCATTCTGGTATTTATCTCAACCACATCTTAATATCTCCCCTTAGTTTAGTGGTTTTCAAAGTGTGGGACCAGCAGCATCAGTATCACCTGAGCACTTGTCAGAAATACTCATTTCCAGGCCCCAGACCAGACTGACCCATTCGGGAACTCAGGGGGCGGGGCCCAGCAATCTGCATTTTCTCAATCCCTCCAGGTGATTCGGATGCACACTAAAGTTGAGATCCACTGCTTCAGGTGATATAAAATAACAACTTCAAGATGAGAGAGCATGTGCATTTTAAGAGAGAACTTGTGAAGAAGGCAAGCTGCTCAAGAGCCAACTAAATCAGTTTCTAGCAGTGGAATTTGAAGTCATGTCACAGATGGTGAGAGAGACTGGAGGCCACAGTATTTGCCATGGCCCTTATCACCTCTTGCTTTTTAGCTCACCTATTTCAATCTTCTCTCCACATGGCCACTAGAAATGTGTGTTCAGCTGGAAAATCTGACCTGTCAAAGCCCAACTCAAAACTCTTCAGTGGCTGCTCCCTGCGAATGGATAAAGGCCCAATCCCCTGGGACCCGACCCAGGGTCCTTCATCATCTGCCACTGGGCCACCTCCTGACCTTGTTTCCTTCTGCACTTTTCCTCCTGCTCAGCCATACCTCGCGGTCTGCAGCTGGTGTAGACTTCCCCATACCACGGACAGCAGACTTCCCATATGAGTTACCTTGACCAAGAGCAGGAGAGCTGAAGTGACAGCTGCTACTTCTGAGCAGACTTTAGATGCTATAGTTTTGTTCTATCATGTCCTTTTTCCCTTTGTCATAAATAAGATCCACATTGTCCCAGAGAGAGGCTGTTTCTTAAGCCTCCATGGGTCCCAGAATGATGATAAATGAGGGGTAAAATTATTCCTGACTTACACTGGACATGCAGCATGAGAGGAAACTAAATCTTCGTTGTTGTAAATTACTGAGATTTGGGGGTTTCTTGTTATTTACTGTAAGCCAACTGTAATAGTACTTTTGATCACTTCTCTCAGTCTGGAATGTCTTCTCTGCTCCACCTTCTTTCCAATTCCACCTCACCTCTGCCCTGCACAAGAGACCTGCTCATCATTCTACACTCAGCTCAAGTGTTACCCCTTCGGTCAAGCTTTTTGTGTCCTTCCCAGGTATAACTTTTAAGATATTCTCTGGATGCTACAGACCTGTAACCACATCCCTGGAACTGTGCTAGGGCTCCTCCATTTATTAGTACTATACTTAGAACAACCTCTAAGAAAAAATAATAATAAAATTAAAAATTCAACAACTCATGTTTTAAAGCAGAAGCCCAGCTCCAAAAAACAAAGCAATTTGTTGAAGTTTCCCAGAGTCAGTCACACTCTGAGATCTCACCAGGTGGGAGTCTGGCTCTGAACTCAGTCTTTGCCCCGTCCAACACATCTCTCTTACTTAACCCCCCCAGCAGCAAGCGTTCAGATCCTCCCACGCCACTGGAGAGAGGAAAAGTCCCCTTATCAACAACTGAAAGGGCTGCCATGCTAATTTGAGACTTGAAGATTGCATCTGGAAGTGGGCTTCTTACCCCCTGAGAAGATAAGCATTTCCTCTAAGTCAATGTATTCATTCTAAGGCTCCTGGCAAAAGCACAGGAGACCCTACAAGAACTGGGGCATTTTGTTTGCATCCTTTCCCCAGGTCCTCACCTATGCGTTGGAGGGCAGGGGGTAGTATGGTGTGGTAAGACAGATTCCCATTGACATCACCCTAGAGAAGCTTTGAGAAAGTTCTTTTGGATTTGTCACAGGGTAGGAAGCAAGTGAGCAGGGGGTTCAGAACTCCAAGCAGATCTGTTACATGTTGAGATATTAAGTTTTAAAAAGAAAAATAAAAGGGGCCAGTTATTTGACTTTTCAGATTAACCAAGAAAAGAAAAGTGACACAGTGACAAAGAATTAAAGCAGACCACCCAGGTCAGGCATAGGAAAAAAACACCTAAAAGTAGCAACTGCAATTTTAGGTTTCTATGAGCCACTGGAATTTTGTTGTGTGGTTGAGTCTTTTTTTCTCTCTTTCTCCCTCCCTCTCTTTTTAATTTTACCTTTTTGTTTACGGGAGGAGTAAAAGGTATAAAACTTTCAAATACTTCCCCCAAATCAGCCATGCTAATGAAAGGTGAACATTTAACAAAGTACCATGATATTATTTTCACACAATAGTCATACCAATTTTTTCAAAGGTCACAAAGCTTTTCTCAGTTACTAGTTGGAATGCATTTATCTCTCTCACTATTCCAGTGAATCGGTTTTTTACCGCCCCACCCCCCAAAAGGATATGCTACCTTTAAAGAGACCATCAGTCTCATTAATAATAGCATTTTTTTCCTTTCAAGTGTAGAAAGCTGTTCAGAGCTGCAAAAGGTTGCTAGGCCAGTTTGGACACGTCTGATTTACTCTTTAAAAGCCCATCCACTCCATATCATAGATAATAAGAGCCGGTATTTATTGAGTGCTTAGCGCTGTGCTCGGTGTTTTTCAGGCATTGGCTCATACAATCCTCAAAACAACGCTATCAGGCCAGTGCAATCATTATCGCCACCTTACAGATCAGGAGAGGGAAGCACGGAGAGCAAGAAGGACCAGCCCGAGGGGGAAATGGGGAGCGTCGGGAGAGGCGGGGAGGCAAGCAGAGGCCAGGAGCTGCACAAAAGCACAGTTAATGATTCACTCACAGCCCTCAGGCAGCTCCTTCCAGTAGGGGTTGCACCAGAACACACGGACGCACACACACGCACGAATGCACACACACACACACGCACACGCACACGTGCGCGCGCGCACACTCTCTCATCTTCAACTCTTCATCCCAGCGAGAGGCGGGTGTCCGGCAAATTGCTTGGCAACGCGCAGAGGAAACTCCATCCAAGACCCGTTTCAAGGCCGCCTCTGGGCGCTGTCCAGCGGGCAGAGCGCCTGAGGCCAGGCTGGGGTCCTGCCTCCCGACACCCCGAAGGTGGGGCGCGGCGCCAAGGCCGGGGTTTCAGGCGAGGGGAATGTAGGGAAAGCACCGTCCCCAGGGACACCTGTTGTCGCCTCCCCACTCGGGCCAATGAAGACACCCTGGGAGTCCCAATCTCGAAGACACCCATCGGCCAGAAGTGTCTGTGTACGGGGCCGGGGGTCGCAGGAGTCCTCCTCCACCCCCACCTGCCTTAAGCAGAGTCCCCTCTTCCTCTCCCACCCTGGGACGCCCGCGGCTGGTGGAAACGCCGCTCCTCCGCGTGGCCCGACCGGACAGG